>NW_006399876.1:8946652-9004635 GCF_000299155.1 Elephantulus edwardii
GGCGGCGCAGCCGGGCCAGCGGAAACTCCGCTTTTCCGGGGCGCGGCCCCGGCCGGGAGGGGGTTGCCGCGGGTGCGCGCCTCGGGGCTGTGGAGCGCGCTGCAAGGACAGAACTCACTTCCCAGTATCACTGCGCCCAGAGCCTTGACCAGCAGGGGAGGGGACCCACGGCCAGCGCCACCTTGGGGGTGGCCTCTCGCCAAAAAGTGCAGGGGTCTAGAGCTCAAGTGGCCCTCACACGGTGAACCATGAAGCCCTCACTCATCTGGTGCCAAACCCACCCTTTTCTCCCTCCCCAACACACACCATTACAGAGTCAGCAGTCCCCTCAAACTACCCCCATTCCCACCCTCAATTTCCTCCACTAGGAATGTTTTTAGTCCTGCATCGTTTATTAAAATTCAAACATCTCCCAAGGATGCCGGTCTTAAAGCCCCCAACCCTCAAAAGGTACAACAGCAGCCCCTGACTTCTCTCCTTACAGCACATGCAGCAGCCCAGTCCAGCCTGTCTAAGACATCTTCTGAACCAGGAGACTAGAACCTGGAGAAAGCAAGAAAGACCCCCACCATCCCCCTTGACATTCAAAAGACTGGCATTAAGTTTGAGACCATCCAGAAATTCAGATGGACTCAGGACAAAGAGCTGTGGTCTCTCAGAACAAAGTCCAGCTGGTCCCCACAAGGTCGGGTAGAAGGCCTGACCTGGCCTACTTCCCAAGCCCACTGCACTTCCCCAGCCCAGCCAGGGCGCTAAGCTGGCTATTTTTACTCCCCAAGGACAAAGAAGTAAGGTCAACCTAGACCGAGAGGTGGTTCCTCCAGGGCCTTTGGTTCCTGTGGCTTTGGTCTCCTTGCTTGATCCAGACACACGCCCCTGGTCAGCCCCTTTGCTTACAAAACCAGGCTATTTTTTTCATCTTTTTGCATAAGACTAAAGGAGACAGGGACCAGGAGTGTTACATATTCATCTCTTTCCTTGGGAAACAGCTTTATTTACAAAACAACTCTAAAGTAAGAACATGAAATAATGGGCCACTGGAAATGGCAGGAGCTGGCTCGGAGACCCCATGTGAGCCCAGCCGCGGAGGCTGAGGGCCTGAAGCAGAGCTGGTGTGTGAGATGGACCTAAAACTTGAACTCCTTGTACTTCTTGCTGCCCCCTCGGCTGTCCTGGGGCTGAGCTTTCCGCTTCTTTTGCTATGGGAGAGAAAAAGAATTGGGTTGTGATGGGTTAAACAACTCTAAATACATTTCCTCACCACCATTTTCATAGAGTGGACAACGTGACAGCCACACAGACCTGTAGTAAAGTCCTGAAATGGGACTCTGGTCCCCACCATTCCCTCACACCTGAAGGGGTTCCTTCCCTACCCTGAGCCAGAGCCTTCACCGTCCTTAACAGGCCCACTCAGACCTCCAAGGGCTCCAGCAGGGAGGAAGCTCAGGATGAAAGGCACTAAGCCCCCGCTCGCCACTAGAGGGCGCCGCACCACAGGAAAAAGCAGAACTTGGGCCCTCGCTCCCCCAGCCCAGTTCCTGGGGTGAGAGCACCCACCTTCTGCTTGGCTGCGTGCTCAGCCACCATGTCGCTGAAGTCTTCCTTCTCCACTTGTGCCTGCTGCTCCCGCACATGCTCCTCGTACTTCTGGGTCATGGCCATGGGGTCCAACTCCAACTCTTCAGGTGCCAAGGCCACTTCTACACCTTGCAGCTCTGGAGCTGGGCCCTTCCGG
This sequence comes from Elephantulus edwardii, assembly GCF_000299155.1. Lineage (NCBI taxonomy): Eukaryota > Metazoa > Chordata > Mammalia > Macroscelidea > Macroscelididae > Elephantulus > Elephantulus edwardii. The sequence goes on from NW_006399876.1 coordinate 8,948,388, forward strand.
CTCATAACCTTGAAAAGAGATCAGGACCTTGTCACCTCCAAAAGATGAAAGAAGGCCTAACCCCACCCTCTTTCCCAGTCATCAAGCTGCATGGCCCGGGTCTCACGTTAGACATGTCATAGATGTGGGTGGATCCCATCATGGCTCCTCCAACAGTGGCCGTTCTCTTCTCTGGCAGCACAGTGAACAGCTGAGGTGTCTCACTTCTGCAAAAGACAATGCAGTCAAGCCCAGAAAGGAAGGGGAAGGTAGCAAGAGACACTGCAGCACCTCCACTCATTTCCTTGGAAAGATTCTGAGATGTCCAGAACTGTGCCCCCAAACAGCCTCTGCAGTTCATGGAGGAAATAACTGAGTCAAGAGCACTAATTCCAGGGATACAACCTGGACAGGGTACACAGAGCTAAGAGGTCCCTTAATTATGCCTAGGGGACCAGAGACCAGGAGGAATCCACATGTGAAGAAGGGCTAAAGGTCAGAGAGGCTAAAATCTTCCCAGCAAGAGAGCAGGCTACAGCAGTTCCTGCTCCAAAGCTGTGCCTGAATTCCAATTCACAGAACACAACTTGCAGGTCATGTAAAGACACGGGAGCCAGTCTGCTTGGCATCAGAGTGGAAATATAAGAGGCAATCGACCACCATCCCATCCCCTCAGACCTGTCTCCTTTCCATCTCTCGCCCAGTAAGGGCATAAGCAACTCTCCACACAGCAGCTGCCAGAGTGAACACCTAAAAACATCACTCAGATCCTGTCATTCCTTTGAGGAAGGCCTTCTGAGGCTTCTGACTACTGCTTGAATAAAACTTAAACGTATTATCATGACCTATACAAAGACCAAGCAGCAGCTCTTTCAACAGAAGAGAACACTGCATGGGTTAAAATCAGGAGTGTGTCAGTGATGTATCCTTTCTCCATATCTATTCAATCTGTATGCTGAGCAAATCATCTGAGAAGCTGGACTCTATGAAGAATGTGGCATCAGAATTGCAGGAAGATTTATCAACAACCTGTGCTATACAGATGATGATGTTTGCAGAACACGAGGAGGACCTGTAGCACTTACAGCAGAAGATCAAAGACCTGCCTTCAAAATGGGTTACAGCTCAGCATCAAGAAAACAAAAATCCACACCACAGTATCACGATAGACGGAGAAAAGACTGAAGTTGTCAATAATTTTATTTTACTTGGATCTACAATCAACATTCAGGATAGTCGCAGTCAAGAAACAGACTTGCTGTACTAGGAAAATCACCATAACTGTCAAGGACCTCTCCAAAGTTCTAATGAGAAAGGATGTCAGCTTAAGGAATAAGGCACTTGATTCAAGCCATGGTATTTTCATTCTCTTCCTAGGCATCTGAAAATTGGACAATGAATAAGGAAGACCAAAGCAGCACAGAGTGGTGCTGGCAAAGAGGAGTGATTCTCCTATCGACTACCAAAAGGATCAAACAAACCTGTCACGTAGGAAATGCAACCAAGTGCTCCTTAGAGGTAGAGGGTAAATGTCATCTCACGTAGTTTGTGCATGTTGCCAGAAGGGGCCTGTCCATGGAAAAGCACATGCTTGGAAAAGCAGAGGGTCGGCAAAAGAAGGCAGCCCTTAAGAAAATCAAGTGACACAGTGACTAAGATGAGGGGCACGAGTGAAATCCGAGGATGTGCAGGACAGGCCTGGTTCAGATATGCTGTTCACAGGGTGGCCACGAGGCATCTGGACAGCACCTAATGACAACATCAAGACCAGCTTTCCTTCACTCTGCTCTGGGCACAGCAACCTCCTCCTTGTTCCTTCAATATATGAAGTCTCGAAACTTCCATTTCCGGACAAGAAACTAGGATCAGATTTACTACCACCACCCACCTGAAATGACCCAAATACATGACGACACAGCTTGGTTTTCATGACACTGGTCAGTGGCACCAATGGACAGTAACCCCTGAGGGACAAGCAATGACTAAGGTGAACCCTTCAACTGCTCCAGCTCACTGCACTGAAATGCTGGCTGTAAAACAAGGGAGAACCAATGCTGAGCCCAGGGACTCCATGAGCTGAGACGGTGAAGCTGGAAAACCACGGCATCTCGAGTTTATAGGATGGCGTAGCAGACAGGATGCAGCAGAGAGCGAGCATGGAGACCAGCGGAGGATGCTTCTCAAGTACTGAGGTGAGTGCTGATCAGCAGATGGATCTGGGGAAACTACCAAGGTCTGGGAAAAAACCACCCAAAAGGATTAGCACTAACTGCTTGGCACTCACTCAGGCCTGGGACTGGTGCCTATTCCCACCAGGCAGACTGAAAACCCCCATGATTCACAGGGCACCGGGAAGAGTACACAGAAGGGTCTTGTGGCTCAGTGGGGGGAAGACTGAGCACTGTTCCAGTCCTGCCTAATGACCCTTAAAAGCAAGACTTAAAAAGGATCAAACTGTTCCCAAGTACCTAAACTGCGCCCCTGCACTAAGCTGACGACTCACAGGAATACAGAAATACCTTGGACCCCAACAAGGCAAATTTCATAACGCCTGGCATCTCATCAAGAACTATCAGGCCTGCACAACACCACTGTTATAAAACAGGTCTGACATGAGGGACTGGGGAGAGAACAGGGAAAGTGTGGACAGATAATGAAGAATGGTCTGAAAGGAATATGTGATTAGGCATTGTATATATGACAACAATCTGAAATAAGAGGCACACTGCAAAGTGGACTGAGGGGAGCGAGAGGGGGAGCGAAGAAATTATGCAACAATGACTGAATTTTTTTAAAAAAGTAATTACAGGGCTTGCAAAGAAACAGGAAAATACTACCTATAATGAGAATAACCAAAACCAAGTCAGAGCTGATACAGATGTTAAGAGTCAGCAAACACATTAACACAGTTATTCTAACTATAGGCCATATGTTCAAAAAGTAAGAGACACAAATCAAACTTCTAGAAATAAACACTACAATCCCAGATGAGAAAGCACTTGAAGACATAACAATAAAATTTTCTAAAACAAACAACAGAAAGAAAATTTAAATTTAAAAACTGCCACAGGAGAACTTTACGAGTTCTCCTTTAACCAGAAAACTAGACAGTGTCTAACGACTGCTCAGAAACGAATCCCAACAGCAGGTCCCTCAGGAGCCCCAGTGTACAGCACGTGACAGGAAAGGCCAGCACTCCCCCCATAAAGACACCTCAGAAACCCAGTGGACGGTCACCAGGAGTCGATGTCAACTTGATGGCAGCGAGTTAGGATTCCTGGTTTTCTGACTGAGTAGAAGAAAGATGTGGAACAAAACTCATACTCATAAGACCAGGTTTACTGATCCGATAGAAACTGGCGGAACCTCCAGGACTGGAACTGGAAGCATACAGAGTAACTCAACATTCCTTAGGACAATCAACCACACAAAATCAAAGGGGCAGCATTTGCTTGCTGACAAAGGCAAGAGGCTGAAAGGGCTACGAAAAAAATGAACAGAAACAGTATACACAGGGAGGAACCAGGAAGAGCACTGTTACAATGTGGCAATGATAAGTAATGTCACAAAATGTATCAATCATTGAATTGTTGAGCCAACTGGCACTGTAAACTTTCAATGACATCACAATAAAAAAATTAATTTTAAAAAGAGAACCCTAATTAAAGTATAATTGGAATTCCCAAGGGAGATAAAGAGTGAACCAACAAAAAAGACACTTGAGAAAATTTAGTCCAAAACTCTCCTAAATGAATAAAAATTACAAGCATGCTCAGCAAATTCAAGCAAGAGACTCATGAAGAAAACATGGCCAGGGCATGCCACAACCACCTCGAAACCTTGTGCCACAGGAAAATCCCAAACAGTCAGAGAAAAGATGGCAGGGGGACAATGAAAGGGAGGACAACAGATTTCTCGTCAGAAAGTCATCTCTCCAGTACTCAGCAAAACAATGTCAGCCTGGAATCCTCTAATTCTTTGAGAAGCAAAAGGCAAGTTTTAAAAATATTTGTATACTACATAAAATAAAGGGAGCTCTAATGGCAAGGAGTTGCACTGCCAACCCAAAAGCAGGCAGTTCAAATCCACCAGCTGCTCCGCTAACAATCTCTTCTGTGATTTACAGCCCCTGAAATCCTACTGGAAGGTCTGCTATGGGTCGGTTTTGACTCAATGGTACATACACATGGTACATACATCACCACAAACTATTACATGAGTCCTGTTACATTTATCTCTCTAAAAAGATGATGAACCATATAAATGAACCACGGCCACACTTTAGGCTTTAGAATTCGTTGAAAGCAAAACGTATAGGAACAGCACAAAAGTCAGGAGATGAGATGTGGAAGTGACCACTGTAAATGTAGTTTGTGTGCCATCCAGAATTGATCACTTGAATGTAGACTGTGCTAAAGCTGTAAACTGCGTCAGGGACGTGTCTTGTCTCCATACCTTTTCAATCTATATGCAGAAAAGATCATTCAGGAGGCTGACCTTTATGAGGAGGAATGTAGTACCAGGACTGGAGGAAGACTTATCAACAACCTACATTATGCAGATGACACAACCTCACTTGCTGAAAGTGAGAACCTGAAGCACTTGCTGCAAAAGGTCAAGGACTGTAGTCTTCAATATGGATTGATGGTCAACATCAAGAAAGCAGAGTCTCACGATTTGGCCAACTGATACCACCATGATGAATGGAGAAGAGATTGAGGTTGTCAATTTCAGCTTGCTCGGCTCCACAATCAACACTTTGGGTACCAGCAGTCAGGGAATCAAAAGGCAAATGCATAAAGCAAATCCGTTGTCAGGAACCTTTTCAAAGTACTAAGAAGCAACGATGTCAGTCTAGAGATTACTTGCTATGAATCAGAAAGGTGAATAACGACTAAAGATGACAGAAGAACTGATGCCTTTGAGTTGTGGTGCTGGAGAAGAGTCTTGAACATACCATGGAATGCCAAGAAACAAATAGGTCTGTCTGGAAGAGGGTGAAACCAAGTTTCTCTTTGGAGGCTAGGATTTTGAAGCTTTCTCATATTTTGGTCATGTGGCCAGGAGAGATCAATCCCTGGAGAAGGACATCATGCTAAGAAGGTTGGAGGGACAGTGCAGGAGAGGAAGATTCTGGATGAGATGGGTTGCTACAGTAAGTAGGGCAATGAGGGTGTAGGTGTATCGGAGTCAGTGAGACTGGCTCAGGACAGAGAAGGCTTCAGAGCTGTTACACACAGGGTAACACGAATCACAAGCAACTTGACGGCACATAACAGGAGCCAACTATTGGACTCTCTTATCCAGAGCAAAAGATGAAGAAAGTAAATAAACCACAGAGAATCTGGTCTAGAGGCCTCTGGCCTGCTCCAGGCTGCATTCCAGTCTCTGAGACCTGAAGAACTACAAGTGCCTGTAGGGCTGTCAGCCCTGACAATCTTGATTAAAGGTCTGGCTTTTATCACTCACAATCTTGATTTAAAAAGATGTTCCTTTAAAATGAAGAACAAAATCTAAATTCTTAAGAGGTGAACCTAACTGGACTACCTGCAGCCAGAGGACTCCCTGCAGGCAGAGGACTCCCAGAAATTGATGCTACTTAAACTGTTAAGCCAAAACTATCTCCTGAGCTGACTTTTAGCATAAAAGCAGTTACACAAAATATAAAGGTGATTACTCACTAGATAGGTGCACTACTAAAATAGTATCTGTATGAACCCAAAAAAGCCAACATTTAATTAAAAGCAAAAATGAGAAGATACAGGGCTGGGAAACCAGAGCTGGGGTGGTAGGGAACCACCCGAATGCAATTAAAAAGATACAACGTGGGAAATGCTCTAATGTCTTTGATCAATCTGTGCACAAACTGTCACGCGAGATCCCAACCTGCTGTGGACACTTTCACAAAATGCAGTAAAATAACAATCAACAAGCACGTATCCCTTCTTCCCGGAGAAAGAGAAAACTTCAAAACGACATAGTAGGCCAGTTCAAGGAGATAAAACTAAATCATCAATGAACAAAAGAAAATTTAAAAATATAAATAAGGGAACAAAGAATAAAAAGGTCCTTAGAAAACACCATTTTATAACGTTAAAGAGGTCGATCTCCCAAGGGACTTAATTCTAAAATTCACAGCAACAGAGGTTCAAGATGCCCATCTGGGAAAGCCTGCCTCTGGGTCTGCCCTGGCACGTACGGTCCTCCTGCCCCAGATTATTATGCGGCTGGCTCTGTCTCAACACTCAGGTCTCTGCTCACTATCACCTCTTCAGCGAGGCAGTCTCCCTTCCAAATCCCTCTGCACCCAGTTACCTGGCTTCTCTGCTCCACCATCCTTGCCATATCTACAATTACTCTGTTCTCTGGTTACTCATCTGTCATCTGCCTTTTTCTCTGCTGAGTCCTCACTGCCCAGCAGTGGCTGACACAGTCGGTGTTCAATAGTCATTTAAAAGGGGAAAGTATGTTAAATGAGAGAAATTGAGCCATGAACAGAGGCGAAGGGAAGCCACAGCCTCCCCAAGCCCCCACTTGGGCGCCCCTCACCCGTCCATAGCCTCTTCTATCTTCTTCTTCCTCAGCTCGATGAGTTCAGGAGTCTCCATGCCTGCTGGCACCGACGAGAACCCTCCAGGAGTGATGAGGCCACTGTGAAAAGAGGAACATGCTCTGGAGTAAAGAGGTGGCGCCCGAAACTAAACACATCCCTTTGGGAACAGGCTCTCTGCTTCCCTACCTGTCTGCAGGAGTAATAAAGCCTGTCTCATCTGGCTTGTCTTCATCACTCTCCTCCTCTTCCTCTTCTTCTGAAGACTCTTCATCAGATGGTTCCAGTTCTCCCCAAGGAGTCCGATCAATCTCTTCTTCTTCAGTCTTGGTCTGAACAAGTTCATTCATTCAGTCAACAAACGTTTACTAAGTAGCTATGAAGTGCCACACACTGCCACCAACTAAAGGCCTAACAGTAAACGAGCAATGATCTCTACCGACAGGGAGCGTGGATTCTAATCAAGAGCTTGTATCCCATCTCAGGAAACGCTCTGCCCATTTGCAGATTTTGAAACTGAGCCCACCCAGCATCCTGATGACGCAGCTACAAACCAACTACCTCGAACCTTCAAGGCCAGTGAGAGCAAGCTCACCGGCACGAGGCCCATACCTGGAATTCAGCTGCATTGGTTCCAAACACATCCCCATACAGTGGCTTCCCCGTCTCATCCACCGGGGGCTTGCCCCAGCCGCCAGCGTGATACCCAAAGGAGCAGCTCTGCAAGAGAGGACGCACGGGTCAGTGCCGCTGCAAAGAAACGCTGAACCAAAGGGACAATACGCTAAAGCAAAAATGAAGAAAGTGAGGGGACGGAAAACTGGATGACTGGAAGCTGAACAACCAGCACGCAAATAAAGAGCAGGCTGACGCACTGATGTTTAATAATGTTGCTGAAAAGTTTGTGTTGAAATTGTGCTAGGAATCAAGTTTCCCATGTAAATGATCACATTGTAAAAAGACACATTGAAGCCCCAAAGGAAATTCACACTGCAAGGTCCAGAACTAATGCCGGGGTACTCTAGGTATTATAATGGAAAAGTAGAGCTAAATGCTATAAAGCATTCTCAAAGCATAACTAATAAGCAACAAAATCAAGGGCAAAAGGACAGAAAGACAGGCAGCACAGTGTGCTAACAACCTCATCTCCTTAAAAGAGTCTGTGCTGCCTACAACAAGTTTTCTAAAAAGCGTGACTCGAACTCTGACTTCTCATCTCTACAAAGCCAACTGCTACACTCTAATCCTCTTAAGAAACAACAATTTTCATTTGAGTTTGAAGATTCTTGTGCAGTTTCAGGGTTTTTATATTCAAGATAATTTGAACATTTTTGTATTTTATGTTAAAAATTGTAAGTTTAATGGCAATCTTGCAATATGTCCACCTCTCTCTGCTTATTTGTGTTAGCAGCATATTTATAAGCGAAATTTTTTGCAAACATACACGTTTTTCCAAACTGTACGATGTCCCTATCCTCAAACGCCATGCCCATGTTCTACAGGCTGTGGTTTCTGTTGACTCTAAAAAGAAATCTAACTCGTTGCCATGGAGTTGACGCCACCTCAGGACTCTAGACAGAGCAGAGCTGTCCCCAGGGCTTCGAAGGGTGAAAATCCTTAGCGAGAAGACAGACACAGCTTTCTGCCAGAGCAGCTGGTGGGTTCGAAGCACCACCTTCTGACTCAGCAGTTGAATACTTAACCACTAGACCACCAGGACACCTTCATGTGAAACTAAGATGACACAAACTGTGAAATAAGCAGACCTAACATAACCTTACGGTTTCAGTTAAGAACATCTGAAAAGTTTTCACATTGAACTATTCAAGTTGTTTGTTGTTGTTATGTGCCGTCGAGTCGCTTGCGCCTCATAGCGACCCTAATTATCAATTAACCGAAACAAAAAGTTTCCAAACTGTTTATTTTCTTACTGTTGTGGTTATGTGCCATCAAGTTGCCTGCTACTCACAGCAACTCTATGTACTGAAATCTATGCTCTGAAACCTGCTCTATCTCGAGCCAACTTTATTATCTCTGACATACCTACCCCATTATCCCAGTCACTAACAGAATTCATCTCATCTAGGGTCTTCCTCTCCTGCACTGTCCCTCCACACTCCCAAGCATGATGTCCCTCTCCAAGGACTGGTCCCTCACTGTAACATGCCCAGAGTATGTCAGATGAAGCTTTAGAATCCTTGCCTCCAACGAGTAGATTGGCTTTCCCCTCTCCAGGACAAACCTGTTTGTTCTCCTAGCAGTCCATGGTATATTCAACACTCTTCTCCAGCACCACGGCTCAAAGGCATCGATTCTCCTTCTATCATCCTAATCACTGTCCAGCTTTCTGAAGCTGGTAATTGTGAAGACCTGGCCTGGGTCAGGCACACCTTAGTCTCCCGACTGACATCATTGCTCTTTAGTATTCTGGAGATGTCCCTTAAAGCAGACTTTCCCAATGCAATTTGTCTTTTTATTTCCCGGCTACAGGTACGAAGGGTGTTGATTGTGGAGTCAAGCAAAATGAAGCTGTTAACAATCTCAATCTCTTCACCATCTATCATGATGCTACCAATAGGCTCAGGAGTGAAAATCTTTGTTTTCTTGATGTTGCACTTCAAAATATTCTACTTATTAGGGAACTACTAAATTTGATACATAACTTCTTGATCACGGCTTGGGTTTAGAAGGGGTTGTGGTACTAGGGATATTGTAGCTGACATTAGATGGATCTTAGCTAAAAGCAGGGAATACCAGAATAATGTCTATCTGTGTTTCATTGATTATGCAAAGGCATTTGACTGTGTGGATCATAACAAACTGTGGCTGACTCTGAGAAGAATGGGAATCCCAGAACATTTAATCATGCTAATGCGAAACCTATACTTGGACCAAGAGGCAGTCAGTCGTCAGAACAGAGCAGGGTAACACTGCATGGTTCAAAATTGGGAAGGGTGTACGCCAGGGATGTGTCCTATCTCCGTATCTTTTCAACCTGTATGCAGAGCAGATTATCCGGGAGGCTGGGCTCTATGAGGAGAAGTGTGGCATCAGGATTGGTGGAAGATCTATTAACAATCTGCATTATGCAAATGACACAACCCTGTTTGCTGAAACTGAGGAAGACCTCATGCACGTGCTACAGAAGGTCAAGGACTGCAGCCTTCAGTATGGACTGAGGCTCAATGTCAAGAAGACAAAGATTCTCACCACTGGACCAATTGGTAGCATCAAGATGGATGGCAAAGAGATTGAGATTGTTCACAGCTTCAGTTTGCTCGGCTCAACGGTCAACACTCTTGGCACCAGCAGCCAGGAAATCAAAAAACATATTGCAATGGGCAAGTCTGCTGTTAGGGACCTCTCCAAAATACTCAAGAGCAACGGTGTCTCTCTGGAGACTAAGGTGTGCCTGATACAGGCCATGGTCTTTGCAATCACTTGTTATGCATCAGAGAGTTGGACAATGACTAGGGAGAATTGATGCCTTTGAGCGGTGGTGCTGGAGAAGAGTATTGAATGTATCATGGACTGCCAAGAAAACAAACAGATTCATCCTGGAGAGGGTTAAACCAGGCTACTCCTTGGAGGCAAGGATTCTGGGGCTTTATCTGACATACTTTGGACATGTTGTAAGGAGAGACAGGTCCTTGGAGAGGGACATCATGCTTGGAAGGGTGGAGGGACAGCACAGGAGGGGAAGACCCTCTATGAGGTGGATTGATTCAGTGACTGGGGTAATCGGGATGGGTGTGTACAACAACACGGACAAAAGTAATTCTGTTGGATTTACACATAAAGAGGAAACGGGAAAAAAGCAACAGAAAGAAAAAAGACAAAACTGTATTATGAAGCTGTTAACACAGATGAACTAAAGAGTCCCAAATTCACTTCTAGAAATGCCAGGAGACACCCATGGTATACACACAGGTACATCATTTCTGCATGTTGCACATATTTTTTAAAAACAATGAGTCTTAACATGGTCAAATGGGAAGGAGGAGAAGAAATCCCCTCTGGTGGAAAGCAGAGGCTCCTGGGAAACAGGCAGGACTGTGCTCACCTCAGGGATGGGCGAGTTCAGCCCTGGGATTTTCAGGTTGGGGTACGACGGCGGTGGTCCGTATCGCTGCATGGCAATCAACCACGGGGGAGGGACCTTGTGGGCATTCTGCAGAGGGAAGAAGAGATCCCATCAGCCCCGTCCCATCCCAGCGTCTCCTTCCGCCCCACATCCCCCTTTGCGCTGCCCTCCCTTCCCCAGTGAGCTGGCACTCACTGGTCCTACTGGCATCCCCAAGGAGATCCTCAGCTCGTCAGACAGATCTCCTGGCTTTTTCTCCTTCAGCCGCGTCTCAAACTCCTTCCCCTGAGGAATAAGCACAGGAGGCTGCATTGTGGACGCCAGACACCCGCCAGCGGCCCGATGACAACAGGACACAAGAACACAGATGAGCAGTCCTATCCACCCACATCAGCTACAGACCCGACTGAGGGCTGCCAGGTTCCCACTCCACCTGCTGCTGCTCCTCTCCCTGTCCAGATGAGGGGAGGGATCACACAGCAGAAAAGGGGTGAGCCGGCCACTTTCAGCACCGACACTCACTATGAAAACTGCCAGATCCCAGGAACTGCACTCTCACCTGCAAAATGAGGGCCTGCGGCAGGGTGATCCTCAGGCCCCTTCTACCTTAGAAAATCCCATCCTGAGGACAGTATTTCAAGGCTCAGTGGGAAACCTAAACATGTCTCTCCAGCCTCAACATTAAATGTTTCCTGAAAGCCCCAGGAACTTGATCCCCCCTCAAAACAATCCATGGTGAACAACTATCGCTCTGGACATGATCCACAAACCACTGCATGTTCAGATGTCAAACCCCAACCCCTCAGAGCATGAGAGGCAGGCCTAATGTGCCTGCTTCAGAAGTCCTCTGACCAAGAGTCCGAAAGCCATGACCATGGCCCAGCCCTTTCTTCCACACTTCCAAACCTCATAGTACAGGTCCCCGTGGATGGTCAGCTTCGGCTTGGTCTGCCACTTGAAGAAGGCGTCGTGCAGCTTCTGATAGTCAATGTCGATCTTGCCCATCTTAGGCCTGACTTTCTCTCGCATCTTTGACTTCATGGTCTTCTGTTCCTCCTGTGGAAAATGACAGAAGGTGTTTCACAAGAGGTATTCAGCACCCTGAGGCTATGGCCCTTAGTCACCCTGCACGCCTGGCATTTAAAGCACCCTCATGACTTAACTTCCAGCCAAACAATAAACAAACCTGCCAGGTGACCAGTAACACCAAACATTCTCCTCTTAGAAAAATCAACCATGCAAGAGCAAAAGGGCATCATTCACCCAGGGATAAAGGTCAAAACACAGGAATGGGTAGGAAAGGAGGACAAATGGAAATGAAAAACACAGGGAGGAATGGGGAGGAGTGCTGTTACAAAGAATAAAGGGAAAACAGGAAGCAAAGGGAGGAAGTGAAAGGGTACTAGCACAAGGCAGGGACTACAAACATTTGTATGAAAGGAAAAGAAATTTGCTCTCTTTCACCCAAACAAATAATGATGAAAAGTTTTCAAAAAAAAAAAACCACAAAAACATATTCAGCAAATTAAACTCTTGGGAGTCTTCTAAAGAGATGAAGGGAAATTTCATCTCTCTCAGTCTGAAATTCCTCAGAATCCTTTCTGCTCACACCTTCCCAATGGATAGCTCATATTGCCACCCACCCGAGACACTGGGAGCACGCGTTGCTCTGAAGAGAACAGGGCGTCTAGACCAAGGCTGGGCCAGCAGTTTGCACTGTGCACACTTAGACACCGTTGGCATTTCTGTGTTTCCCACAAGTGTTGTCCATTTAAGACGTTTAAAACTATGAAAGTATGCAACCACTATGAAAATCTAACCACAAGGTGCACCACGTACACTTCCCACCATGCGCCCTGAGTGGACTTGCTTTACAGTCAGGAAACAGCTGCGCTCTGCCATCGAGGCTCTCAAAAATAATTTCTCAGCAGGAGCCTGCCAGGACTTTCTTCTAAGGCACTTGACACTACTAATTTTTCAGTTAGCAGCCATGCACATCAACCATCTACACCACACAGGGACAGGATGACATTTAGTCAATTCTGGTTAACAGCAACTGCAGAGACGCTGAGTAGGCCACAGGTGTCCAGGGCTGTGAATCCTTACAGAAGCAAGAGCGGCAGGTCTGCATGGGGATGGGACTAAACTTTCAATTAGCTCCAATGCTTTATCCACTGTGCTACCAGGAATCCTAGGCTGACTTGAGAAAAAGAAATGAATTCTTGGGGGGGAGGTTGGGCAGGGAGAAAAGTACAACCGTGAATGAATGGAAATCCAAAGTCTCTGTAAACTTTCATTAAAATTAATAATAAAAAGAAAAATAAGTGAATTCCCACTCAGCTTTCACTGGATTTCTGAGGCCCTAAGTCCTTACACTATGACACTGATGTGTCAAATGAGATAATGGTTACTCATGGTGGACAGTGTTTGGTGGCGCTCCTCGGTTAAAACAAACTTGTAAACAGGAGTGGCATCCACTTCTGAAATAGCTTGCTTCTGGAAACCGTATGAACTTGGAGAAACAATGAAAGTTATACAAGTGTTCAGGTGTTTCATTCATAGGGTCACTGTGAGTCGTGTACGACTCGATGCACTTAACAAGTCTTTATGGGAGAAGACTGTCCGTCTCCCTGGATTCAATGCACCAATCTTTCGGTTAGCAATCCTCTATACAGGGCCACCAGGGATGCTAAGAATGACTGTCACACCCACGTTCACTGCCACTGAGACAATTATGACTCACAGAGATCCACCATCTGGGCAAAGAAACAGACACAGCACAGCCTGTAAGGAGAAGAGTGACCAGTAAAGAGCAAAGCAGGCCTGCAAAATGCAGGTGGAGGGAGGAGACAAAGGACATGGAGCCACACAACCAAGCCCACAGGCTCAGGGTGGGACCCGAGAGAAGTGCCGGGCACAGGCCTGAGGCCAGCCTCTCAAGGAGGGAAGGCAGCCCTGCTCTGCCCTGCACCCCTGCCACGTGTGTCTGGTGCTGAACTAAGCTGAACAGAAAGTACAGGCAACTGACAGCATTTTCTGGAGACCTGGACCCACAGGGCAGCTGGGAGCCCCCGCCTCACCTTCTCCTGCAGGGCCTCCCTCATCTCCTGGATGCCCGTGCGCTTGATGAAGTCTGGGAGCTCGAAGGGGGGCTTCTCGATGCCCCGTTTGCCCTGCAGGTACTTGCGCTTGAAGCACCAGTGCCGTGGAACTGGCACTGAGTTCCGTGTGGCCTTGAGATGCACCAAGAGTTTGGGGTCCTGGGCCGTCACATCGTGCATCTCCACAACATCGGGGCGAGCCACCAGCTGAAAAACAGCCAAAAGTGTGCCTGTAGAACCCCAAGCTGGACTCATTAGGCACGCCTCCTCATCAAGCCAAGCTCTCCGTGGCTTTAGGCCCCTCCCAGGGACCATAACCAGACTCTGGCCCGCCAGCTCCCCTCTCACTCTCACCTGCTTCAGCTCAGCCACCGTGAAGCGATTCATTCGGCGCAACTTCTTCTTGGACAGTTTGGGGGCTTCTGGTTTCTTTTCCTAAAAACAAACCACCTTCCTTTGTAAGGACTCCCATAGGCGAATCAGACTGCCCGAGCACTTTCCCAGGGCCCTTTCTCAGGTGAGGCCCAGCCACCTGGTCCCACAGTGGTGGGGGCTGCAGGGGGCGGCCTCGCCTGTTGGTCACTGGAGGTGGGGGCTGCAGGGGGCGGCCTCACCTGTTCGTCATCACTGCTGTCGTCGTCACTGTCCTTGTGCTCCTCCTCGAAGCCCTTCTTCTTGGGGACTGCAGAATTCTCCATCTTGTCAAGTTTTTCGGGTTCCTTCTCCTTCTCCTTCTTCACATCGTCAGTGAGCTAAGGAGGGGGCAGCAGAATGAGACCCAGGCCCCGAGTATCCTCCCCAAGTTCCCTAACCTTGGCCCAGTCCACCCTTGTCATCCCCTCCCCAGCAAGGCCAGCCTTCAGCCCGTGCTGCTCCTTGTACCTTGAAAGCCTCAAAAATCCTCTTGAAGAAGATGAAGTTGGGCTCGTAAATTTCGGGTTCTTCCGTCACATACTCAATTTCAACATCAGCAGCTGGGGAGTCTGAGCTACGTGACCGGGTCGTGTCTTTCTCTCGGTCCCCAGAACTCTCTGAGGATGCCCCCCGCACCCGCTGGGGCTTCTTCTTCTTCTTCCGGTTCCGACGTTTCCGATTTTTCTATCAAGTGCAGGAAAACCAGCCAAGTCAGGAACTAACCAAGCCCTGTGCCTACCCCCAGCCCAGACCACTGCACCAGCGACCCCAAACGGCCCCACACACAGCCTTTTGCCAGTGGTGAAATCAATCAAGCAGAAAAGAGTCATGGAGTCGGACTCCAATGTGCCTTCAGCCTCCAGCTGTTCCTCTGAGGAAACGGCACCTCTAAGAAGCTCAGCTACTTATTCATAAAACTGAGACAATAACAGCACCCCGATCTCAAAGGGACTTATACCATTTAAACGAAAAAATGTAAGCAGCTCAGGACAAGAACCGGCACAAAACAGCAGCTACCGCTTGCTGAGCGCTTACCATACAGGTATTTCAACGCCGTGCTCACCTCAAGGGTCCCTCCAGACCCAGAGCCACTGTGTACGTACCTCCTTCTTTGATATGGACACTGTGTCCTCCTCAGTCTCTGAAGCTGACTGGCCCAGCGATGAGCGAGTGTCTGTTTCCATTTCCTCTTCCTCTGTGAGAGAAAGCAGAAATCAGAGTGCCTTCTGGGGACACTCCCTGGCCACTCTTTCTGGGAAGGAATTGGATCGCAGGCTGGCCTCCTCTTGCAGGTCTGTCTGCGACCTCAGGCACATGGTCCCCATCTGCCTGAAGCCCTCCGGGCAAAGGAAGGACAGCCACGGTCTGGCCTCCTGTGTCCGCGGCCTCGGCGACCCACTCACCCTGCTGCGAGTTCATCTCTTCCTGCCGGCTCTCCTTCAACTGCAGGATCTTCTCCAAGGCCTGAGGTATCTTGGGGCCCACAGAAGGGTCATCGATCTGCCAGAGACAATCCAGTCCAAGAGGAGTGGCACGGAGCAGTCCTCTATTCCTGACCTGCAGCCCCTCTCGTTTGAGGAAGGCTGCTGGCCAGGTGATGTCATTTTTAAATCATGGACAACACCAAAGGAGCTTGGTTCAGCCTCCCCCGAGTGAACGCCAGAACCCACCCCACTCCTAGACCCCACTACCTGCCTCACCCTGGATATACTTCCATGAGCATGAGCATGGCTCCCACTCCATCTCCACCGGTTATACCCAATGTTCTCTCAGAATCCTCTAGAAGTCCAGAACTAGCCCCTTCTGTCCCTGGAGAAGAAACTACCAGTCTCACCTCTCTGTTCTCATCACCAGGGGGTGGTGGGGGGCCACGAGGTCGGGGAACAGGTGCCCCCATAGGCAAAACAGTGGGAGTGGGGCCCACCGGAGCAGCAACTGAAAGAAGGAAGAAGAACAACGTGAGAGATGAAGGGCTCACGAAAACACGACCTCCCCGCTGAACGCCAGGGTGATGGGTACCCCTCAGGAGAAAGGGTGGCTAGAAAGCTGCCGTAAAGAACCACTGGGCAGTTGGGATTGTCGAGGTGCAGACTGTACGAGTAGATTCCATTTTTAAAAACATGTTTTACCCTAAGGTTATGTGGTATGTTACACACATTTAAAGCCGTTGAATACGTTCTTTGTTAATCGCCTTCCTGGTGCTTCCCTTCCCCTTCCAGGGCCTTACCTCGAGGTCCCAGAGGCGTGCGAACACCCATCTGGCCCATGTCCTGTGGGGGCCGAGGGACCGGGGTGCCCATCTTGGCAATCTCTTGCTGCCGTTCCTGCTCCAGCAACACAGCTGCCTGCAGACGGGAATGTGGAAGCAGAGACACAGCTTGAAACGCGGTTTGGCAGGCAGCCCCTGGCAAGTGCCTGCGTTCAGCCCAATAATAGGCCTGAGGAGGACAAGCAGGAACCATTCGAGTTCTGACAGCCCCCTCCACCCCCACTTCCAGACTCCAGAGCTGAACAAAGGAGCCCTCTCAGCACAAAGAAAAATCCCTGGAAATAACCCCAAAAAACCCCCTCGGGCAGGCACTTCTTGCTCCTACCATGAAATTTCATATTTAGCTAAATTAATACCTTCTGGGTTTTCAATGACAATCTACTTTCCCAAAAGATAGCATTAAATGGCTACGAAGAAACCCTAAGTTTTAAATTTGTGTCTACCTTCAAGGCTAAACAATCTGGCCCCCAAAATAATACTTTCTAGGTATTTCCTTCTACTTTCTATTTGCTCTTATTTTATTTCTATTACTTTTAATATCATTTTCCCCCTAAACATCCCTAAGTAATCTATTGGATAGGAATCAGCACTGAGGACTCTGGGGTCTGGGCTCATGTTGTCATTTCCAACAAATGACATCTGCATCAAGCTGGAGAATCTAAATGCTACACATAGGATTCAAAGTCAAAACCCCACTCCAAGGAGCCTAACTAACGCTGTACTAAAATAGACTTGGGTCCACACACATTCTAATGGGACAGAGGGTACAGACCTGTGGTCCTTAAAACCCTGTTGTGTCTAGATTTTCTAGACCCCTCCAAAAACATAACCACCATTGCAAAAGCTGGCCTCAGCTCACAGCTGCTACCCCTGGACCACACGGAATGATCTAGGTGTCAGACGTAGATAGGAATGAGGTAACTTCCAAGGAAAATGTCGGTGGCTTGTCTTGTTTTAGCCACACTAAGTGACCGCCTATGGACTTGCCTGAGAAGTCAAAGTTTAGGGGGAGAGATATTACCCGCTTTTGCTGCTCCAAGAGTTCATGTTCCTTCAGTGAATGATCTCCCTGCTTAAAAAAAGACAAAAAGCTCCTATGAACACCCACACTACACAAGCTTCTCTAACACTGTGGTCCACACACAGCTGGGAGCCACACTGATAGCCTATGGCCCAGGCTTTCCCAGAACCCTCAACCCCAAGACCAGCGGCCCCTACAGCTTCCCTCTGGAAGTCAAGCCATAGGCTGACCTACCTGCTTGGCCCGTTCCTCTTGCTGCATCAGCAATGCTGCTTGCTGCTGAGCCAACTTCAGCCGTTCCTCCTCAGACAGTGCCACAGGTTCTCCCACGCGGAGGGGAGGCGGGGGCCCCAAGTTTGGTGGGTGAGGTCCAGCTGCCATAGGAAAGCCAAGGCCAAGGCCTGGTGGAGGTGGAGGGGGTGGTGGGGGAGGCTGCAGAGGGGGGAGTCCCATAGGTGGTGGTGGCATGGGAATCCCGGAGAGCTGTGGAGAAAATACGAGCATAAACTAGGAAGCATTTACCTATTCATCCTGCAAATACTTGCCGGGTGCTGGTACCAAGTCAATGCATGGCTCTCCACCTGCCCCGCCCCCTACAAGAAATTCTGGGACAGCTAAAAAGTTAAGTACTTGGCAGCTAACAGAAAAAATGACGGTTCAAAAACCATGAGCAGGGAGCTCTGGTGGCCTAGTGGCAAGAAAATGCACTGCAATCCCAGAGGTATGCGGTTCAAACCCACCAGATGCTCTGCTGAAGAAGGAGGGACAATCTCTTCCTGTACCAGTCAGATCCGATCTGACGGTACACACACACAAAATAATAAAACAAAATAAAAAATTTAAAAAAAAACACAACCCACCATGAGCAGCTCCTCAGGAGAAAACCCTGCCAATCTGCTCCCATCAAGACTACAGCCCAGAAGACCTACTGTCACATGGGGACCCCATGAAATCGAACAACCACCGTGACACTTGATTCTTAGATTTTAATGGTCCATACATCAACCAAAGGAAAAAAATGTTAACTTTGATGCAACGAACAATCAACACAGAGTTCTCCCCAGATGAACAGAGTTTGCATACTACTCCCGTGGGTTTCAGAACATCCCTACAAGCCATCTAGAGACCTGTCATTCATCTATTAGGATCCATGGACCCAGGTCAGGGCCACTGATGGACCAACTGGAACATGGGCATTGACAAGGCTAACGGAAGTAGGAAACAGTGGGCCAGGGTCGCCAATGACAGGAACCAGCTGGCCGTAAGTGTCTTACTGAACAGGGAAACTGAGGCCTGAGAGGACAAAGGGGGTGATTATGTCCAGTCAGTGGAGGATCAAGTCAGGCTCTGACATATTTGGGCAGAGCCTTGAATGACAGATTGAATGTGATGAATGACAGACTGAATGTGATGAATGACAGACTGAATGTGATGGAGATGTTAGAGGAAGAGCAGACACCAGGACCAAGGAGGAACCAGGAGTCTGACCCTCAGCAGGTTTTCAGAGGTCCTCCCGGTGGCCCCCTGCCTGCCCAGTGCTTACCACACCCCCCAGGACACTGCACGTGTGAGGAGGGGCTTCATCGGGGCGGGGGGCCCTCACCTGTGCTGACATGGGAGGGGGAGCACCTTTGTCCCCATCGTCCCTTCTCAGAACCGGTCGATTCAGCACCATGCCAGTCTGCAAAGGCGAAAAGGGTTAACTCGAGACCCCTGCATGAGGCTGTGTCCCTATAAACGCCGTTCCCTCCTTCACTCAACAAAACACCTAACTGCCTGCACCCTGCACTCGGACACGGAGGCGGGTCAACGTACAAAACAGGACAACGAAACAGGAACGGGCAGAAACCAACGAGCGCAGGGAGTAAGTGCAGGGTCGCGCAGGGTCACTCTAAATGAAGGCCGCCGGCGAGGTCCCGAGGCCTCCGGGGAACGCCTCGCGGCGGACACTCACCTGACGGGTGTACGACTGCAGCCGCTCCACCAACTCCTCGCGGCTCCCTGCGGCCAAAACACCGGGTCAGTAACGCCGGCGGGGCGGCTCGCCTCTACCCCCGCCCCCCCGGGTCCCCAGGGTAACCAGGCTCCGCTCCTCCGCGGGCCCACGCAGCCCCGCCGTGGCCTTGCGCGCTCCTCACCCTGGATCGGAGCTCCGATCTCTGCCAACTTTGCCTGCAGCTCCTGGGCCGCCCAGGCGCCATAGTGTCCTGGGGGTGGCGGCGGCGGGAGCTGCAATTCCCCTTTGGGAGGCTCGGGATGCTCGGTCGCCATCTTAGCGACAAGACGGCGCGCGACCAACCCGGACGCCAGGGCCAGCCTCCACGCCGATTTCCCGGAACTTCCGGTGAGTTACGTCACGTCCGCTAGCCGGTTGGACGGCCGCCGGGCCAGAAACCGCGTATTCAGACACCTGATTGGCTGGCGGATGCGGGGCCTGTGGCGCAGCCTTCTGGGGGTTATAGTACGTAGAGCACGGGCGCGGAGGCTCCAAACCTCGGGCCGTGCACGGTCCAGCTCGGGGAAACCCTGGGGTCAGGCGTTGCGGTGGACGACGCTGGCCTGCCCCGGAGGACGCTCTGTGCATCTCGCCAGCCGTAGCGCAGACGAGCAGCCTTCGGGCCCGACACCCTCATTCGGTGTCAGAAACCGGGACGCTCGGCCTCCCATGGAGTCCCGAGAGATGCTTTCCTCCTGTGGCCGCACGTTGCGGGCGCCAAGCGAGAGGCTGGAGCCGATGCCTGTGATAAAACAGTGTTTGATTGTCTGCCCGCCCGCCCCCAGCCCAGACATGGATGAATGGGCTGAAAGGAGATCGGAGCCGGGAGAGGAGCGAGCCCGCCCGGGCTGAGCTCCAACTGCCGACCTGGGGGAAGGGCAACATAAAGCCCCTTCTCCCACCTTCCTGGCCGGTTCAAATGCCGTGTCTTCCGCTAAGCCTTCTCCCACTTTTCTAATCTTGGAAATC
The DNA here is from genome assembly GCF_000299155.1 of Elephantulus edwardii. NCBI lineage: Eukaryota > Metazoa > Chordata > Mammalia > Macroscelidea > Macroscelididae > Elephantulus > Elephantulus edwardii. The sequence continues at coordinate 8,968,771 of NW_006399876.1, forward strand.
CCATAACACGTTGAGACCTCTCCATTTGGTTTTGAGTTTTGGCCCCAAACTCACCTCCGTCCCCAAGAATGTAAACAGGTATACCTGGGTTTTGGTTTTTACTGTCTCCTTTTGAATGCACTTGGCATTCAAAAAGCACTCAATGACGATTAGTAGAAAAGAATAAATAAACTTCCCTGCAAGAAGAGTGGTGTCTGTCTTAGCCCAAATCCGACCTTTTCTACCTCAGCGTCTCCAGCCCACTGGCTGGTGACCCTGTTCCACCACCCAAAGTTAGAGGCCCTTACCTGCCCAGTTTCCGTGGGTCTCTCACCTCCCACCGCTCGCTCCTCCCACTTCTGATACTAGCGCTACTAACCCTGTGCTCCCTCAGTCCCAAGCTAGCTAGCCCTAACAGTCGCATGACTGTGTTTTGAATTGGTGGGTGGAGTAAACCAGACAAAATTCTCCATCACAAACACATACTCAGATCTTCAAGCCGGGTCGATTTCACCAACTGCCCCCAATGGTAACACAGCAGGGAGCAGAGAAAGAATGGGTCCCAGAGCCAGGGGAGATGAGGTTTAGGAAAAAAGGACAAGAACTGAGCCAGGAATTTTCGTTCACATCCTAGTCCTCATTGTGAAGTCTCTGTTACTTCTGTCCAAATCTTATTCTATCTTCTTCCATCAAAACCATCCCTGCTCCCCAGAGGAAGCCACTCCCAGAAAGGGCTGCAGAAGAAAGAAGAGTGGAGCCTTTTCCCCTGGCTTGTCAGCCCGCTCAGGCAGAACCATTCCTGACATAACGGAAGATTCTTTCCGCTCCCTGAAACCCAAGAGCCCCAGCAGGTCACCTGAGGCTGGAGGCCCCAAGGTATGCTTGCCTGCTGGGGGAGGGATCTCTGATACAACCTTGCCATAGTCAGAAAGGAATATGCAGGGGATACACACTGTCCAGGGACCAAGAACTCATTTCATCGGCACAGTCCTGGAAGGCTGCAAGAGAGGACCCCCCCCCATACCCACTGTACAAGAGAGAAGAGTAATGGCTGAGAAGTTTATGTGCCCAAAGTCCCAACTCTGTCAAGTCTTTCTCCTGACTCAGTCTCCATTCCCTTCTTGGCAAAGACCCACACTCAGTGCCCACTCATTGCCTGTATGGACCTGAACAGAGATAGCCAGATTTCTCCTTTTCCAGGGCTGATGGCTGCCTAAGCATCCTAGCCACACCAGGCCCAGGTTGAAAGAAAAAATGGTCCCCAAACCAGCCACCAAGACAAATGAAAGGCTCTAAAAAAGGGCCTGGTTTGGGAAGGGACTGCTGCCCACCTTCCAGGTGGCAAGAGTTCAGGATGAAGAACCCAGATGCCATCAAGGGGGACCACTGATGTCATATCAGGTCTCTATGACTGATGTTTCTGACGTGGATCAGCACTCCTTTCTCCTGTGGCATCTCTGTGTGAACTCATTCGTCTAACCTTTCTATTTCAAATCTGAGTGCTAGTGGCAAGGACCTGCAACTACAATCCCAGAGGCGCACGGTTCGAATCCACCAGATGCTCTGCCGGGGAAGGAGGGACAATTTCCTCCTGTACCAGTCAGATCTGATTTGACGGTACACTCACACAAAAATAATAAAAATTTTAAAAAAAATCTGAGTGCTGACTACACATCTCAGGAATGCCAAAGATTAATAAGGAAAGGGAAATTCAAGAATACCCCCTATTCTCCCCTCCTCGAATGCACACAGAGCCTTGGGATGTGTAAGTCTTCAGGTCCAGAGGAACTCAGGAGACTAAGCAGATGAGCTTGACCCTATCTTCTGAGCGCTGAGGCTCAAGGTAGTGGGCTCAGGGCGACCCTCCTCCTCCCCTCCCCCACGCCGGGGGTGGGGGGAACTCAGTGACTGTCTAAGATGGGATTCAATCCTCTGGTACCCGCACCTGGGGACAGGGCAGGGGTTTGGTAAAGCTTCAGTAAGGAGTTCTAGTTCGTGGTGGACTGGATGAGCCCAGGGGGCTGCCCTGGGAGTGTGGGCCGCAGGTAGGAAAGAAAGGTCCCAGGCTGGTGAAGGCGGATGGATCCAGACAAAGGGTTGGAGCTTCTGGTTAGAGGCTGAAAGGGAAGGGGGGGTGGGGGTGGGGAGAGAACCACGTGGCTGCCCTTAACCTCACCTGTGTCTCTAATCCACTAGGAGGGCCCAACAATGCCGGAGTATCCAGACACCTTCCTGGCCTCAGTTTCCCCTCTGTACAGTGAGGAAAGAGGGCTGGCCGGCCACGCTGGTGTCCACCCCCTGCGAGGAGGTTGCTGTGAAGATGCTCGCATCCCGGGCGGCGACCCCTCCCCGTTCCTGGGCATTCACTCGCTGCGCCGCCAAGCTGCCCCCCTCCCCTCCCCGCCCCTCCCCTGCTTCCAGCCCCCGCCCCCGCCCCGCCTCCGGTGTGCGCTTGGGGGGCGGGCGGCGGGCCGAGCCGAGCCGAGCGGAGCGCAGCAGCCGCCACCTGATCCCATCCAGGCGCGCAGGCGAGCGGCCCGCATTGGGCGCGCAGGGCCGGGTGCCCTCGGACCCGCGCGGAGCCGAACAAGGCGCGCGAGGAGCGGCGACCACCGCAGCAGCCCGGGCGGAGGCAGAGCGCGCGCGGCGTGAGTGCTGCAGTGGACCCCGGGGCTGGAGGACCGGGGTGGGCGGAGTGTCCCAGGGCCTGGAGCCCGGGCGCTGGGAGAGGGGCGCGCTATCCTCTGGGGAACTGGAGATAATCGGGTAGAGGGCCACGCTAGCCTGTGCCCCTGGGTGACCGGAGCCCTGGGACGGGTGGGGATGGAATCGAGGGAATGGTGGGGGTGGGCAATGATGGAGAGGAGGATGTAGGGAATTCAGGAGGCTGGGATGTGTGGGGGTGGATGGCAGGGAGAGGGGGCTGGGGACCCTGCACAGGCTGGGGGAAGAAAAGGAAGAAATGAAGGTGCAAGATACTCATCTCCTGGAGGCTTTAATTTGTAAACCCTCGGTCCCTTTCTGCCCTAGTTCCAGGGGTCAGTTTCCCCCTACTGGGCTATGCTGTCCCTCAGGTCAGGATGGGGTCCCCAGGCCAGCGACCGGACAGGAGGACCAGCCTCCTCCTCATCTCGTATGGAGTCACCGTGGAGAGGGGAGAAGGGGCAGTTTGGGATGGGCGGACAGCCGGGCCAGTTTTCCAGATTCTGGCTAGCTGTGCCATTTCTCCCTCAGTTCCCTGGAGAAAGGAAAGCAATTTGCAAAAGCGGCCAGCAGCCTGAGGTAGATTGCTCTTGCTAAAATTAGCACTGAAATTCTGATGAGGCTGGGCATCCTGACCTGCCTGGGGTAACCGGGGGAGCCTCGCTGTCCCTCAAGGAGCAGACACGGACACTGTAGCTGAGAACACCTAGGGGGCAGAGGCCAGGTCCCTTTCTCTGGCACTGGTCCCAGCAGCAGCCTGACCACCCACCCCATTCTTGCCTGGACACCAGAGGGAAACCTCACACCAGACAGGTCTCCTTCAGCATCTGTACTGAGCAGTACCCTTTCTCAGGACCGAGAATGTTTATCCTGGCCCTGTGCCCACCCAGAGGAGACAGGGTCACTGCCTTCAAATACCTGGAGGTCTGTCATGAGGAAACAGGTCTGTTCGGTGGGAGGGCAGGACCCGTGGCAGTGTGGGTGGGAGGGGGCGAGGTGGGCACCACCGGGGCAGGCTGAGCCTGGCTGTCCTACAGAGAACTTTCCAGCAGGCAAGGCTGTTCAGAGCTGGCCCAAGGAGGGGCTGAGGTCATGAGATACTGTCACTGCAAGCGGCTGGGCAGAAACTGGTGGCCAGGGAACACCAGTGCTGAGCTGGCCAGGCTTGTCCGAGCCATGGCAGGGAGGAGAGAGGCCCAGGAGTAGGCAAAGGGGCACGGGCACCTGTCCCTCCTCTGTGTGACTCTGTTGAAGCTCTTGCCCAGCAGGCAACATCCACTGCAGCTCCTGCCTGGCCAGCTCAGCACCTCTGAGAAGTGGGGGATTCCCACAAGCTTACCCAATAGAAGAATGGGCTTCCTTCCCCACAACTTTGCCCCTTGAGAAACTCCAGTCTGGGCACTGGGCCTCTGGGGAGGATGAATGACAAGGGAGAAAGAGGGCCTCTGCCTCCCGTCCTGGGCAGGCCAAAGGCCCCCACCTCCAGGCTGCCCCCTAGGCAGAGCCGGCCCTCCTTTGCCCCAGCTGTCTTCTAAGAGCAGGGAGGGTTGGGCTATCTCTGCTCTGCCCTTGGCTGCCCTCCGTGGTTAGACCCTCACACCCTAGCACATCCCTGGCTCCAGGAGGATTAAGTCTGTCTACAGGTGTCTGGGGAAAACCTGGTAATGGGCCTGCAGAGGTGAAGGCATATCCAGGACATCTTTCCACTCAAATGGGCTTAAATGTAATCCAGGATTAAATGGGGAGGGGGCAGTGAAGAAGAGGAACAGGCAGCCAAGCCAGGGCACCAGGCAAGATGATGGTCAAAGGGTTTTCAAATTACCTCACCCCTCCTGGGACCCAGATATCCTAGTTCCACACACGTGCACAGCCCCTAAAGCTCTGGGCCCCTCCCCACCATGGAGAAGAGTGTGTTGTGAGGGATGAGGCTGAATGGGAACCTGGAGACAGAGGGCCCAACAGGCCCGTGTACTGGCATGGCAGCTGAAGCTGACTTTCCACAGGAGCTGCCAGGGCCTGGGCTGCCCTTGAGCTGAGGCATATGGGTGGAGAAAGGTGATGGATCAGAAACCAGGCGCTCCTCCCACCTCTCACTTCTGCCTCTCATCCAGGATGAGAGCCTAACCTGCGCCTGGAGAGTCTCAGCAGGGCGACAAGCTGCAGCCACCTCCACACTTCCTTGCTCCTGCCCATCTCTGGCTGCCAACCACCGCAGCCTCACTGTCAGGCTGGTGATAGGGTGGCCAGGGTGACGGGTATCTGGGGAAGGACTTCAGCTAGGGATCCAGAAGTCCAGGGATGTGTTGATCTCAGGCCCTGAGAGCAGGAGTCTATCTCAGGTGACCCAGAGTATAGATGTGTGCAGAATTTGAATGGAGGGCGAGACAGGATAAGCAGGGTCTGTGGTATGGCCTCTGGATCGAGTCTGAATCCTGGCTCTGGCATGAACAGCTCTGCAACCTAGGACAACTTCCATCATCTCATAAAGCCTCACTTGCCTCATCTGTTAAATGGGTATGTGACCTGCTTCAGGAGCAGAGTGAGGATTCAATGGGATAGAGTATGAAATGGAATCATATCTTCGTTACATCAGAGGCTTAGGAAACTGGAGGTCTGGTGTGTGTTCTTAGAAGTCAGCTCCGGCTCTGAGCTGAAGGAATCAGGCAAGACATCCTGGAAGAGGGAAAATTGAGAGTTGAAACTTCTATGCTCTGAGCCAGGTCCTGGTGCGGAGGCCAGTCCACTGAGGGGAACAGACAGAAGACAAAGGGGAATCTGGGGCAAGCAGAGAGCAGAGGTGGGGCTCCTGGGAGGGAGTGGTGGTGGCCTGAAGGGCTGGCCACATCCCCAGCCCCTGTAATTCCACCCCTGCTGGGGTTATCTGCAGCCTTGAGGAGATAGGGTCTGGGTAACGGGAGGCAGGAACCCGATCTCGTCTGGCCTCTCTGCTCCCTCAGCCCTCCGGCGCTCTCTTTTTCAGCAATCCTGTGGGGCTTGGAGCCCATCTCTGCTGCTGCTACAAACCTGTCTGCCTCCTTCTCCTGCCAGGCCTCTCAGGAACACTGGCCCTGCTACCGGAGCCCCAGGAGCCCCCATGAGTGCTGGTGAAGGGAGTGCTGGATAGCGAGGCCCCCGGCTGGCCCACCGCTGGGCACCTCACCATGCCGCCCATCCTCCAGCACCTGCAGCAGGCCACCAAGATGCTGAGCCGCCGGAGGGTCCTGCTGCTGCTGCTGGGGTGCAGCACCTTGAGCCTGCTCATCCACCAGGGGGCGCAGCTCAGCTGGTAAGGGCCCTTCCCCAGGGGCTTTGTTTCTGGCTTGGGGCTTACCTGGGGAGTCCTCCTTCCACCTGCCACAGGATTCCTTCTCTAGGTCATCACCACCTCCCTTGGCCGAATGCGTCTCCACTGAAAGAGCCGTGTGACTTGCTCCGTGTCACTCAGCTCGTCAGTGACAGCTGGGACTGGGGTATGGCCTGATTCCAATCTAGGATCCTTCCCTCTGAATCACATTACCTCCCCCAAGTCTCCAGGGAAAAGATTTCAAGAAGAACCACTTCGCTTGAGCCCTGGGTTCCTCCTCCATAGACTGTGAACAGCGACATGTGACCCAGGCTAGTCACCCTGCTACAGGAAACCAGGTGACAACCAGTGAGAGGCCTCTCTCTGTTCTAACTCACTGAACCCAACCACGTCCAGCACCTCACCTCTCAGGGACCTCAACGTTTCCATTTCTGCTGTCCCTGAGGAGGGTGGGAATGGGCCCTGCTCTCCCCTCAGTGGGATCATTTGCTGGTTTAACTCTAAAGGACTAAAGTTTAACAGGACTTTCCAAGTCACCTACAATCCTAAACACCCTTGTTTCTGGAATGAGGGCAGCCCCATGTGGTCAGGGTCACCCTTGGGCGGTTGCTCTGCACGCTGGGGTGTCTCTTGAGTTTTTTAATAGTGCTCACAGGCTATGCTCAAGTGGTATTTGTTGGACGAGTGAGTCTCCAGAGGCCTTAAAAGAATCCCAACAAATGGGTTGCCTCAAAGCCTGGCTCCACTGTTAGAAGGTGGAAGTAAAACTGAGAAAGAAGGCAGAGAGCAAGGGGGTAGGCGACTCAGGTACCACGAGTGCCTGGCTGTAACAGGTAAGTATTTTCTTAGAATTTGCTCAACACGAGTTATTCACTGCCCTCCATTCTACCAACCACCTGCTCTAGCTGATGTGTTTAATATACGTGTGAATGGATACATTCCTTGTATAACATTTAATATCATTTTATATAGGTAAATGCTTTCAATTAATGTCATTGGTATTGTGCTATAAATTCAAAACTCAAAGCTGACACAACTCATCTTTGGCATTTGTCGCAACATTCAATTTCTGAGGTTATAATCCCATGAGAGGAGACTGCCCATCTTTTTCCGTCAAGCCACGGGTGGGTCTGAATCACCAGAGAGGCAACCCCTTTGGGTCAACAGTCAGCTCCTTAAAGGCTAGGCCACCAGAGCTCTGGATTTGGGGCTCAGCTCTAGTGGAAAGCTGGCTGTCTGTCCTGGAGGAAGTGGTTTTGCTTCCTTCAGCATCCGCAGGCCTGCCATTCCCTGGAGGGAGACAACGATGTGTCTTGGCATCCCCCAGAGTCAAGGAACGTCCCACCACAGACAGTTGAGTTACTCCCCCTCCCCGCCCCTCAGCTCACTTTCCCTTTCTTTTATCACTAATGAGATAAAACCTATTACAAGCCACATCCTACGGAAGCCCCTTTCATCGGATTAGGGCCCTATGGGATTAAGCAGTGTTGCATCCCACCCTTAATCTTTTTACAACTATTTGATTTAACAGATCATGATCATTAAATAACTTCCACATGATGCCACTACCTGCATGGGGACACAATTCAGTCCATGATAGTGACCTTATCTGCGTTGTTTCTAGCCTTTTTTTCTTTGCCAATCAGTTTCTGGATCTCAAAGATCCTCAAGAACCTGTGAGGTTCCTTATATTTGTTTTCTATTTCTACATAAATAAATTGCCCTGAAGTACAGCAGAGAGAAACAACTGGCCTTGACTGTCTCACTGTTACTATGGGCCAGGAACCCAGGCGCAGCTTTGCTGGGTGTGTCTAGCTCCAGGTCTTTCATGACAGTACACTTATACTTGATAGCTGCACTTGCACTTGAACTTTCTGTTGGAGATGTGGTCTCATCTGAAGGCTCGATTGGTAGAGCTCTGCTTCCAACCTCATGACAGGGTTGTTGGCAACAAGCTTGTCCCCAATATCCTGGAGGGTGAGATACCAAGACAGGCCATAGTCTTTTTTTTTTCTCCTCATTTTTATTCAGTCACTGTTGCATAGTGTCTTCCCTCCCTCTCCTTCTTCCCTGCCCCCATCCACTTTGTAATGCACCTCTTGTTCTGCACTGTTTATAGTCTCTTTCTAACAGAATCTCAGAAGTGACATTTACCCTATGTTATTCCTTAGAAGGGAGCTCTGGTGGCTTAGTGGCAAGAAGCTGCACTGCAGCCCTGAAGGCATGAGGTTCAAAGCCATGGGAGAAGGATGGGCAATCTCCTTCCCTGCAAATGACTGCTTCTGAAAACCCGCCAGAGGGTCAGCACAACAACCAGAGTGTTTAAAAGAACAGGCAACCCTCAGAGATGTTCCAAGTGTGGTCCCAGACCAATACAAGGAAGTGAATATTCCAGTAAAGCAAGTCACATGAAATGTTTTCTTTCCAAGGGCATTTAAAGTTAAGTTTACATTATACTGTGGCCTGTTGAGTGTGCATTACATTACATTAAGTGTGCAATGTTGTTGTTGTTACGTGCCATCGAGTCGAGTACGACTCATAGCGACCCTATGAACAAAAGATCTGAGCCCTGTTCTGTCCTGTGCCATCCTCATACTTCCTGACGCACAAGAGCCCATTGCAGTAGTCACCGTGTCAGTCCACCTGATGGAGGGTCTTCCTCTCCTTTGCTGACCCTCCACCCTTCCCAGTCCTTCTCCAAGGAATAGCCCCTTCTAGCAACATGCCCTGAGTATGTGAGATGAAGCCTCTTCTTTACGGACTCCAAAGTGAGCAATAGCATTACATGCCATCAAGTAGGAATCAACGAAGAGCTGACCCTCTAGCCGGATTTCCGAGACAGTAAACTACATGGGAGGAGACTGCCCATCTCCTTCAGGACAGCTGGTGGATTTGAACTGCATGTCTTTGAAATTAAGGCACAGCTTCTTATTACTAGGGCACCAGAGCTCCCAAATACAACTGGAAAGGCTATATGAGACCCACATAGAAAATGAACACAGGATGTTGGGGAAATGGCGCAGATAAAGTTGATGCAGACAAAGTGGCCACAACCTTCAATTAGTAAAAAAGTGTCTGTGAAGGTAAATAAAGTGCAGCTCAATGAACCGAGTGATGCCTGTGTCAACAAATCCAGCCAGCAGGTCCGCGGTTGGTGGGGATGACACAGCGGAGTGGACATGTGGAGGCTAGCAGAGGGTCTTTGGAGATTTCCGCACGGACTGCTTGCTATGCCACCCCTCCACTGTTCCAGGAGGAACGTCCAGGACCGACCACTGGGGGTCATAATCCTCCATCCTTGGGGAGGGGTAGCAGAGAGGCTGCATCTCCTTCACACCCTCCTCCCTGCGTCCCCACGCCCGTCCTTCAGGTACCCGAAGCTGTTCCCCCTGAGCTGTCCGCCTCTGCGGGAGTCACCACCGCGCCCCAAGCACATGACGGTGGCCTTCTTGAAGACACACAAGACGGCGGGCACGACGGTGCAGAACATCCTGTTCCGCTTTGCCGAGCGCCACAACCTGACGGTGGCCCTGCCGCACCCGAGCTGCGAGCACCAGTTCTGCTACCCACGCAACTTCTCGGCGCACTTCGTGCACCCGGCCACGCGGCCACCGCACGTGCTCGCCAGCCACCTGCGCTTCGACCGCGCTGAGCTGGCGCGTCTCATGCCGCCCGGCACCATCTATGTCACCATCCTGCGCGAGCCGGCCGCGATGTTCGAGTCGCTTTTCAGCTACTACAACCAGTACTGCCCGGCCTTCCGGCGCGTGCCCAACGCCTCGCTGGAAGCCTTCCTGCGCGCGCCCGAGGCCTACTACCGCGCGGGCGAGCACTTCGCCATGTTCGCGCACAACACGCTGGCCTACGACCTGGGCGGCGACAACGAGCGCAGCCCTCGCGACGACGCCGCCTACCTGGCCAGCCTCATCCGCCAGGTAGAGGAGGTCTTCTCGCTGGTCATGATCGCTGAGTACTTCGACGAGTCGCTCGTGCTGCTGCGGCGCCTGCTGGCCTGGGACCTGGACGACGTGCTCTACGCCAAGCTCAACGCGCGCGCCGCCACCTCGCGCCTGGCTGCCATCCCCGAGGCGCTGGCGCGGGCTGCACGCGCCTGGAACGCGCTGGACGCCGGCCTCTACGACCACTTCAACGCTACCTTCTGGCGCCGAGTGGCGCACGCCGGGCGCGCGTGCGTGGAGCGCGAGGCGCGCGAGTTGCGCGCGGCCCGCGAGCGCCTGCTTCGCAGTTGCTTCGGTGCCGAGCCCGTGCTGCGGCCGGCCGCGCAGATCCGCACCAAGCAGCTGCAGCCGTGGCAGCCCAGCCGCAAGGTGGACATCATGGGCTACGACCTGCCCACCGGCGGCGCGGGGCCCGCCACCGAGGCCTGTCTCAAGCTGGCCATGCCTGAGGTGCAGTATTCCAACTACCTGCTGCGCAAGCAGAAGCGCCGAGGCGTGGCGCGCCCCAGGCCCGAGCCAGTGCTGGACAATCCTCCTCCTCGACCCATCCGTGCACTGCCCCGCGGCCCGCAGGGACCCTGAGCCCCCTGGCCTTCCTAGGCTGAGGTCCGCCTCTGTGCCCGTCCCACCACGGGGGCTGATCCCCATGTGGACTTTGGCGGGCACTTTGCACACTGAGCCCATCTCCCTGGGGTGGGCTGAGCCCCACTTTTGGGAGGGTGCTGATAGGCCCAATCGAATCCCGGGGCTACCCTGACCCTCCCAAATGATTAGTGACTTTTGACAAGATGCCTGAGACCTGTCCGGAACTGCCCACCCTGCCTTTTATCTGGACTCTGAGCTCCCCGTTCATTTGAGTCCTTCCAAATGGAGGACCCCAGGGTCCAGAGGGGAGTCAGGCCCTGGGGACACTCCTCTGGCTGCCAGGCTCCCTGGCTCTTGCCTTTCTTCTGGGGCTGCAAGGGCCCCCCAACTGTCTTCCAGGTTCTACCCTCCCACAGACCTGAGCTGCTCCCAGACTCCAGAACGAAGCGTTCTCGGGTTGGGTTTTTGTTTGATTGTTTTTTTCCTTTTTTTAATAAAATACCCAGAAAATGTACAAGTTGTATGTCTGCCTTGGAACGCCAGATTCTCCGTGACAGGGAGGCTGGTGGGGGGTGCGCGCATGAGGAGGGGGCAGGACTCCCCCAGGTCCCCTGCTGCTCCTCCAGAAGGTTCCGGGCGGATCCAAGCGCAGACTGTCCACCTCCGCCACTTGCACTTTTCTTTCAGAAACTCTAGAACAGGAATGAACTCCCGTTCCATCCAATGCAGCAAGGCATCTCTAGACGCCTGGACCCGTCTCTAACCTAGGTTAGAGACACAAAGAACGAGGCAGTTTGGGCCTTTCCCTCTGGAGAAGTCTTGAACATACTGTGAACCGCCAAGAAAACAAATAGGTCTGTCTTGGAAAGAGTGAACCCAAACTTCTCCTTGAAGGCAAGGATTTTGAAGCTCGGTCTCACATGCTTTGGGCACGTGTCCTTGGAGAAGGACATCATGCTCGGAAGGCTAGAGGGACAGAGGGACAGCTCAGGAGAGGAAGACCCTGGATGAGATGGATTGATTCAGCAACGGGTAAAGGGGTTGGTGTGTTGGAGTCAGTGTGACTGGCTCAGGACAGGGCAGCTTCAGAGCTGTTACACACAGGATCACTTTGAGTCGCAGGCGACTCGTGGACACATAACAGCAACAACAGTTCAAAGGGAGACTGAAACAGGCGTGCCAGGGGAGAAGGGCGGGGGTTGCCACAATGCTACATCTCCTTGGTCAGAGCTGAGTCTGGAGGGGGCTCATCTTCCGGTAAAGAAGGGCTTAATACAGAGTCATTGAAAGGGGATCTGGAAAAGATCTGAAAAACTTCAAGATTTAGTTGCTAGCCTAGAAGGTCTATGATTTGAACTCTCCAGGCTCGGTGAGCAACAAAGGGGGTGACAGGCAGCTTTTCCAGATACTTACGGTGTTGTGTGATTGTTTTTTCTTTTTTTAATTGTTATTTTAATGAAAAGTTTCAGTAAGATTGAGTTTTCATTCATTTATTGATGCAGAGAGTTTTCCTTTTTTCAATAAAACACCCGGGAGATGTACAAGCTGTACGTTTGTTTCCTCCTATGGGGTGGTTCGGCTTTGTCCCTTACAGTCAGATCCCTTAGGAGACATGAGTCAGCATTGACTTCAGTGGCACCAGGTTTTTCTTTTTCAGTCACTGAGCTTACCTGCAAGAAGGAGACAGCGCTGACTTAGGTGAGGACCAATCACTCGCCTAAATTCCTGCCTTTGAAGACCTGCAGAGCATCAGGGCTTTGTCAGTTACTTCCCACAGGTACGTCTGGACAAGCAATAACGTTAGCTCACACCGTGGACTGTTTGCCAGCCACGTGTAAGGGCTGTCCACGCACCTGAGGGAGGCAGTTTTATTGATGAAGCAAGTGGAAAGGTGCCATGAAGCTCAAGGTCACAAGCGAGAAGGGGTCATAGGACTTGAACCCAGGCCATGCAACTGAGTCTGGTCATATTCCAATAGAGAGACTCCCAGGACCCGGGAGAGGCTGACCCCCAGGACCTTTCCCCTGAAAGAATGTCCCATGAAGAAACCAAGGCATGCCTTCGGCTTATCTGCATCTTGGTTTGCACGGAGACAATGGCTGACCTGTTCAGGCAGTGGAGATTGCAGAGTAGCTTGGCAAGCCGTGTGATGCACCCCAGGTTGGAATGGGGGTGTCTGTGTGTCACCTTGGTGTTTTCTTACCAGTAGAGCTCTGAAACAGGCAAAGGTTGGCATGCAAAGGCACAAGCAGGCCTTTGGCATTAAGGAGGGGAGAAAAAACTAGGCTGGAAGGTCTGGATTCAAAGGCAAGTGTCCTCTGGCCCCCAGGCCAAGAAGGCATCTGCCTGCCACTCTCTCCCTCTCTCCCCTTCTCCAGCTCTGACCTCTGGTCATAACTTTACCTAAAATGTCCTTCCCTTTGCCCTGGGTTTCACCTGGAAATCGGTAACACTGCTAAGGGCCACCTCGAAAGACCTTCCCTGACTCCCAGGCAGCTAACCCTCCTGTGCAAACCACACCCTACCTCAGCTGAGAGCCCAGCTTTGAACGCAGAAAAGCAGGAATTCAGGAATCATCTAGAGTCATCAGCCACTAGGAGGGAATTTCGCTTCTGATGGGACAAGAAAAGGCCTTAGGTGGACGTCGAATCAAGTATCATCTCTGAGAGGCCAAGGAATGCTTATCCAAAAACATCTCTGGCCTGAGCCACCGCCCCAGGGAACAGCGTCTCGCCCTGTGATACTTTCCTTTAGTTACACTTGATGCTGCCCTTTCTGTGCCCACGCTGCCTGGCTCTCGGTCCTTGGCAGCAGTACGTGGTGGCGGCTGTGTGCAGACACGTATGGTCTGGGGCAGATGGGGAAGCAGAAACCTAGGGACGCTTTTGCCTGGTAACTGACAGTTGGTGCTTCAGAGTCAAACCCTGGCTCTGCCACCTACTACTATGACCTTAGACCAGCCCGGCTCCTGGTTCCTCACCTGTGGAATGATGCACCTCTCATGCGTTTTGTGAATAGCGTTTGAGGCCAGAACTCAGCACATCTGGGTGCATGGAACTGCCCCTGGGGTGGCAGCTCTGGTTTCCTCATGCTCCTCCAGGAGCTGCCCACATATTGTCAAAGACGCAGAGTGGCCCATCTGTCACGAGTTCTCCAGCAGAGGGATGGGAGCATATGGAGAAAGGGGACTTCTTCTACAGCACCCAAAGGTCAGCATGGGCCAGCAGGCACTGTGATTGTATAATTCTAGAAGGATGTGAGAGATGTGTGGCCAGCTGGAGGAGGATGAGAGTGTCCTCCGGAGAGGCCAAGAGAGGCTCCCTAGGGCAGGGGTCAGGGAGGACATGCCAGGCAGGGACCAGCATGTACCCAGAAACCCAGTGAAAAGCCTGGCCATTGCAAGATGGGGTAGACTGGGCCAGAGAAGTGGAGCTAATAAAGTGTGACAGTTCCAGGTGGTAACCACAGGGATGGTGGGCTGCCCCTTCACAAAGAGGACCACCACCTGCACCCCTCGGCAGCCTGGCCGGCACAGCAGCTTGGTCACCAGCAGGGACCCCTGTCATTCAGGACACAGGCTCTTGGAGGTGGAGGCACTGCTCTGGAGGAAAACCCCTCCCTGATTCTTCTCAGCTTCTGCTCCCAGTTCCTTGGAGAGCTGACGGCCCATTTCTACCCCTGTCTGTGTCTCATTGCTTCTCTGTTTCTGCTCCTTCCATATCTCAGAGTGATGGATTGAAAACTTGCACACATGGAGGTAGAAGCCCATCCCAGAAACAGAGTTTTATTTGTTATGTTAATGAGACTGTCCCTTTGATGGGTAAGTGTAACCCTCTGCTTCTGTAAAGATCACAGACTTATAAACTGACACTCACTGTGAATCAACTTGATGTCATGGGTCAATCTTCACCAAGATTGTTGTTTTTGTTGTGTGCTGTCAAGTCAGAACCGACTCATAGCTGACCCTCCAGTGAGTTTTCGGAGGCAATAAATTGCACAGGAGATTACCCATCCTTCTTCTGTGAAGCTGCTAGTGGACTCAATCCCTGTTCCTTTGGGATTGCACGGCAGCTTCTTTCCACCAGTCCACTAGAGCTCCCTAAAATTGTTATCCGATGCCACCAAGTCGACTATGACTAGTAGCAACCCTGTGAGCAACAGCTCTGAACCTTGCCCATCATATGCCGCCCTCAGCCTCTCTTACTATTGTTAGGGTCACTGTCACTTCACCTTGTTGAGAGTCTTCCTCTCTCTCTCTGACCCTCTGTCTTTCCCAGCTTAATGTCTTTTTCCAAGGACTGACCTCTCCTGACAATATTCCTGAAGGCTTGTGAGGTGAAGTTCCACCATCCTTGCCTCCAAGGAGCACCCTGGCTGCACTTCCTCTGAGGCAGACTTGTTTGTCCTTTTAGTAGTCCATGGGAGATTACGGCGATTGCCTGTGGAGTTCTCCCCCAGAAAACTGGGGGGCTCCAATCACGGGTCTTTCAGTGAGCATCTATATACTTGACCATTGCACCACCAGTGTCCCTTACCCCCGTGTGTAAGGGTTAGGACTTGTAACATAATTTTGAGAACACAGTTAAATCATTAAGAGCAGGGAAGCTGGTGACAGTGTAACACAATCAGACCGCTTCCCAGGACAGAGGAGCAGAAGAGGCTCACGGGCCCTGAGGAGAGGGATGTGAGGGAAGGGTGAGATGAGGAGGGGTGCTGAGCATGGCAGTCTGCTTCCTGATCTCATGGACCCCAATTTAGCATCTTTGACCAGGCAGGTTTGCAATCACCTAGATACCCCAGCCAACAGTCCCCCTTCTCCCCAAGAGTCCCCAGGATAGGAGTCCTCATACTTTCTTGGCCCAATCACATAGGATCTCCATAACACCCAGACAACATGGTGTGGGGTCAGACCCCAAAGCTCCACCAAAGTGAGAACACCGTGTCCCACCTTTCTGAGATGGCCCAGAACCAGGGCAGGGCCAGGAGTGAGGGCATTCCCACAAGGCAGGGTCACAAAGGCAGAGCCCAGATCAGCTACCCCAAACTTGGACTCTGGTCGCCTGGGCATCTCCCAGGGTTACGAAGCCCAACATTTCATCTTCTGCCTGAACCTGCTCCGTCGCCAGGACCCTCGGGTCTGGTGACTGGCACTCCCATTGCAGCAGACACTGGAGATCCAAACCTTGGCGTCTGCTCAGTGCCCACTCTTTCCCCCTGCCCACCCCACCCCGTCTATCACCACGCTGTCGCTCCAACTTCCTGAATAACTCTCTCCTTGCCACTTCTGCCCTGGTCCAGGCCATCCGAGCTTCTCTTCTGGTTACGTCCACCAGCTGCCATCAAAGCTACTCTGACGTGTGGCGACCCACATGTGCTCCACGGGATGGGGCTTTCGAGGGCTGACTTTGCGCCACTAGATTGTGAGATCTTTCTTCTAAAGTGGTTCTGGGTGGATTCGAACCTCCAGCCTTTCTGTTACTTGCCCAATACGTTAACTTTTGGTACCATCCAAGGACTCAAGATGTCAAATGCCACGTGCCATCGAGTTGTTTCTACTCCTCGTCCCTCTGTCCAGCAGAGGGCAGCACGTCTGCTCCGGCCTTGCCCTCCCCACTGCGGCTCTGGGAGAGTCCCTGGTGCAATCCCTGCATCAGCCCATTGTGTAGAACATCTTCGTCTTTTCCTCTAACCCTCTGTTTTATTAAAGCATGATGCTCTCCTCCAGGGACTGGTCTCTCCTGACAGTTCCTTCCAAACCAAACCAGCACTATCCCAGACAACGTTCCTCTGCTGTTCATGAGGTTTTCACCCGCCAGTGATTTCAGTTGTGCTTTGCCCATGCTGGTTCCTGGTCAGCTTTAGTCCGGAAGGTCTGCTGAAACCTGTCCACTATGAGTGATCCTGCTGCTATTTCAGAAACTGGGTGCATAGCTTCCAACATTACTGCGACCTGCCAGCCGCCACTGGGTGTCAAGCTGACAGACGGCTGGGGGAAGATATAAAAGAGCAGAGTTTAACAAACAACTAAGCAAGAATATCACACACAATAAAATGGTGAATGTCACACATCTTCACAGTGAAATTCACTTTCTAACCTGCAAAACACATGTTTTAAAGAGTTCACATCAACAGAAAACTGGAAAGGTGGCAGCTGGGTCACAGAACATAAAATTGTTTTCTTTTGAAGGTTAACATTCCTCTGATTTTTCTATCACACCAGTGGAGTTTGTTTGTGGAGGATGTGTGTGTTTGTACCAAGGGTCTTCCTCTCCATCTCTGACCCTCGATCTTTGCAAGACTGACGTCTTTTTCCAGGGACTGGCTCCACATGACAGCACTCCCGAAGTATGTGAGATAAGATGTCATCATTCCTAAAAAAAAAAAAAAAAGATGTCATCATTCCTGCCTGGAAGTGACAGTCAAGGCTGCACCTTTTCCAAGTCAGATTGTTCCTGTGACAGATGGTATATCCTATATTCTTCACCACCACCATAATCCAAAGGCACCAATTCTTAAGCCTTCCTCATTTACTGTCTAGCTTTCAAAAGCGTAGGAGGTAATTGAAAATACCATGACGTGGGCCAGGCAGCCCTTAGTCTTGAGACGAACATATTTGGTCATTAGCACTTTGAAAGAGTCCATGACAGCAGATTTGCCTGATGCAGCATGCTTTTTGATTTCTTGACCAGTGAAATGAAATCCCTGACAATCTCAATCTTTTCTGTTTATCATGATGTTGCTGGTCAGTCTAAGTGTGAAGATTTTGGTTTTCCTGGTGAGTTGCTGTTGGGTGCACCTAACACAGCACCAATCTCTCAGCCAGCGGTGGAGAGCTTAACCCTCAGCACTACCTGAGAACTCCTTCAACAGAATTACTTTTAAATTTTATATGCCATATGTCATGGACTGAATGGGACTGGCCCCAATACATGCTTATAATGAATTGACAGCATACCAATTATTTCAACAAATAGACACTTCCCTGAATGTGCTCACCAAGTTGTGTCAAGAAATTTTGAGGACAACCACTTAGTCAACTGACTGGAAGATATCCATATTTGTTCCCATTCCAAAAATAAGTGACCCAGAAGATTGTGGAAATTATTGAACAGTATCATTAATATCACATACAAACAAGATCCTGCTAATTTTTTTTAATTACTGAAACAACAGAGAACCGCCAGATATGTAGGCTGGGTTTAGAGGAGGCTGTGGCACTAGGGATATTATAGCTAATGTTGGATGGATCTTGGCTGAAAGCAGAGAGTACCAGAGGAATGTCTGTGTTTCATTAACTATGCAAAGACATTTGACTTTGTGGATCACAACAAACTGTAGCTAACTCTGAGAAGAATGAGAATCCCCGAACACTTGATTGTGCTTATGCAAAACCTATACTTGGCAAGCAACAAATGCTGGCGAGGTTGTGGAGAAACTGGAACCCTTATTCACTGTTGGTAGAAGTGTAAAACTGGTGCAACCACTATGGAAGGCTGTGTGACACTTTCTCAAAAAGTTGCAAAAAGAGATACCATTCGACCCAGCAATTCCACTACTGGGAATATACCCCAAAGAGACCATAACTGACATCCAAGCAGATATATGCATGCCCATGTTTATCGCGGCTTTGTTCACAATAGCAAAGAGTTGGAAACAACCCAAGTGCCCATCAACAAATGAATGGCTAGAGAAGCTCACACAGTGGAATACTACGCTGCATTGAAAAACGAGGAACTCATGGAATATTATTCAAAATGGGTGACCCTGGAGGACATTATGCTAAGTGAAGTATCTCAGTCACAAAAGGACAAATACGGCATGATGCCACTGTTGTAAAATAAGACTGACATTGGGGTAGGGGGAGACTGAGAAAGATGGGATAGATAATGTATACTGCATTGAAACAGATGAGGGAGAAAACTGTTTAAAAGGGATACGTGATTAGGTATCATTGTCATGACAGGAGTCCAGAACGAAGGCTGCAGAGTGGAGTGGACCTGGGGGGAAGGGATTGTAAAACAATGAAAGAGTTTTTCTTTTACTTTTCCAAGAAGGGAGTATACTGGGGGAGGGAGGGTTGGAAGGTGAGAAAAGTGCAACAATGAATGAATGGAAATCCAAAATCTCTGTACATTTTCATTAAAATTAATAATAAAAAATTTTAAAAAGAGAAAGATAAATTCAACTGTTTAAAAGGAACTTTGGTTAGGCATTATTTGTATGACAGTGGTCCAGAATAAGAGGTGCATTGAAAGTGGAGGAGGGAGGATATCGTACAACAATGAGTAAATGAATGAATACATTTTTTAATAAAAGTGAACGAGGTGGGAGGGTGGGGAGGAAAATGTGCAACAATGAATGAATGAAAATTCAACTTTTGTTTAAGCTTTTGTTAAACTCACAATTAAAAAGAGAGATAAAATAAAAAAAAAACACCCAAAAACAAAACAAAAAAACAAACCCACACCTATACTTTGGCCAGAAAGCAGTCATCAGAATAGAGCAAGGAAACACCGTATGGTTCAAAATCAGGAAGGTGTACTCCAAAGATGCACCCTGTCTCCATACCTTTTCAATTTATATGCACAACAGATCATCCGGGAGGCTGGGCTTTATGAGGAGGAATGGGGCATCAGGATTGGATGTTATGCAACAACCTGTGTTATGCAGATGACACAATCTTGCTTGCTGAAACTGAGGACTTGAGGCATTTGCTGCAAAAGGTCAAGGACTATATAGCCTTCAATAGGCATTGAAGCTAAACATCAAAAAAACAAAGATTTTTCACAGCATCTGGATGGTGAAAAGATTGAGATTGTTAACAGATTCAGCTTGCTTAGCTCCACAAGCAACACTCCTGATACCAGCAGTCAGAAAAATCAAAAGACAAATTGCACTGGGAAAATCTTCTGTCAGGAACTTTTCCAGAGTACTGAAGAGCAATGATGTCAATCTAGAGACTAGGGTGCACCTGATTTGGTCATAGTCTTTGCAATTATTTGCTATGCATCAGAAATCTAGACAATGACTATGAAAGATAGAAGAAGAATTGATGCCTTTGAGCTATGGTCCTGGAGAAGAGTCTTTAATGTACTATGGACTGCTAGGAGAACAATTAAATTCATCCTTTGAGAGAGTAAAACCAGGCTGCTCCTTGGAGGCAAAGATTTTGAAGCTTTATCTGACTTACTTTGGGCCTGTTGCAAGGAGAGACCAGTCCTTGGAGAGGAATATTATGCTTGAGAGGGTGGAGAGATAGCACAAGAGAGGGTGACCCTGCATGAGATGGATTGACTCAGTGACTGGGGTAATGAGAGGGTAGGTGTGTCAGAGACAATAAAATTGGCCCAAGATAAAGCAGGGTTCAGAGCCGTTGTACATAGAGTTGCTATGAGTCACAAGCAACTCAATGGTACATAACAACAACATGATATAATGTGAAAGCATGTAATGGTCTGATAAACCAGATAGTTGTAAGAAGACATGGCACAGCCGTCATCCAATTTAAGAGGAGCTTCTCTAGGGAGTGGCTTGTAACACCTTTTTTTTCATTCTCACACATTCCCTCCCTTCACCCACCCTACGCCACAAGGTACCCTTTGTTCCAGATTATTCTCATACATATAATACCTAATCATGTATTCCTTTCAGACAGCTCCTTCCCTCATCTGTTCTAATGGAGTGTTTATTATCTATTCACTTTTTCCCCCTTCTCCCTCCAAACCCCTCATCTGTCCTATTTTATAACAGTGGTGTTATGCACTATTTTTCCTTTTGTGAATGAGATATTTCACTCAGCATAATATCCTCCAGGTTCCCCGATGCTGTGTAATGTTTTACAAGTCCATTGTTTTTCTTTTCTTTTTTTTAAGTCCATTGTTTTTCAACACTTGTTTAATGTTTTTCAATATTCCATTGTGTGAATGCACCAAAGTTTTCTATCCATCCGTTTGTTGATGGGCACATGGGTTGTTTCTATCTCTTTGCTATTGTGAATAACGCAGCAATAATCATAGGTGTGCATACACCTCTGTTTGAGTCATGGCTCTGGTTTCCTTAGTATTCCCAGTAGTGGAATTGCTGGGTGAAACGGTATTTCTAACTCTTTTCTTTTTTTGCAGTTTTTATGGTTTACCTAGCACAAATAAAATCTGCAAACAAGATTTCTATCATTTTCTTCGCTGCGCAGTCTGTATTGGGACTGGTGACTCTAATGGCCAGCCAGGCTGCTCTTTGCACAGTGGCTTTGTGGTTCTTGGAGGAAATAGTGTGCGCAATCTCAGCACAGGAAGATTTACTGTACATCAGCAGCACCTCCAGCTCCTTGACATTGTGGACGAGGAATGTGCGGAAGCCACTGGGCAGCATGTGCTTGGTCTTCTTGATGCTCCCGTAACCAACGTTGGGCATCAAGTTCTGGCCCTTAAATCTTCTCCAAACCCTGTCGTCAAAACCTCTGGGATCACACCAATTACACTTTATTTTGACCTAATGGTCTGACTGGTGCCGGATGAACTTCTTGGTCCTCTTTTTGATGATCTTTGGCTTCACCAGGAGATGACTGCCACTTCCATAGAAAGCGCCGGAGGGGAGAGCTGGTTCTGACTTTTTGAGAACCTGCCAGACTGCCTTCCATAGTGACTGTCCCATTTTACGTTCCCACCAGCAGTGAATAAGAGTTCCAATCTCTCCACAACCTCGCCGTTATTTGTTTGGGGCCCTGTTGAACTTTGCTATTGCTGCTGAGGTGAGATGATATCGCATCTTTTTTTTCATTTGCTCTCTCTGAGAGCTAGGGATTTTGAACATTACTTCATGTGTTTGTTCACCATCTGAATGTCTTCTGAAAGTCCATTTTGTGATTGCATTGTTTACCTTTCTCTTGTTGAGGTGGCCTGTAACACCTTTTATGTTATAAGACCTAATAAAAGGAGGAAAGTGGGCCCAGTGTGGAAATCCTCTGGATCAAGAAAGAATTATCAGGAGTGTGGGGTGGCCTTCTGGATTCAGGTCTCTGAGTGTGGACACCCAGGAAGACTAAGACATGTGGAGGCGTCCAAGAAACGCTGGGCCTACGATGCTGAAGGAAACGACTTTCCTGCTGAGCCTCGAGAAGGAGGGCCTTGTTCTAGGGCTGGCACCTTGGATTTGAGCGTCCTCAACTGTGAGAGAATGAATCTCTGTTTATTAAAGTCGAGTCTCTGTTAGAGCAGCACTGGAGAACTGAGACACCCTGCAATGAAAGATCTGTTAAACAATGAGACCTAGGTCTTCCGACTCCATGCAAGCGCACCCTAGATCATGCTCATAAAGAGGTCAAAAGGGAAGAAATACTGAAGAAAAAGAGAGGAGGAGAAGACTTCAAAGGGAAAAGAAGATAAAATGAAGTATTATAATGAAATATGCAAAGAGCTGCAGTTAGAAAACCAAAAGGGAAAAACAAGCTCGACATGTCTCAAGCTGGAAGATCTGACAAATTCAAGCTTAAGTTGTTAATACTGAAGGGTCCTTTGGGCAAAATCTTAAATGATCCAGGAGTCCTCAAAAGAAGATGGAAGGAAAACAACTATGAGATATCAACTGACCTCAGTAAGAATAGTAAAATTTAACAAAGCAGCAGACATCAAATGCTGGCGAAGTTGTGGGGAAGCTGGAACCCTTCTTCACTGTTGATGGGAGTGTAAAATGGTGCAACCTCTATGGAAGGCGGTATGGCGCTTTCTCAAAAAGTTGCAAATAGAGATACCATTTTTTAAATTTTGTTATTTTTGTGTGAGTGTACCGTCAAATCAGATCTGACTGGTACAGGAGGAGATTGTCCCTCCTTCCCTGGCAGAGCATCTGGTGGATTCGAACCGTGCACCTCTGTGATTGTAGTTGCAGCTCCTTACCACTAGGCCACCAGAGCTCCCCTAGAGATACCATTTGACCCAGCATTTCTACTGCTGGGAATATAACCCAAAGAAACAATAACCACCACCCAAGCAGATATATGCACGTCCTTCTTTATCGTGGCTTTGTTCACAATAGCAAAGAGTTGGAAACAACCTAAGTACTCATCAACAAATGAATAGATAGAGAAGCTGTGGTATATTCACACAATGGAATACTACACTGCATTGAAAAACAAGGAACTCAGGGAGCTCTGGTGGCCTAGTGGCAAGACGCTACACTGCAATCCCATAGGTACACGGTTCAAATCCACCAGATGCTCTGCTGGAGAAGGGGGGGGCAATCTCCTCTTGTACTAGTCAGATCTGATTTGGCGGTACATGTAAAAATAATACAATAAAAATTAAAAAAATAAAAACAAGGAACTCATATAATATTATACAAAATGGGTGACCTTGGAGGGCATTATGCCGAGTGAAATATCTCAGTCACAAAAGGACAAGTACTACTTAGAACCACTGTTGTAAAACGGGACTGATGCTGGTGTTGAGGGAGACTGAGAAAGAGGATAAATAATGTAAACTGCATTGAAACAGATGAGGGAGAGAACGGTTTAAAAGGGATCTATGATTAGGTATTATTGTCATGACAGGAGTCAAGAATGAAGGCTGCACAGTGGAGTGGACTTGGGAGGAGGGATTGTATAACAATGAAAGAATTTTTTTACTTTTCAAAGAGAAGAATGAACTGGGGAGGGGGGAGGGACGGACAAGGGGAAAAGTGCAACAATGAATGAATGGAAATCCAACGCCTCTGTAAACTTTCATTAAAATAAACAAATTTAAAAAGATGTAAGGGAAACACAGCATCAACTGTACCAAAAAGAATTGGTGCACATTGAACCATTTCAGGAAGAAGCTTGCGTTCAAGAACCAATGGTGATGAAAGAAGTCAAGCTGCACTTTTGGATGATCTTCAGCAGTATTTTGCTTGCATGTGATATTAATGCTATTGCCGGGTAACTTCCACATTCTGGTGGGTCACATTTCTTAGGGATGGGAACAAATATGTATCTCTTCCAGTCAGTCTACCGGGCAGCTGTCCTCCAAATGTCCTGGCATAGACTGGTGAGCACACCCAGGGCTGCATCTGTTAGTTGAAACATACCAGTTGATATCCTCTCAATTCCTTTTTTTTTTTGTCAATGCCTTCAACATAGCTGGAGCCTCTGCCTTTATTCTACCATTGACTCTAGTTCCTATGACACTTCCTGGAGTTCTTCAGTGTCAATCAGTTCTTTTTGGTACAGTGGCTCTGTGTTCTCCTTCCATCTTCTTCTGATGCTTCGTGGATCATTGAAGATCTTGACCGTAACATCTCTCAGCTTTGCAACTCAAGGATTATATTTGTTTTTCATTTCTTTCAGCTTGAAAAACGCCGAGTGAGTTCTCTTTTTATTGTCTGACTCCAGCTCTTTGTACATTTCGTTACAATATTTTGCTTTGTCTTCTCAAGCTGCCCTTTGAAATCTTCTGTTCAGCTCTTACGTTGGCATCTCTTCCTTTGTTTTGGTTTCTGAGCACTCAAAGACAATTTTAATAGTGCCTTCTGATACCCATTTTTGGTTTTTTTTTCTCCTCTGTCTTTTTGTTTTTATAAAATTTATTTTTAATTCATCATTGCACATTTTCTTTCCCTCCCCTTAGCTCCCCTCTCCTAGTCCACCCTGCAACACACCCCTTGTTCCAGATTTTTGTCATACGTTTCCTCTGTCCTTCCTTCCTTCCTTCCTTCCTTCCTTCCTTCCTTCCTTCCTTCCTTCCTTCCTTCCTTCCTTTTTTCTTGTTGTGTACCATTGAGTAGGATCTGACTGGCACAGGAGGAGATTGCCCCTCCTTCTCCAGCAGAGCACCAAGTGGATTTGAATCATGCACCTTCAGGATTGCAGTGCAGCTTCTTGCCACTAGACCACCAGAGCTTCCTTTTCTCTGTCTTTTCTTCTCTTCACGGATAATGTCCTTGATGTCATCCCTCAGCTCTTCTAGTCTTTGATCACTGGTGTTCAGTACCTCAAACCTGTTCTTGAGATGGCTTTTAAGTTCAAGTGTGATAGACTCAAGATCATATTTTGGTTCTCATGGGCTTGTTTTCATTTTCTTCAGCCTTAGTTTGAACTTGCACATGATGCACATGAACTTCCACAGTCAGCATCTGGCCTGGTTTTGACTGCTAATATTGAACTTCGTCAAGGATTCTTTCCACCGACGTAAGTCAATCTGGTCTCTGTGCAGTTCACCAGGCGAAGTCCATGTGTAAAGTCACCTTTTGTGAGTGGGGTGGTTTTTTGTTTGTCTGTTTGTTTGTTTTAAGTATTTGCTGTGAGTAAATCACTGAACATGCAAAATTGCATCATTCGACCTGCAACCTCAGCTGAAAGGCTTAGGGCTGGGCTGCTAGAAGGTCACCGTGTGGAAGACGTTCGGGCGCAGTGTCCTCCTCTGCACACAGGAGGTGGCAGCTGACCCCATGGCAGTGGGGGTGCGGGTGTGGAGGTGGGACAGTCTCTGACCTGCCACCCCATCCCACGAGGTCGCCTTTTCATGCCACTGCCCCACACTCGCTTCTTGCCAGCCTTGTTTCACCTGCTTCTCATGCCTCCAGAAACAGAGCCCTGATGTACTGTCAAGGTAGTTCAAGGTCTTGCCTGAAGCAACCATTGTGAGCGAGGAGGACTAGGAAGCAGGTTGTCGATAACCATGAAGTCTGCCTTAGGTAGAACAGCCAGGATCACCCCACACCTCTGCTGTTGAGCACCGAGCCACTTACCCTGGGGAGCAGTCAGGAAGAGGTCAGCCATGGCTCTGCATCAAGGGTGGTGATATGTCAGCTTTGGGAGACACTTTTACTGAAGGGGTAAGAGCTTACCCCACCAGAGACGAGGGAGCTGGTGGACTGTGCAATAATAATAATTTCTCCCCATTGTAGAGCTCTGTTAGTAGTGGAATTTTTGTTTGTTTGTTTTTTAATTAATTAATTAATTTATTTTATGTGTGTACCGTCAAATTGGATCTGACTGGTACAGGAGGCGATTGTTCCTCCCTCTTCAGCAGAGCATCTGGTGGATTTGAACCGCGCATCTCTGGGATTGCAGTACAGTTTCCTGCCACTAGGCCACCAGAGCTCACCTAGCAGTGGAATGTTTTAATCAGGGCACCTTGACTTTGTTATTAAAAACTCAAACCAGAACCCATGGTTGTCCCGGCGATTCCAGCTTGCGATTCGAGACCTGCGATCCGCCTCCTGAGTCGATAAATCTGTACAGAGGAGAGAGTG
Source organism: Elephantulus edwardii (assembly GCF_000299155.1). Lineage (NCBI taxonomy): Eukaryota > Metazoa > Chordata > Mammalia > Macroscelidea > Macroscelididae > Elephantulus > Elephantulus edwardii. Next base: position 8,994,526 of record NW_006399876.1, read on the forward strand.
CATCTGTCTCCCAAGAAGCAGCTGGTGCCCTCAAACTGACGACCTTTGGGTTAGCAGCCCCGCAGGCCGCACACAAAATCACCAGGCTCCGCATTAGGCTCACTGTCCCGGAACCACTGTGGCTCGTGGTGATCCCCCCACTGGGTTTCGGGGGCTGGACATCCTTGTGGAAGAAGACTGCCCGCCTTTCTCCTGAAGAGCAGCTGGTGGATTTGAACTAGTCACCTTTCCTTCAGCCTGATCCCTAATATACGGCCACCCGACCTTCTTCTTCTCTCTCTCCTTGCCGATGAGACTCATAGCTGACCATCCAGCAGGGTTTTGGAGGAGATGGTTTATTTTCCCCCTCGGAGCCGCTGATTGCCCTTGAACCACCAGAGAGAGAGAGGTGCTGCCCACGGACTACGCCGCCGGAGAAGTTGTAACGGGACAACACTACGTATCTTGAGTTACACATCCACAGAATAATCTCTCTCCACTTACTGGCCATGGGCGTTGTCAAAATATCTCACAGTCCACCTTTTCTCACACATCCAGAAAGACAGCAGGCCTATCTTGCCAAAATAACCCAAAGACTTTCCTCAGCAGTGGGTATCACCCCCCAGCCTCATCTCTCCGGGCATCCTCAGGCCTCTGGTGGAGCTGAAAGAACAAACACATGCCCAGGACACATCCCCAAGCTGTGCCAAGAGGCCAAGGCCTGAGCACTGTTTGGTCCAGAAAGAAAACAACTCTCAGTATTTCACTAGCCTAGGACAAGTACAGGACACTGTTAAGACCTAGGTGGGTGGGAAGACAGGGGAAAGGCCCTTCCGGCTCCTGTGAGTGGAGAATCAGCTTCGCCACAGTAAGGGGACCAAGTTCTTCCAGTGCTGCCTGAAGTGATATTTTGGGTGCCTACTAAGACCTGTTTGTATCTGCTGAAGAGTTTGGACACCTATTGGATGAAAATATGGGATCCAAGTTTGATTACATTGGCATGAACGCCATGGCTAACAAAGATAATGCAAGTCTCAAACAGCTTCAATGGGAAGCTGAACGTGATGACTGGCTACACAACAGAAATGTGAAAAATATCATCAAGAGAAAGAAAACCTTCAAAAAGAAGAGGCTGCGAGCCCCTCAGAAAACTAAAACGCAGAGAAAATAATGGGTTTTTTTTAATTATAAAGTTTTACATACTTCTAAAAAAAAAAAAAAGAAGGGGAGCTTCTGGTGGCCTAGTGTCAAGGAGCTGTGCTGTAATCCCAAAAGCATTCGGTTCAAAGCCACCAGCTGCTCTGCAGGAGGATGGGAAATCTCCTTGTTAGGTCTTCGCACCGGACGTAAGGCCCAGGACTCAAGGAAGGGACGAGAGTAGGAGAGAAAGCTTAAAGTACTTTATTAAGGGAACTCGCCCAGGTGAGGTTCCTTGGTCTCCAAATGGAGAACAAGGAAGTTGCCATTACGAAGTTTTGGGGAGGGTTTTGTTTGTTTGGGTTTTTAAAAAAAATAATTTTCATGAAAGTTTAAAGAGACTTAGGGTTTCCAGTCATACGTTGTTGCACTTTTCTCCCTGCCCACCCCTCCCCTCCCATTTACTCTTCTTGAAAAGAAAAAGAAAAATTCTTTCATTGTTATGCAATCCCTCCCCTCAAGTCCACTCCACTGTGCAGCCTTCACTCTGGACTTCTGTAATGACAAGAATACCCATTCATAGATCCCTTTTAAACCGTTCTCTCCCTCATCTGTTTCAATGCAGTATACATCATTTCTCTCCTCCTTTTCTGTCTTCCCTCAACCTTAATGTAAGTCCCATTTTGTAACAGTGGCCCTATGCAATATTTGTTCTTTTGTGACTGAGATATTTCACTCAGCATAAGGTCCTCCAGAGTCATCCATCTTTCATAGTATTTCATGAGTTGCTTGTTTTTCAATGCTGTGTAGTATTCCATTGTGTAAATATACCACAGCTTCTCTACCCATTCGTTTGTTGATGGGCACTTGGGTTGTTTCCAGCTCTTTGCTATTGCAAAATTTTATATCAAGAGTCTTTAGGGAGGGAACAGAGAGACATTCTATTGTGGTTTAGCCAAGTTGACATGTTGTATTCTTTGAATCCTTTACTCTCCCCTTTGACCTTGGTCTGGGCTTGATGTTCCTACCATTCAATTTACTGCCTCTGGAAACCTGCTGGAGAGTCAGCTGTGCGTTGGTTCGGAATTAACAGCCCTCAGCAGTGACAACCCCACCACCTAGCTTCTACTGCTGTGTTGGGTAACGCTCTAGTGGGATCCATCTGATTTTTATTGGCTAATTTTGGGGAACAAGTGACCAGGCCTTTCTTTCTAATCTAACAAAATCTGTCCAGCAGGCGTCAGCCTGCTCCTATCTAAAATATCAGAGCCACAGCTTCCACCACCAGCAACACTCAAGTCACCACAGTCCAACACCCTGACCGATGAGTCGGAAGCACTTGATGAGATAGACAGACACTATGGCCACTGCAGTAGACTCAGACCTGACAATAACTGTGAACACGGTACAGGCTGGGCAATGTTTCCTTCTGAGTAGGAGCCAATTCAGTGGCAGCTAACAACAACAACACTTTCTTACTACAGACTTTACTTAATATTGTTCTCATGTTGGGTAGGTGCTATTACTCCCATTTCACAGAGGAAGCACTTGAGGCAACAAGCCCGGGGTCACAGAGCTGCTCACTCTGGAGCTGGTCTTACGTCCAAGACCCACCGGCATCTAGGAGGACGTGAGACTTGACTGCTTGGCCTCTTAGTGTTCATCCCACAGTATGTCCCTGGACGACTCCACCTAGCTGTGCTATTGCCCTGCTCTTAGCACCTTAGGCCAATCGCTTCCTCTCTTTTGGACTCAGTTTCCTCATTTTACAAGAGAGTGAGATACAGTAATCTTTGCTTCCAACTATAGCGCAGAACGAGGCAGTTGGTAATTGGGCTTTGGAAGGCCCTGCTGCTGACATCACAGAGGGGAGAGTTCTGTGAGCACCGTTGGGTCCTAGACGGTCCAGTGCCGCAGCTCAGTTTAGGTGAGAAGGGAGATCCAGGAAGGGCCCAAGCTCCGAACTCTCTTCTTCCCAGAGATCCCAGCATAATCATGGATCAACACGAGACGCTCACAAAGGCTCCAGATGAAGCCGACGTCCCAGGCCCCAGTTCATCGTCCCAGCACCATCACAGGCCCCGTCACCAAGGTGCACCCCATCATGATGACCACTCCCATCTTATTAGTTTCCACAACATGCATCCTAATGCTCTTGCCCACCACCGTGGTGAAACCCACCATCACAGCAGAGCCCACCCTCCCCACGATAGGGTTCATCACCCCCATAACAGAGGCCAGTCCCCTCCCTCCCTTTCCACTGTACCCCCCTCTGGTGCTGACGGCGAGGACCGCCCATCTCACCCTGAGAGTAACAGGCTCTTTCACCACAGAGATACCCACTCTCCCTCCAGACCCCACGCCCACCGTGGGGGGCACCATCACCAGCGTGAGGCCCATCCTCATGCCAGCTCTCACCATAGTAAATCGCACTACCAAGATGAACACGCCGCCGAATCCCACCACGCTGGGAACCCACGTCACCCTACCGAGGCCCACCACCACGGTAGGGTCCACCATCACCACAGGTCCCGTCACCACGAAGGGACTGTCCACCACGGAGAGATCAGTTCCCACCAGCCCACCGACCGTCATCCGCCTCCTGAGCAACACCCCAGCGAGTCCCACCCCCGTGAGCATCCCCACCACGCCGAGCGTGTCCACCACAGCGCGCCCCCGCATCGAGAGCAGCGCCCCGCTGAGCCCCAGCAGCAGCGCGGTGACAGCAAGGACAGACAGCAGCGCCTCCTTGGCGAGCAGAGCCAACGCCCGTCCTCCAGCAGGCTCGCTGCACCCCTAAGCTCCTTCCCGAGTGAACAACCACAGCTCAAGAGCTCGGGCAAGCCCAAATACCCACACCATACGCCGGATCACCTGCAAACTGCCCAGGCCTTCAACAAAGTCCACCCCCTGGCCGCTTTCTCCCCCAGCACAGCAACCAGACGCACCGAGGAGCAATTTCTCAAACACAAGCGTGAGTGCTGGCTGGCTCAGTCCTCTGACAGGCCCAGATCCTAACACCTCCTGCCTTCTGCTGATAATGCCCATTCACTCCCACCCTGCTCATCATTCCATCTTTGATTCTTTGAATTACTTACCACTCCAGACTGTGTGGGAGGGAGCTCTGGTGACTCAGTGGTAAAGAGATGCCACCAACCAAAAAGGCCCAGGGTTCGAATCTACCACTTGCTCTGTGGGAGAAGGACGGGCAAGCTCCTGAGTGATTTATAGCCTCTGACAACCTACTGCAGGGCCAGCTACGAGTCAGTTCCAGTTCGAGGGCACTCAACCACCACCACCACTACACTGGGAAGTTGTGATTCACTCAGCCACTGTCTTTCCCATTCACGTTTTTGTCTCACACATTTGCTCTTGTCCAATATGGACGTGTGGCCCTCCTGGGCCTGGAACCCAGGGGAGGAGCCGCCACCATCCCTCTTCTCTAGGGAGTCCTCACTTTGGAAACCATTTGTCGTAGTGGATACTGTCTGTCCAGATGTCCCCATTTCACTGTGATGCAGAGGGAAGGGACTGCGAGACACTGACTGGATGACAACTTGGCATGTGAGAGTGGGGAGAGACCTTGACTTGGAACATAAACTCTCTTGCACTGGGCTCCCAGCAGTATTTCAGGAGACAGGGAGTCTCATGAACAAGGAGCGTTGAGAACAGAGAGAGTGAGAGTCTGAGGCAGGTGCGGCAGGAAGAGGGGCTTGGTGTGGTCAGAGCAGAGAGCAGAGAGCCTCTCCAGGGAAGGACTGAACTTGGCATATGGAAGTTGCAGTACAAGCAATAGAGGTCAGGCAGAGTGGGAAGGGAGGCCTTCCAGAGAGGCTCAGGCTCCCTGATTAGCGTGCGTATTGGCATGGAGGGGACCAGGGTCCTGCCAGGACTGAGAGAGGAGGGCGGGTGGCCAGGCGGGAGGGCGTGCGCCTGCCACCCACACAGGCCTGTCCTTGGCCCTCACAGAGCCTCGGAACCAGCACCTTCACAGAAGACTGCGCTCGGAAGGCCTGTCCCAGCTGCTGTGTAAAAACTTGTGCAACTGTATCCAGTGGCTTCGGAAGAGGATCCTGTTCCTGGTTGATTCCCTGGCCTTTGAGATCTTCATCTTCCTCATCATCACCCTCAACACCATCATGATGGTAGCCCAGACCTTCGCCGAAGTGGAGATTCGGGGTGGTAAGAGCCAGGGATTGTGGTGGGGGCATCGTGGAGAGGAAGCCACAGATGCTGCTGGAGTGTCTTCTGAGGGCCTGGCCCACCGCTGGGAGATGTACACAGCTTAGGTCACTAGCTTCTCACCCATGAGAAGCAGACGAAGTTCAGCGTGACGGAACTCGAATACTTTTGAACTCACTGCTGGTGAGTCGCAAGTGACTCCTGGTCCCATTGAGCTTCCAGGACTGTAAGTCACACAGGAGAAGATTATCTGTCATCTTTCTCCTGAGGAGCCTGTGGGGAATCCAAACCACCAGAGAGGCATAACCCTCAGTGGGTAAAGAGCTGCGCTGCCAACCTAAAGGCACGAGGTTCAAATCCACCAGCGGCTCTGCAGGAGAAAGATGGGCAGTCTCCTGTGTGATTGACAGCCTCTGAAAACCTGCTGGAGGGTCCACTGTGAATCGATTCTCATGAGGGTACATGATAACAGAGGTCCAACAGCCGGAGCCTAAACTGGATAATGGTCACAATGGTGACCACCAGGTGGCGCGTCTGCTCTAAACAGTCGGCTCTGAATGCAAAGAATACCTTGATCTGATGGCCTAGTTCTAAGAAGCTGTGCTCCAATCCCAAAGGCGTGAGAGCCTAGGCTGCTATGTGAGAGAGGATAAGCAGTCTCCTCTCGTGTGGTGTGCTGCCTCTGAAAATCCACGGAAGGGTCAGCTATGCGTGGGCTCCACACAACAACAGTGTCCTCGAAAGGACCTTGATATCTCAGGATCTATCCTAAACGCTGTTTAAATGCATTTAACGCTCACAATAACTCTATGAGACAAACAGTGATTAGTCCATTTTACAGACGAGGAAACAGAGGCAGGCATTCACGTAGGATAGAGCCTGAGCAAACCAGGTGTCTGGACTCAGAATGTGAGGGGAGGACTGGGCTGGGGGCGCAGAGGATGGTGACAGCCCTGAGTAAGCCCTCCTGTCCTGCAGAATGGTACTTCACGGCCATAGACACCTTATTCCTCTCCATCTACGTAGTGGAAGCCATGCTGAAGATTATAGCCCTGGGCTTCTCTTATTTTTCGGACCCCTGGAACAAGCTAGGTAGGTGGGGCGGTGGGGGAGGTTGTGGTTGGGGGAGGCTGAGGCCGGGGGAGGCTGAGGGTGGACTCGGGGGACAGGGGAAGGGCTGTTGGCACTGGCAGCACTGAGGCAGCTGAGATCCCATATGCCCCAGACTTCTTCATCATGCTCACGTCTGCACTGGACTTCACACTGGCTCAGTTGAAACACACCCTCTCCCACAGCATCTTCAACCAAAACATCTTCCGAATCTTCAAGGTCCTCAAGAGCCTGAGGGCACTGAGGGCCATCCAGGTCCTACGGAGCTTCAGGTCAGCATGGCCATGGCTCAGGGGACAGGGAAGGGAGGCAGCAGATCCCCCAGGCTGCCTCTGACCTGCCTCCTGCCCGCCCTATACTGGACTGGGCCCAGACTCCGCCAAGTCACCTAAATTCAGGGACCTTTTGGCTTCAGGGGCAGCTCCGGCCACGGCCACTGGCTCCCCAGCCCGGCTGAGTCGGCATCCTTGTCCCCTCTGCCCACAGGATCCTGCGCAACCTCCAGGAAGTGACAGAGACACTGGCCGGGTCCTTGCCGTCCATCACAGCTATCCTCATTCTCATGTTCACCTGTCTCCGTATCCTGGGGGTGCATGGGGGGCCGTGGGGCGCGTGGCAGGGGAGAACAATGCGAGTGTGGTTTGGCCCTGAGCGACCAGTCCTCTTCTCTGTGGTGCTCCGGGCCCTGTTCCGTCACTCAGACCCCAAACGCTTCCAGAACATCTTCACCACCGTCTTCACGCTCTTCATTATGCTCACGCTGGATGACTGGTCCTACATCTACCTGGACAGCTGGGCCCAAGGCGGGACGGCCTGAGCGGGGCTGGGGGCAGAAGCCGGGGGTCTCAGTCACACCGCGGGGGCGGGCAGTGTGGGCTGGGTGCTCATGTGGACGACCCCGCTCTCCTAGGCGCCTGGTACATTGTTCCCATCCTCATGATTTACATCATCATCCAGTACTTCATCTTCCTCAAGTGAGAACCCCCGACTCTGTGTCCATCTCCTTCTCCTCCAGAACCCTGGGCCCCAAGCCCTCAGCCCACTCTCCCAGGGAGGGTCAGGGCCTCTCCGAGCCCCTCCTGAAAGCCTCCACCTGCCCTGCCCGCAGCCTGGTGATTGCCGTCCTGGTGGACAACTTCCAGATGGCCCTCCTCAGAGGCCTGGAAAAAGAGAAGCTGGAGGTCCGCGGGAGGCCAGGGGGAGGGGTTCCAGGGTCAGCGGGTGTGGGAGTGGGACAGAACCAGAGCCGTCTCTTCCCAGAGGGCTGCCCGGACCCAGGAGAAGCTGCTGGACGACTCGATGACAGAGCTCAACAAAGCAGGTGCCCTCCGGCCGCTCCAGCCCGTCCTTGTGGACCTCTCCCCACCCCCAGCCCTTCCCCCACAGTCCAGACGTCAGTACTTTAGAATCTGAAACTTGGGGAAATTTTAGCCGTTAGAACATTGGTCCAAAGGACTCAGAGGCTATTCTCTTAAGGCTAAACTGAGCTGATGACCAAATCTTGAAAGACTCATTGGCCAAATGACCCAACAAAGCCCAACTTTGTTGTCATTGTTAGGTGCTGTTGAGTTGATTACAACCCGTAGAGACCCAACGAACAACACAGCTGAACCATGTCCTGTCCTGTGCCATCCTATCACCTCTGAGACACCCAAGCCACTGCTTCAGTCACGGTGTTGACCCATCCGGTTGAGGGCCTTCCTCTCTTTCTCTGATCCTCCGCCTTTCCAAACATGATGTTCCTCACAAGACAACACACCTAAAGTATGTGAGCTAAAACTTCGTCATCTGTGCCTCTGGAGCACTCTGGCTGCATATTCTCCAAGCCAGACCTGTCTGTTCTATTGGCAATCCATGGGCTATTCCATTTCTTCTCCAGCATCACAGCTCAAAGACATCAATTCTTCTACAATGCCTACAGCCATGAGTCTTCCGTGGGGGAGCTTCTGAAGCCATTGATGTCTTTTATACATGTTGCTTTCATTTGTCCAGACTTACTTGATATGAATTCTGAGTCAACAAAAATTATGTGCCTTGTACATGCACAAAAGAGGAGCCCCAAGTAGCACAATGGAGTAAGCATTGGGGGGCTAAGTGAAAGATGGGTGGTTGGAATCCAGGAGCTGATCCTGGGAAGAAACGGAGGCAGTCAGCTTCTGTGTGGAAGGACATCCTTGGAGACCCCCTTAGAGACCCTCTGGGCAGGTCTGCTCTGTCATACACGACCACCAGGAGCACACACGTACAAGTTCTTCAGAACGTCTGCATTTTGAGCTCCAGAATCCCACCTTTATAGTTAGCCACAGTCATTCGGGGCCACCTGGGCCTTCCCTGGTGTTCCTTGTCATGGGCACCCAGTGTCACTGGCTTAAGCCAAAAGGGGAATCTGTTGACTCACATTACTCGGCATGTGGAAGGGGCATGGACCTTTAGGAAGGAGTCGATCCAGGGCTCCAATGATAGTTGACCTCACTCCGTAGCTCTCCCCTGAATCTTTGTGTGGTTTTGTTCCCTTGCCACTCTCCCCATGTCATGGCAAAATGACCGCTTGTAACTCTAGTTCCAAATATAGTCTTTCTTTCCCTTGGGATCTGTCCTGGGGTGGGGCCAACGAGCCAGCACTCAACCACTAACTGAAAAGCTGGCAGTTCAAACCCACCCAGAGGTTCCTCAGAAGGTTCTAGAGACCTACCTGCACAACAGCATGGCTGTCAACAACCTCCTAGGTCAGTGCTCTACCCGCACGGCCATGGATAGCCCATCCCAGGTCAGTGCTATACCCGCACAGTCAGGACGTCCTCACGGGCTCTACTCACATGGCTGTTGACAGCCGCACGGGTCACCGCTCTACCTTGAAACACAAGAGATTGCCATGAGTTAGGATCAACTTAATGACAACTGGTTTTTACCACTCCAGGGGTCAGAAATGAATCTCCTTTTGTCTGAATTCTGAACCAACCACCATAGCAAAGATAGACTGCTCTGATTAGCCAGGCAGGTGACACGGCCTCTTGGGGCTACATGACCTGATCTGGTTGAGGTTGGGGCTAAAGGCATTGCAAATAGGGATAGTTTTAGCAGAAGGAATGATAAACAAAACTGCTCTGTGCTCTACACCCTACACTCTACACCAGAAACATGGTCTCTTCAGGCTGCCCTGGGCAGCATCTCCATGACTGTGAGGTTCTCCCTGGCCTCTCTTGCTGCTCCCCCCACCCCGAATCCAAATGTCTTTCTGAATCTTGTTCTTTTGTGCTTCCAGATGCTGAAGAGATGAGTGAAGATGTCCTACATAATCAGCTCATGGAGAAGAAGTTTGGGGATATGACTGACAAGTAAGGAGCCATGAGGAGAGGAGGGGGGTCAAGTTTGTGGAGAGGGGTCTGGCGGCCTGGTCCAGAGGTGGTGAGGGGAAAGATGCTGCTGTCTGCTGTGGATGGAGGATGGAACGAAGATACCATGCATGACAGCTTCTGCACACCCAGGGCCCATCATTACCTAGCAAACCTCTCCCAACGGTGTTTAAGAAGAGCCAAGGCCAAGGGCAGGCCATAAATAACGGTCCTAGGGAACACTGAGTATGCAAAGTGCTCATCTGTTTACTCGAGAAGCATTACCTGTCTTTCTTTCTTTCTTTCTTTCTTTCTTTCTTTCTTTCTTTCTTTCTTTCTTTCTTTCTTTCTTTCTTTCTTTCTTCCTTCC
>NW_006399876.1:9004735-9026741 GCF_000299155.1 Elephantulus edwardii
TTCTTTCTTTCTTTCTTTCTCTCTCTCTCTTTTTTTCTCTTTCTTCTTCTTCTTCCTCCTTCTCCTCCTCCTCCCCTTTCTCCTCTTCTTCAAGCAAAATAAGTGGGAAAGGTGTATTGAGGCAATAAGACATAGCTCATGTAAGGTGGGCCACGCAGAAGAGTTAAAGTGAAAAGGAAAGAGGAGGGAAGAGGGTAAAGGACCCCTGGAAAGACGGAGTGAATACAAACCCTACAGCAGCAAACAGTAAAGGATGGTGAGCCTCAAGCAGCTTTCTTGACCTTTACTGAAGAGTGAGCCAGGCCCCTGAGAGCTCCTGCAAGCACACAAAGAAAGGCCTCATGTTGAAAGGTCCAGGCTGGGCCAGGGAGGATGTGGAGACATCAGAGTGGGGAAAGGAAGGTTGTGGGTCTAGGTAACAGCCAAGTGACTTGGTTGTCCGTTTCATCCATGTATCTCAGGTGATTAATGAACCTTCCTCCAATCCTGCCATCACATTCCTAAGCGGCCCACTTTCTCACTTATTTGGCATGTGGATTGACTAGATATGGTGAAAGGACACCTTTTTCTAAAAAAAAACCAAAAAACAAACCAAACATTATGACTCACACCTTTGCTGTTTGTAGACAGTACAATATCCCCTTATTCTGTTTGAACACTGCAGCCTGGTCTCCTCACAGGTTCTACATGAAATTCGTTCTCATTCTTCTCAAAATTGTCTTTTCATTTTCACCATCCACATGATTGAATGTCTTTGCACAGTCAATAAAACACAGGTGAACATCTCTCTGGTGTTCTCTGCTTTCAGCCAAGATCCATCTAATATCATCTCCCATGTTTGTGCGTCCTCTTCTGAAGTCACTTGAATTTCTAGAAGTTCCCTGTTTTTTTGCAGCTCCAATAATTTTTTAAATACTATCCAGCAAAATTTTACTTTTATGTACTATTAAAGGTAGTGCTGGAAATGTCTGCATTCTGTTGGGTCATTTTTCTTTGGCAGGAACACAAATATTAGTTTCTTCCAGTCCTTTGACCGGGTAATTGTCTCCCAAGGTCCTTGGTGTCGATGAGGGAGCACATCCAGCGAGGAAAGGTCTTACTTGGTGTCTGTCAGGTCCTGGAGCCTTATTTCTCCCTAATGCCTTCCATGCAGCTTGGACTTCAAGCTTCAGTATCCTCAGTCTTTGCTCATATACTACCACCTCTTGAAGTGACTGACTGCTAAACGATTCTTTTTGCTACTGTAACTCTGTGTATTACATCTATCTTCTTTTTTTTCACATATTTTTAAAAGTTCTATTGGTTTGCATACAAAATTTGTATGTGCTGTGTTTCACTCGTATACAGTGTGTTTCACATGTTTCTTCATTCACATTATGTTTCAAACACTGCATTTTATAAATGCAATCACTGTTGCTCTATGCCCACTATCATCCTATCTTTTCAGGCTGTTCCCTAATTCCTCCACCCCCACCACACTCTGTGACCCTGTAATTCCCCGCCTTCCCCCTCAGTCCCACTGCTCCCTCTCCTTCTCCCTTTGAACTTTCACACACATCTTACTAATTATCTGTCTATTTTTTTACAATAATAGTCTTATGTAGTATTTTCCTTATGAGACTGAGTTAGTTCATTCAACATAATGGTCGCTAGTCTCTCCCATGTTATACATTGTTGTTGCTGTTGATTGCCGTCAAGTAGAGCATGACTCATAGAGACCCTATGAACAAAAGACCTGAAGCCTCTCTATAACTATCTTCATTTCTCAAATTTCATAGAGTTTCCAGAGGCATGCTGTTTAGGAAGTGGATGCCACTCCATGCTTCCAACCCATGTTATATAGTATTTTTAAAAAGAGCAAGGGCCATGTGGGGACAGCCATATCTGACCTTTACCAAACCACAAAGGGGAACTGTCCCCATCAATAGCATCAATAATGTGAAACCAATTTCTATGAGGTCAGACATGCTCTCGTATCTCTTTTTACTCATCTTAACACCAATTTTACTGCTTTGCTGGGTCCGAAATCTGATGTGATAACTCACAGAACTCACAGAACAATATTGGGGAAGTCAAAAGGTTATAATCCAGATTAATAACAATACAGTCAAGAAAGTTCCCAAAAATGTGCAGACAGGCACCTCAGCCTTGAGCTTCGTGGCTTTTTGACCAGTGTTCCCAAGTTCTCAGTCCTGTCGATACTGCCTTCCAGTCAGTCCCTCAATTGTTTAACAAAGTTCTCAGTCCTGCCAATTTTGGCTCTCCCCCACCCCACATGGTCCCATCTCACATCAGGTCTCCAGTTCAATCATAGGTATTGCTGCTGTAGATGCAGCTGGCGCAAGAAAGGCATCTTACATTTTCTTGATTTTTCTTCATTAGTTCCAAATCAGTCTCTGGTTAGAGTTGTCAACTTAATGGCAAGATCTATCAATCCTCTTGTAGATATTTAGATTTTGGCCAGTCCCCTTGTGAATAGGTCAACATGACCCATTCACATATTTACAACCAGCTGATATTAGATGGATCTTAGCTGAAAGCAGAGAATACCAGAAGAATGTCTATCTGTGTTTCATTGATTATGCAAAGGCATTTGACTGCGTGGATCATAACAAACTGTGGCTGACTCTGAGAAGAATGGGAATCCGAGAACAATTAATCATTCTAATGCGAAACCTATACTTGGACCAAGAGGCAGTCGTCAGAACAGAGCAGGGCAAGACTGCATGGTTCAAAATTGGGAAGGGTGTACGTCAGGGATGTGTCCTATCTCCATATCTTTTCAACCTGTATGCAGAGCAGATTATCTGAGAGTCTGGGCTCTATGAGGAGAAGCATGGCGTTAGGATTGGTGGACGATCTATCAACAATCTACGTTATGCAAATGACACAACTTTGCTCGCTGAAACTGAGGAGGACCTCATGCACTTACTGCAGAGGGTCAAGGACTGCAGCCTTCAGTATGGACTGAGGCTCAATGTCAAGAAGACAAAAATTCTCACCACCAGACCAATCGGTAGCATCAGGATGGATGGCGAAGAGATTGAGAGTGTTCACAGCTTCAGTTTGCTCGGCTCCACAGTCAACACTCTTGGCACCAGTAGCCAGGAAATAAAAAAACGTATTGCGATGGGAAAGTCTGTGGTTAGGGACCTCTCTAAAGTACTCAAGAGCAACGGTGTCTCTCTGGAGACTAAGGTGCACCTGATACAGGCCATGGTCTTTGCAATCACTTGTTATGCATCAGCGAGTTGGACAATGACTAGGGAGGATAGAAGGAGAATTGATGCCTTTGAGCTGTGGTGCTGGAGAAGAGTATTGAATGTACCGTGGACTGCCAAGAAAACAAACAGATTCATCCTAGAAAGGGTTAAACCAGGCTACTCCTTGGAGGCAAGCCTTCTGGGGCTTCGCCTGACATACTTTGGACATGTTGTAAGGAGAGACAGGTCTTTGGAGAGGGACATCATGCTGGGTAGAGTAGAGGGACAGCACAGGAGGGGAAGACCCTCTATGAGGTGGATTGATTCAGTGACTGGGGTAATTGGGATGGGTGTGTCAGAGGCAATGAGATTGGCACAGGATAGAGCAGGGTTTAGGGCTGTTGTACATAGGGTCGCTATGAGTCGCAAACGACTCGACGGCACATAACAACAACAACAACAACACAGTCAAATAATGGCTAGGGAAAAAAAATCATATTAAAAGATCAACTTCATACTATTTTTTTTATCCTTGCTCCTGAGTGCTGCATAGTATTCCATTGTGTGAATGCACCACAGTTTCTCAACCCAGTCATTTGTTAATGGACATTTGAGCTTTTTCCATTTTCTTATTCTTGTGAATAATACTATTGAATATATGAACATTGGTGTAAAAATCTCCTTTTGTGTCTCAGGTCTGTTTTCCTCAGGGTATACTTCTAGCATTGGAATAGCTGGGTCCTATGGAACTTCTATATTCAGATTTTTGAGGAAACATCAAACTGCCTTCCAGAGTGGTTGTACTAATTTACGATCCCACCAACAATGTATGAGAGTTCTAATCTCTCCACATCCTCACGAACATTTATTGCTTGCTATCCTGTTAAACTTTTCCACTGCTACTAGGGTGAGGTGACATCTCATTGTGGTTTTTGATTTGCATCTCTCTTATTGCCAGTGATTTTGAGCATTTCTCCCTGTGCCTATCTTCCTTTGTGAAAAAGAATGTCTTAGTTTGTGAAAAGTCTTTCCATGTCTTCTGGCCATTTTGTAATTGGGTTATCAGCCTTTTTCTTGTGGAGGCCCTGAGCTGGTTGTTGTTCTAGTAGTATACCATCGAGTTGGAACTGACCCATAGCTGGTTCTCCAACCACTTCTCAGAGGCAATATATCGAAGAGTTGATTGCTCATCTTTTTCTTGCGGACTAGCTGGTGGTTTAGAACTGCATACCTTTGCATTGGCAGCATAATTCCTTACTATTAAGTGACCAGAGCTCCAGGTGTAAGCTCCAGGTTTCATAAAGATGCTCCTATCACTGTGTGTATGTGGGGAAAGTCCTAGTGATTTAGTGGTGAGAAGTTGCACTGTAATGCCAAAGGCACACACTTCAAATCCACTGGCTGCTCTGTGGGAGAAGGATGGGCAATCTCCTTCCATGTGATTTGCTGCTTCTGGAAACCCACTAGAGGGTCAGCTATGAATCAGTTCCAAATCAAAAGCATACACCAACAATAACACAATATCACTGTGAAAGCCCCAAGGTGTTGAGTGCTGCCTCCCAGGGATCAAGGTCATGGATAAAATCCTTTGGGCAAATTGAAGTTCTTTACATCACACTCAGCCAGGTAGGTCAGCTCTAGCTTGGCCTCTGTCTCCCTACCACCCCTAGGCAGAAGGAGCTACTGTTCCATTTCCTACAGCTGGTGGCTGGAGTGGAGCATCTTCAACTGAAGTTCCGGTCCCAGGCATGTGTCATTGATGAGATTGTGGACACCACCTTTGAGGTGAGCCAAGCAGGACCAGCAGGGATGAGTCAGGGAGGTGGTGGGCCCGGGCTGGGCCTGTCAGGGAGAGGGTGTGTGAGGTCTGAAAGGCAGAGGGGGGCCGGCTCATTCACTCTCCCTGACCCCCACCTTGTAGGCTGGAGAAGAGGACTTCAGGAAGTGACCTGCATAGGAGGTCATGTCTCTGACAAGCTGCAAGTTCCCCTTCCTCTCAGTCAGACCTGGGCGAGAGCCCCAGAATCCTTGTCCCCTTGGCTTAGGGTGGTGGTGGGTCAGGATAAGTCCCAGAATCTGCTGTAATGATTCTCTGGGTCCTGCAAGGCTAGGTCCCCAACAGAGTTTTAAAACACCATGTGGCTTCCTGTCCTCACTGGAAGAAAGCCCAGGCTGCAGGCGAGCTAGAGTGTGAACACACGTGTGTGAATGGGCATGTTCTGTACGTAAAGGACACTTCATTAGCAGTGGCCCCAGGGTGCTGCAGAAAGTGACCAGGTCCAAGAGGGTCAGGAGGAAAAGAGGCTGAGAAAGCCCATGGTTATCCGGACAGGAGACAGGTGGGCTTCATGAAAAGAGGCACAGAGCCATTGAAGCTGGGCTTCCCGGGACCCTCAGCACTGGTACTAGAGCGCCGTCCAGGTGGGGCATCTAAAGCTCAGGAGAGGCTCAGACGGAAGAGCTTCAGTTGAGAAGGGGGGTGTAAAAGTGGGTGAGTCCTCTGGCTTGGGTGAGATGGGATGGGGTGAGGTGGGGCATGCCCTTGTTAAGAAGGGAAGCTGCTTCCTGCCCTGCCTGATCCAGGTCTCAGATAAGCCCCTCCACTCAGCCGTGCAGGGCTCAGAGGGCCCTGTCTTCACAGTCAGGTGGTAGAGGCACTGCCCATCTGTCTTCATCCAACTGACCATGGCCCCCTAGTGACTGCATGGCCTGGGCCACTGCAGAGGAGTTCATACCTAAAAAGTCCTGTCCCTGCTGGAGAAGGAGGGGGTAATCTCCTCCTGTACCAGTCAGATCTGATTTGACGGTACACGTAAAAGTATTATAATAAAAAAAAAAGTACTGTCCAAGTCCAGCCCCGGGCCTGGGGGCTCCTTACCCAACTGAGGGTGGTTTTCACTAGTTCAGACACCCATCTCCTTCCCAGTACAGTCCAGGGTGTGGTCCCAGCTAGATGCAAGAGTGAGGCTCGAAGACACAGATGACTTTGCCGACCTGCCTCTGCCTATTGGACAGGGCTGTGGTGACACCTCCAGCCTCAGCAGGAGCAATACTCTCCTCCCTGGCCTGGAGGGGGTGCCCACTCACTTCTCTGGCATGAAGGGGAAGCCCACTCCCCTTGCTGACCTGAAGGGAGTGCTCACTCCCTTCCTTGGCCTGGAAAGGGTGCCCACTTCCCTGCTGATCTGGGGGGGGAACACTTGTTCTCCTCTTTGACCTGGAGGGGACGCTCACTCCCTTCTCTGACCTGGAGGGGGCGCTCACTCCCCTCACTGACCTTGTTGTTGTTGATTGCCTTCAAGTGGAGCACAACTCATAGTGATGCTATAAATAAAAGGCCTGAAGCCTCTCTGCAACTATTGGCATTTATCAAAGTTCATAGAGTTTCTGGAGGCATGTTATTTAGGAAGTGGATGACACTCCTGCTTCCAAACTGGAGGAGGCACTAATTTTCCTCTTTGACCTGGAGGGGGCGTTTACACCCCTCACTTACCTGGAGGAGGTGCCCATTCCCTTCTCTGACCTGAAGGGGGTGTCTAGTCCCTTTTCTGACCTGGAGGGGGCGCTCACTCCCTCACTGACCTGGAGGGGGCGCTCTCTCCCCTCACTGCCCCGGAAGGGGTGCCTATTCCCTTCTCTGACCTGGAGGGGGCGCTCACTCCCTCACTGACCTGGAAGGGGTGCCCACTCCCTTCTCTGACCTGGAGGGGGCGCTCATTCCCCTCACTGCCCCAGAAGGGGTGCCCACTCCCCTCACTGACCTGGAAGGGGGTGTCTATTCCCTTCTCTGACCTGGAGGGGGCGCTCACTCCCCTCATTGCCCTGGATGGGGCACTAATTTTCCTCTCTGACCTGGAGGGGGCGCTCAGTAGCCTCAATGACCTAATGGGGACACTGGCTCCCCTCTCCAACTTGATTGATGAGAGTGCTGCCTGACCTCAGGCCCAGAAGGGACTGTGCTGAGGAAATGTCACAGATTCCAGGGGGGAGAGGCCACCCTGCTGACATCCTTAGCAGGACTTGCCTCGCCACCTCAGTCCTCCCAGATGGCCCAAGGCTTGTGGTCCACGTGGCCCTAATGAGCTGTCATTTTACTAGAGGCGATTTTCCTACACCCCTAACTCAACCCCTCAGCTCCTCAGATTGCACTAGGAATTCAGGGTCTATGTCCCACCCCCTACCCACCACCACCTCAGTGTGGCCTCCAGGTGCAGAATGGGGGGCCCAGGGACCAGAATTCAGGAGCTGGGTTAGGTCCCAAGTTTGGGGAGGCACCAGGTAGTCACAGTGTGGACAGCAGGGGCCCTGAGGGCATCCTGTCCAGCCTCTGAGATGCTGCCTGTCTGGGCCTGATAGTGCCAGCACCCAGTGTCCTCCGTTCTGCCCCAGGCATGGGCGTGCCAGTGCGGACAAGGACACTTTTGGGCGTGGGCACGTGCGTCACGGGGTGTGTGTGTTTGGGGGGTGTGTGTGTCTCCAGGCTACTGCTCAGGAGCCGTGGGCTTCTGTGCTGCTGAGTTGCTAGGTTGTGGTTTGTGTTTTTCTGGATGTGTGTGTATCTGGAAGTATCTGATTGTATGAAGGTGTGTGTCACGTGTGTGCGCACACATGTGTGAACTAAAAAACACCAAGCCCACGCACTGTGCTGAGAACCCTAAGGTTGGAATCCAACAGCTGTTCCTCAGGAGGACAGGCAATCTCCTCCAGAGCGATTTACAGCCTCTGAAAAACCCTTTGGAGGGTCAGCTAGGGGTCGAAGCCAACACTACATCACACACAGCAATTGCCATCAAGTAAATTCCAAGTCGTACCGACTACAGGACAGTGCAGACATGCCTTACAGGGTACTAGGAAGATGGAGGGTCAGCAAAGGAGAGGACCCTCAACTAGATGGATTAACACAGTGGCTCGCGTATGCAGGGATGGTGGGGACGGCGCAGGCCAGGCCACGGTTCAGGTCTGCTGTCCACATGGTTGCTGTGAGTGGTCGTCGAATGGCCAGCACCCGACAAGAGAACTCCTTACGGAGGGAGATCTCCACATCTTCCTCCTGAGGAGCAGCTGGTGGATGTGAACCCTTTGGGTCAGCAATGGAACACTGCTCATGTCAGTGCGTGTGTTATAAATGGCAAATATACCTTGTAAATATGGTCATAAGTCTCTTTTCTCTAAATGGCATTAAACTGTGTGCTGCAGGGAAAGTCTGGGTCCCTCTGGGGACGCCCCCACACACCAGCAGACCCTCTCTGGCCTCATGCAGGCTGGGAGTTCAGTGTCCTAGGTTCTATGTGGAGGTGAGGGATGCAGGGCCCACCCTCTCAGAGCACGCCCAACGAGCAGTTCCAGACTCTTGGGCATCAGTCCTCAGCTGTGGCTTGCAGCCTTCAACTCTGAGGATGTTGGGGACCCCTAAAAGGTACCCCTGCTCTGGGTCTGAGACTGTGAGGTGTTAGGGGCCGAACAGTAGTCTCAGTCCTGCCTGGGCTGGGGCAGCAAAGCTCAGCCTGGGCCCTGCAGTGTGGGCTTGGGGGGCCTGACAGGAGCAGGTGGGCGCAAGGTGTGAAGTACTCACAGGAGACCAGAGCTAGAAGGCATTAGCACTTTATTGTGAAGTTCCAGGAGCCTGCAACCCCTGCAGCAGCACCCTCCACCCTGGGCCCCTGCTCCACCCACAGCGTGTGTCCTATTATTGGGGCACACAGTTGTCCTTCAGAATCTGGGTAGAGTTCTTCCAGGGGACCACCAGGATCTCAAAGTCACAGCGCAGCTTCTGTGGAGACAGAGGGGTGGGGTGGGGGGTGGGGGTGAATGTGGCCAGACAAATTGCTCCCTAAAGCCCCATTAGTCTCCCAGTCACCCAGAGACCACATATCAGAGAGCAGGGCCAGATCCCAGCTCTCCCTACCCCCCAGGAAGCCACATTCTCTCCATGCACCCCACCCAGACCTGGTGACTGAGTCACTCAGAAGGTCCAACAGGTCTGACCAGCCGTGGCTGGGGACCATAGGAGCGGTAGGAGACTGGGGGCCATGTTGTTACCTCCTCCTGGGCGCCCGTGGACAGGGGGCAGATGGTGAGGTCCACGGCACGGTCCATGCTGGCAGCAGTCTTACGGCAGGGAGTGCTTCCCATGACCATGGACAGGTAGTACTTGATTCCAGACACCAGCTGGGGACAGGGAGGCCGTCAGGTGAGGCACCCCTTCCCACCCTGCGCCACGCTCCACCCTCCACACCCCGTATTCACCCAGGGTGTCCTGGGGTGCGCCAGCTCAGAAGGCCCCCAGGTCCTTGGCCGAGAGGTGCAGGAGGCAGGCGACTCAAAGGTACTGAGGACATGAACGCAGCTGGCTGACAGCCTTCCTGAAGCCCCTGCTGCTGACTCAGGGCCTCTGCTTACACGCACTCCCTGGCCGCCCTCACACCTTGTCCCCATCATCCTCTTCACATCCCCCCCTTGTCTCCATCACCTCCTCATAAACCCCCATCCCCCTATCCTTCTTTGTCCCCATCACCCCTCCGTCAGCTGTCTGCCCTCTCCCTCATCCCCCATGTCACCCCAATCCCCAGCTCCCTCACCTCCATCTCTTACCCCGCTATGCCCCCATCTCCCTCACTCCCTCCGGGTGTCCCCAGCTCACCCATGGGACCAGCAGGCCGCTGCCTGCCGCAGGGTAAATACAAATTTAATCCCCTATTTACTAGAAGGATTTTGCTCAGCTTGAAGCTTCGGCATGAATTCCCCTTTTGAAGGACACTGCTTAACGCTGGACCTCTGGTCTGCGCTGGGGCACCGGGGTCCCCACTGGCCTCCCCCGCCCACCGGCTACTCACCTGGCTCTCGGCCCGGAGGATGTGAGTGTCCCGGAAGTAGTAGGCGCTGTTGCTGCCCATGTTGTAGTTGGCCACGGCCACCTGCGCCACCCTCTGCACCTGCGGGTCGTCGGGAGACAGGTTCTTGCGCTCACCGATCAAGTGGCCCCCAGGCAGGGCCCAGGTGGCCGGAGGGAGCACCAGCAGGCAGAATGCAGCCAGGGCCAGGCCCAGCGCCATCACACGGCTTGTCCTTGTGGTCTCCATGGTCATCTGCTGAGAGCCCTGGCCCTGCTGGCCGCTTTTACAGGCCCGGACGCCCCGCCCCGCCACCCCCGCCGCCAGGCCGCACCCTGCGGGGCAGAGAGGACGGGGCGGATCCTACTGAGGGGCAGGATGGTGACAGTCCCCACGATGGGGCAGAGGTGGGCGAGGGGAAGTCCGGAGAGGAGAACCACTCTCAGCAGCCACCCTCTGTGGGATGTGTGACCTCCGATGGGGGTGGGGGGCAATACCTGGGGAGGTGACATGGAAGGAAGGGACTCAGAGGTGTTGGGGGATGGGGAGGGCATGAGGGAGCTGGAGAGATGATGAGGGATCAGAGGTCAGTGGGGGCAAAGAGGTGGGGGAGGTGGGAGCAATGGCCCCATAACACCTACCTGCTGGCTGCCTCAGTCTACTCATCTGTGTAATGGGTTGTCTGGGAATTGGATGAAATCGTACCTACACAGTGTTTACACAGAGCCTTGGTGCAGGATGCGTGCAGGCCACCATCCTCATCCTCCGGCTGCTCTGATCACAGTAACCCTGCAGGACAGAGACATGCCCTCGAGGTGTCCTGGCTGCGTGTGATCTTTCTGGAAGCTGACTGTTGTGTCTTTCTTCCATGGAGAGTGCTTAAACATCATGCTATCAGGGCACCTTCCTCACTGTGCAGCTCATTTTCTCTCACCCTGGGACCAGCAGGAAGCAGGAGTTATTATGTGTCTGGTCAGAAGAGGGGACACCATGCAGGGGACACTAGCAGCACCAGTAAACAGTGGCCAGGGCTGTTGAGCCCCGACATGCTAATGAATTCTATGTCCCTCAACCCAGTGGAGCTAAAAGCACACACACAGTGACCAGGAGGGGGTGTTGCCAGCACTCAGGGTCATGTGGGGTGTCTCCCCCTGTTCCAGTGCCTGAGGGCCCCCAGCACTTGTAGCTCCTAAGGTGGTTTCAACATTCAAAGCTGAGGCTGGGTTCCCCTCCCCTCAAGCAAAGCAGGGGTTTTGAAAAGCATGCCATTGCTCAGTCAGCATCTGTGTGCACCCCTGGAAGAACTGGGGGTTGGTTGGAATTCTTCAGGGTGAACAAGCTTTAGGTCTTCATAGTTACAAAGGGGGTGGGGCGGATTATGCTAAAATCTTCTGGTGCTTAGGGACCCTGAGAGTATTCATTCTGCCCTGGAAGAGGTACCTAGCAATTCTGCATAATGAATGGTCCTTCGTGGTGGTGTAGCCTGGTAATTCAAAGGCATATCCCCTGCAGTTGGAATGCCCCAGCAACTCTTAGGGAGAAAGATGGGCAGTCTGCTCCCCTGCAACTTAAACCAATGGAGTAAACTCAATGGAGGGTGGCTGTGAACCAAAACACATTCAATGACAGCGAGTTTTGAGGTTTTCAAGTATTTTTTTTTATTGTGGAAAAAAGAAAAATCCTTCCAAAAAAAAAAAAGAAAAAAGAAAAATCCTTCCAACTGGACCTATAGGCAACATCATGATAGATGGAGAAAAGATTGAGGTTGTCAAAAGATTTCATTTGACTTGGACCCACAATTAACCTCCTTGATAGTGGCAGTCAAGAAATTGACAGATGTGTTGCACTGGGCAAATCTGTTGTCAAGGACCTCTAAATGCTAAAGGCACTTTAAAGACTAAGGTGTGCCTGACCCCAGTCATGGTATTTTCAATTGCGTGTGAAAGCTGGATGATGAATGACTGGACTGCCGGAAGAACCATCTGGGCTGGAAGAAGTCCACCCAGAGTGTCCTGAGAAACAGGGCCAGTGAGACCTCATCTCACACACTGGAGCGTGTTACCAGGAGGGACCGGTCCTTGGAGAGGAACTTGTGAGAACGATACAGGAGCGGACGGGCTTCCATCTGTCGCCCATGGGGTCTCTCTGAGTCACAGAAACCTAACAACAGCATTCCTGTGGTGATTCCAGGTGACTCTTAGACATCCAATGCCTCCCTCTGTCCTTTCTTCCAATTTTTTTTAATTTCAAATCATAGGGCCATGGAAGGAGTCGTTTCAGGCCAGAGCAAGGTCACTGTCCCTAGTTCTCAAAGCTGCTAACACGTGGTCACCACCCCCTACAGATACCAAAGCCACAGCTGTGACAAACAAGCCCAGTCACCACCTTGGAATTCCAGGGAACATTCACAGGTTTGCTGCAGGCTCAGGCATCTGTCTCATTCTGTTTTGTTAATTACGGTATCATGTTTTTTATTCTTTACTTTTATCTAGTCAAAGTTTACAAATCATATTGCCTTTTCATTCCATCATTCATGGACATTTAAAATATATTATTCACCCCATTTTTCTTTTTTAAAAAAATCTTTAAGTCAAAGTTTACATTTTCATTCAGTCCTTCACTTTGTTTTAAAACATTAATCACAATTGACTAAAGTGATTACTTCTGCTCACACTTTCATAGTCCACCACCTTTATCTTCTTATCTATTTTTTAATTTTTGCTCCCCCATCCCTTCTCACCTCAGTTAACCCTCTGAGAGTGATTCTATCTGTGTATAAATCTTTACTTAGCTTTTTATATTAGTGTCTTAACCAGGTGGCGTGACACAGGGACTGGAGCAATGGGCTCGAGGCTGTCTGGGATTGTGAGGATGGCATAGGACAGGACAGAGTTCAGATCTGTTGTTCATAGGGTCGCTATAAGTTGTGCTCACCCCAGAGGCACCTAACAACAACAATACGCCTTAGCTGCCCTTCTGTAACCGACACATCACTCAGCATCATTTGTTTGCAGTTCATCCAGGTTGTATACTATTTCACAGATATTTTTTTATTGACTTTTAGTGATTCATAATACTCCCCTGTACAAATGCCCCACAGTTTCTTTAGCCATTTGTCTCCTGATAGACATGGCATCATCTCCATCCCTTTGCTATTGTAAATAATGTTGCAATAAACACAGTTTATAAAAAGTGTGAGTTTGTGTTACATAAACTCAAAGACAACAACAACAATGGGATTGCTAAGGAGCTCTGGTGGCTTCGTAGTAAGGAATTACGCTACCAATCCAAAGGTACAGGGTTCTAATCCATTCGCTGCCCTGAGAGAAAGCTGAGCAATCTCCGCCATGTGATTTACTGCCTCTGAAAACCCACCCGGAGGGTCAGCTATGAATGAACAACAACAGTTGGGCTTGTTGGGTCTGTCTGTCCTCAAGTGTCTGTCTTAAAGGGCCAGCCCGCCCTTGGCAGGTAAACTGGCCCAGCCTGGACTGGTGAGGGGCCATGGCAGGGATCTTGAGAGGAGAGAAGCTAGTCAGGGCTGGTGTAAGAGATCATGCCAGCAGAGGAGAGGGGAGAGAAGCACCAGCAGTGCAGGGAGCCCCCGCAGGCTCCCCAACCTCGCAGCTTAGCCTCCAACAACTCCCTGCAAACCAGCCAAGGCCCTGTCTCTAAGGCACTTCGCCACCCTGCCCTGTATGGGTTTGCACTGATGTTGACAAATTTCTTGTTTCATAACCTAAGACTCCCCAAAGCCCGTTCACCCACTTTCCTCGCCCAGGTAGTGAGCTTCATGCTCATCCACAGATGAAGAAATTTTCTCAGTCCCGTCAGGATAAAATTTGTCTAAGTCCCAGAGTGAGAAGTGGGGTCCTTGTAAGAATAAGGGATGCGCAAGGCATTAGCAATTCCTTGGCTCTAACCTACCTTATCTTTACAGCAACTCTGCCAAAGCACTGATTTACCTCCATGTACAGGCAGGACTGGGAAGGACAAGGGGGAGAGGCTGTGGGGGGGAGCTGCTGGTGGTGGACCAATAACGCCCTGAGTGTCAGTCCTGGGCCATTACACATGGCCATGAAGCCTGACGCCCAGGAGAATCTCACCCAGGGGTGAGACTGCCCCTGGGAGGGACTCTCAAGCCAGATTAGAACCCAAGAAGTGCTCTCACCCTGGACTCCATTCTATCTGGACCATTCTGGCTGCCATTGGGGCCCTGGAACTGGCCATCCCACTGGCCACAGGCACAGCCTCAAGTGTTGCTGTGACTTGACACCTCTACCCAAGTGGCCACTAACCATGATCAACTGCCCTTAAATCAGCTCTCTCTCTCGTACCCGAACGCTGGTTAGCAAGAGGAGGGTGGGCTCTTAATGTCCCCTTTACCCTGGACCAGAGCATCCAGAGACTTCTCTGCAATGCAGGTTTTGTTTTGTTTCAACATCTTTGGTGACAATGCACACAGCAGATCACACCATTCCCACACGTGCGGTTCAGTGACATGTTACCTTTGTCACATGTCACCAGTCTCACTATCTCTCCCCAGATGATTTCACCCCCATTGATGTAACTCACTGCTCATAAACTACCACCTATTCTTTGAATAACTGGTGACAATTTGATTTCATACAGGTCATTCTCTAAAAGAGTATAACACTCAAAAAGAAAATTCTTTACTTCCTCAGATAACCTGCTGAGGTTAGCTCTGGTGGCCTAGAGGCAAGAAAGGGAGTTCTGCTGGCCTACTGGCAAGAAATTGCGCTGAAATCCCAAAGGCACGTGGTTCAAGGGAACTAGTTGTTCTGTGGGAGAAGGACGAACAAGCTCCTCCTGCGTGATTACTGCCTCTGAAAACCCGCTGGAGGGTCAGCTATGGATTGGTTCCGACTCTACAGTACACAACAACAACAACAACAACCTGCTGTATTGCTTGAGGATGACTTAATGGGAAAGGTAAGTTCAAGGATGAAAAATTTCCTCAGAGCAACAGATTTGAAGCGTTTTCTGGTCTCAAAGGATCAATTAAGTATTGGTTCTACAAGAAATTTTAAGTTCTGTTTCAGTTTCTTCTCTTTTGATCAGGATTCATCTACTGAGTTTGTGATCAGAATGTTCCATAATGGTAGGCAGGCGCCATTCAGTTCTTCTGGTCTCATGACATCTCAGAGCCTTCTTGTTGTCTCTAGAACCCTCTGGTTTGAAATTCCATCCAGGCTGCAGATGTGTCCCACCCCGGGCCTCTGCTCCCTCTCCCTGTACTCTCACATCTTAGAGGAACTCTCTTAATTGCTTTGATGCTCATTCACAACCTGAATCTTCTCAACAACCCTGTACAGGGTGACAGAGGAGAAAACTGAATCAAAATAATGAAGCAACTTATTCAAAGTTATACAAGGAGGAACTGGGATGAGCTGAGGGCTGAGGTCTGGTACAAGCTCTTACAGGCTCTCATTGGTCAAGGCCAGGGTGAGAGTAGACCAGAGAGAGCCCTACCCTTCAGGGAGAGGGTGGCCTGGAAAGGCGTCACCCTCATGAGCACAGGGCAGAATGTGTCTTAAGAATTGAGGTGGTCCACTGGCCTCCCCTCACTACTGTGCCAGGGAAAGCAGGAAGTTTTAGGGGCTCTAGAGCATGCGGTTTGGGTTCACCCCAAACTCCAGGCCATCTTTCCATACTAGACGAGTTGAGAGGGTCAAGCTCTAATTGGTTGAGGGAGGGTATTGGGTCAATAGCTGCTAATTTTGAGTTCCACCTTGGATGGCCAGGTATGTTCTGTTGGGCAGTGACAATATTAGGGGACTCATGGGATGATGCATGGGACACAATGATACTGTCAGAGGAGGTGACATCAAAGTGGCAGCAATTTTTGTCAGAGTTTTATTAGAAATTTGCTGGAGAAGAGTATTAAACATACCATATAATGTCAAAAGGACAGGTTTGTCTTTGAGAGGATGAAACCAAGCTGCTCTTTGGAGGCAAGGATTTTGAAGCTCCATCTCAAATACTTTGGACATGTTTGCCAGGAGGGACCAGTCCTTGGAGAAGGACATCATGCTTGGAAGGGTGGAGGGACAACACAAGAGAGGAAGATCCCAGATGAGATGTATTGACACAGTAACTGGGGTAACAAGGGTAGGTGTTTCAGAGACAATGAGACTGGCTCAGAATAGGGCATGCTTCAGAGTTGTGCACAGGGTCACTATGAGTCGCAGGTGACTCAATGCTACATAACAACATCCCTGTAGTTAGTTATGTCAGCAATTTTTTTTTGTCATGAAGTAAAAAGAGAATCCACAAATGGGCAGAAAGCATTTGGCAATAACTTACCATGTCTAAAATTTATAGACAAGTTAACACTTCATCAACAAAAAAACAAACAAGTCAACTGAAAAATGTACAAAACACTTGGACACTTCACCCAAGACATTCAAGTAGCCAACAAATACATGAAGAGATGCTTGAAATCATTAGTGACTAGACAGACGCAAATCAAAACAACTGAGAGAAACTCAGGAAATAACAGTAAAAGAGAAGAAAACAACAAATGCGGGTGTGGGGAGACTAAAAAGTGCTTCCTTAAAAGTAAGAACACTCGAGCCACCAGATGATCGAGCAATTTCACTACTAGGTACAGATCCTAAAGAAATACACGAATCTGCTATCCATGCTCATCACAGCGGAACTCATAGCAGCAAGGGGATGGGAAGCACCGCTGTGCTCATCAACAGCGACTAGAGACACAGACAACACGCGTATGCACAAGGCAACACGAAGCAGAGTTAAAGAACAGAAATGAATCCATCGGGGTTGGGGGGAGACTGAGAAAGGTGGGATAAATGATGTAAACTGCATTGAAACAGATGAGGGAGAGAACTGTTTAAAAGGGACATATGATTAAGTATTATTGTTATGACAGGAGTCTAGAACAAAGGCTGCATAGTGGAGTGGACCTGGGGGGAGGGATTGTATAACAATGAAAGACTTTTTCTTTTACTTTTCAAAGAGAAGAGTGAACTGTGGGGGTGGGGGAGTGGGCAGGGAGAAAAGTGCAACAATGAATGAATGGAAAACCAAAGTTTCTGTACATTTTCATTAAGATTAATAATAATAATAATGAATAGAGATGAATCCACAAATATTGGACAACACAGGTGAACCTAGAGGACACTATGCTCAGTGAAAGAAATCACAAAAGGATAAGTATACTATGAGATCACTATTATGAAAAGGTTTATGCACAGAAAGAAACAATCTCAGTTTCTCAAGGATGGAGGAGGAAGAAGGAAAAGTCACCTGTAGACGTGTATTAACTCGAGTGAAGCGAAGCAGAGGCAGGATACAATAAGGGGGAAGTCAGCCCACACAGGTAGACGTGGAAGGTGAACGGGTGTGGAACGGCAAATGGGAGCACACCCACGAGCTGATCCAGCCCTGCTGGACAGTATGTCTTCATAAGAATGTGTATGTGCTGCAAATAGACCAGGCACATAGCAGAGCACACAGGGGCACAGTAAGAAGAATTATTTTTTTTTTAAACTTGATTCCATCCCACTTGAATTTTTTTTTACTCTGTATAATTTTTTAATTCTCATAAAGCCTTATGATCATATAATTTACAAATCTGTGCCAATAACACAGATCCTCTACCATAATAATTTTAATGAGGTGGTATAAGCACCATTACCAGTCACATAAATATGTGAACATTGTTTAATAGCTCTTTGAAGACAATCCTGAAGACTTTAGTCTCTGATGACAAAGAAGTTAAAATCAAAGTTACAGCATGCTGAATTTTAAAAGCATGTGACACGGCAGATCTTTTGTACAATGTGAGAAGTGTTAAGCATTCTTTATTTGCTATCATACACAAAACACACTGAAATGCTTTTTGTTATTTAAACGGCAACATTTTAGATACAGGGAATTTGAATTCCACTAACAGTCACAAGCAAGTAGATAAAGTCTTGCTACTTTATCTCTAGCCCTTGCATTCAAAGAGGCTGATAAATAGAAATTGAAGTAGGTGAGTTGTGTTCTGTTCCATGTGACAGTAAAAAACATCCTTGTATTTAAATAAGATTCATATAATCAGTTATATAAATCTAAATATAAAAATCATCTCCTATAGATTGTGATGATGTGGCATCCACCATTTTTGTTAAAAACTAAGTAGGACTAACCCAACTAACCTAGAGTCCAGTCCTCTCTTTGGAAGGGAAAAGTAGTGAACACCACCTGCTAAATTACTATCAAAAGTGTAAAAGTGTAACCATAATAATTTAAACAAAGCCAATCTTACCGAATGCAGGACTGCCTTAAAAATATTCTATCAGCCATTCATGATCTAAATTCTGGTATGAGATCAATTTAAATATGGTACACGTAAAAGAAAGTCAGGATATTTCTACTTTGTAATAAATAAGGCAGAGGCCAACTATGTCACTCACTGGTAGCTTTCTTAAGACGAGCTATCAATTCAGCCCTTTCTGTCTTCTTAATGCCAGCAAAGATCATCTTTGTTCCAGGGATGTAATTTCTTGGGATTCTTCAGATTCTCCATCAGTGTATCCTCTCCCCAGGTGATACCTTTGTTCTTGTTGGATCTGTATAAGAGAATCCAGGGGCTTGAACAGTCTTCCACCCAAATAAACCATTCAGATTCGGCCCGGTCTGTGCTTTCCCCGCTTCTCCACAGTGTGGCACTGGGAACACTTCTGCACAAAAATTTTCTTGCCCTTCTCAGCATCACCCATTTTGAAGTCACTCTGTAGTCCTGTGCAACCCCAAGATAAACGCTCAGGCGCCGGACGTCCCGCTAAGTCCAAGGACACGCTGGCCTGCACCTATGAAAAAGTGTGCGTGCCCCACTTGAATTTTTAAATTTTTTTCTTTTATATTGGTTTGCATATAAAATTCATATATACCATGTTTCGTTTATAATACACTGTTTTTCACACATTCCTCCATTCACAGTTTCACATTACCATTCCCACACATTGTGCTTTCTCAAATTAATCACCATTGATCCATACTTGTCATTACCCCAACTTTCCAGGTCCCCACTGGAACTTCCTTAATTCCTTCACCCTTTACGTGAACTTCTAAGCTATGACCAAATGTTTTCAGGCCCTGAGGCAGCGGTCTGGAGGGCTTAGGACCACAGTCACGGAGGACTACATCTAGGTCAACTGGCATGGTCTGTTGATTGGGTGTTACTGAGTATGACTCACAGCGACTACAAATAATGAACCTGAACCTTGCCCTCTCCTGTGCCGTCCTCATCATCTCTGACATATTGAGCCCATTGCTGCAGCCACTGTGTCAGTTCATCTAGTTAAGGGTCTTCCCCTCTTTCGTGGACCCTCCACCCTTTCAAGCATGATGTCTTTTTCCAGGGACTGTACCTTCCTAACAACATGCCCAAAGTATGTGAGACGATGCTTCTCCAAGTTCACCTTTAAGGAGCACCCTGGTTGCACTTTGTCCAAGACATATTTGTTTTTCTATTCTTCCCTAACTACAGTTCAAAGGCATCAATTCTGCTTCTATCATCCTTATTCATTGTTCAACTCTCAGAGGCATAGCAAATGACTGGAAAGATCATAGCTTGAATCAAGTGCACCTTAGTCTTTAAACTGACATCCTTGCTCTTAGCATTTTAAAGAGGTTGTTGACAGCAGATTTTTCCCAGTGCAATACTTCTTTTGATTTCTTGGCTGCTGGTACCAAAGATGGTGATTACGGAAGTAAGATGACAAGTAAGATGAAACTTGGCAATTTTCACTCTTTTCTCCATCTATCACTATGATGTCTATTGGCTTTTTGTTGTTGGAACTGACCCATAGCTGACCCTCCAGTGGGTTTTCAGGGGCAGTTAACTGCTCAGGAGGAGATGGACCATCCTTCGCCTGCAGCACAGCTGGTCGCCTCAAACCAAGTGTCTGGGTTTTCTGAGGAGCTTCTTGGTCTAGTTGGGAAATTTTTGGTTTTTTGATGTTGAGATGTAATTCATATAGAAGGCTGTGGTCTTTGATATTCAATGCAGCAAGCATTTCAAGTCCTCCTCACTTTCAACAAGCACGGTCATGTGTATAATGCAGGCTGCCGCTGAGTCTTCCTCTGATTCTAAAGACACATTCTTCTTCACAGTGTCCAGTTTGGTCCATATCCTACTTTGGTGAAAAGCAACTGGGGTCTTAAAAGCTTGAGCATGGCCCTCTATTATAATAGACATTATTTTAAAAATAGCATCTATTATAATAGCCTCATACAACTATTAGTCCCTTTCCAAATGGAGCAAAAATGAGAGAGGAAAAGGAACGACTCATAGGAACAATTGGTCCAAAGGACTAATGGACCACATGGCCCACAGGCTCAACTAGCCCAAGGCCAGAACATCTAGTGGGTGTGTGGATATCACCAGTAGCCAACAGAGATCTCAACGGGAGATACTAGACAGAGAGAGAGGAAAATGTAGAATAAACATCAAAAACAAAACCTCAAAAGACAACAAAACCCCCACAAAGATGGGTTTGTGCATAAAATTAGTAGTGATTTTAAAAAAACACACCAAAAACTCATGAAATAAGATAAAATAGATCAAGAATGGTAGACCCTCAAGGCTCTGACCCTCAAACCTGGAACTGAACCCACTTCTGGAAATCACCTTTCAATCAACAGACAGGTCCATCAAATGAGCAACACCCATGAGAAAGCTGCTCCTCGGAAGAGTCAGCCACAAAGCACCAAAAGCAAAGGTCAGAAGAAACGGCAGGAAGGCAGATGGATGGAAACGGGGCAGCCAGAGGGAGCTGAGCGGAGTACTGTTACCCTGAGGAGACTGTAACCAAGGGCAACAAGTAGAATGTGTATAAACTGTTGGGTGAGGAACTAATTTGTTCTGTGAACAACTAACCACTGGGTTAGTTAACATTAACCACTGGGTTAGTTAACCCAAACCACTACAAAATGTTGACAGATACACACATAATCTTTCTCACAAGCCTAGCTTACAAGTGTCTGTGCATGTACAAGGCTAAATTTGTTCATTTACATGTTGAACTTTCTTTTAAATCTTCCTTCTGTATTTTTTCTCTCTTTTTTACTTTTAACTGAATGAGAGTTTACAAATCATATTGTATTTTCATTGCACAATGAATTTTCTAATGTGCCCGGGTCAGAGCTGTCCCTACCAATTATAATGGGGACAGAGTGGAATTGTCTGCAGGTGCTATCATAATTTATAGGGGTCATTTTAATTTTGCTAGTTGTTTACATCACTATGCAACGTCATTATAGGAGCCCAGGAGCACAGTCCACAGTTTCATTGCTACCCCAAAGGTGGCAGTTTGAATCTACCAACTGCTTTGCGGGCTCTGAAAACTCGCTGGAGGTCAGTCATAAGCTGATTTCAACTTAACTTACATTCAGTGACATACAGAAATTATTATTTATGTGTAATATTACAACAAAACCATTATTGAGGACGACAGAAGAAGAATCAATGCCTTTGAGTTGTAGTGTTGGAGATGAGTCATGAATAGCCCTTAGCTGCCAGGACAACAAGCAAATCTATTCTGGAGATGGTGCAACCAGGGGGCTCCTTGGAAGCAAGGATAGTGAAGCTTCGTCTCACGTATTTTGGGCATTTTTTTAGGCGCACCTTTGTATTTATTTTTTTCCTTATATTATTTCTTTTTTAAAAAAAATTATTTCTACAACCAGGAGAAGATAAAATAGATGAATGGGACCTTAGAATCAAATTCCTATGCACATCCAAAACCTTCTCCAACAGGGTAAAAAGGGAAGCCACAGACTGGGAAAAAGTGTTTGGTAATGACATGTCAGATAAGCGACTTATATCTAGAATTTATAAAATACTTGAGCACCACAAGAAGATAAAGGTAAATAATCCAATAGAAAAATGGGCACAGGATATGAATAGACACTTCACCAAAGAAGACATTCAGATGG
>NW_006399876.1:9028871-9040698 GCF_000299155.1 Elephantulus edwardii
ATACCACAGCTTCTCTAGCCATTCGTTTGTTGATGGGCACTTAGGTTGTTTCCAACTCCTTGCTATTGTGAACAAAGCTGCAATAAACATGGGTGTGCATGGGCATGTTTTTAAGAAGGAACATTCCTGGGAAAACCCACATCATGCTTGGAAAAGTGGAAGGTTAGTGAAAGACGGGAAGACCCTCGACTAGATGGACCCATACAGTGATTGTAAAAGCAGGCTTGAGTATATCACAGATGATGAAGATGGCACAGGATAGCGCAAGGTTCAAATCCATTGTTCACAGAGTCTCAGTGAGATGTGATTGACTTGACAGCATCTGACAACAATAATGGCTTCCGTATGGTCTGGTACGGGGGTGGGGGGCAGGCCCATGGTGGGAGTGGTGATGACACCAACCACTGCTGCTGGGTTCACACTGAGGCAATCTGGCTTGTGGGTCCCAATCTCTTCATCTTCCCCCCAAAAGACCCACTGCTGTTGAGTCCCCTCTGACTAATGTTACCTTATAGGATTGAAGAGAACTGGCCCACAGGGTCTTTAAATTGTTACAAGAGCTGACTATCTCATCTTTCTCCCACGGGGTGGCTGGTGAGTTCAAACTGCCAACTTTTCAGTTAGCACCCAAGCACATAACCCATTATGCCCACAGGGTGCCTCCTCACCACCTGTGTCTTCCAGGCCCTAATCCCGTCCTTTGTCCTGCTGTCCGGATTAAGGTCGGATCTTAGAGAGGCAGCATATTCTAGATGCCCTTTGTCCCCCAATGCCCCAGGACTGATCCAGGTACCTGTGTGGGATGCACTGTGGAACTCAGATAAAAATGGCTTGCTAACCTCACAGCCCTGCCCATCCCCTGGGAGAGGCAAGAAGGCAGGTCCCAGCCCTTCAGAGACAAAGGCTGTGGGTGAGCTTGGGAAGGGCGAGTGATGAGCAGAGCAGCCAGCACGTCCTGCCTCCTGCGGGACTTAGCCAGGCCGGAGCTGGGGAGGGGAGGGGAGCTGCAGGCACCCACGTGGGCACCATCATGGTCCTGCAGAGCATTGGCCTGCCCAGCTCCTTCCTAAACACACAGGCCTGGGTGACAGCACGGCTAAGGGGACTCCACGGGAGCGTCCAAGAAAACATCACAAATGTAGAAATGTCTAAACTCAGGATCAGGTCCACCACGACTGAGCCGGGAGGTGACCTGTGGCTTCCCAGGGGAGCTGTTCCCAGGTTCCATACCCATGTGAAGGCCCCCACATCACTACTACCAAGGAGGATGGTCTCCAGTTTACGATCACCCTGTTCCCCACTTCATTTTGCATTTCCCTTTCTCCTCCTTTTATTCTCAGATGTAGCTACATACAAAAAAAAAACAAACCAGGAAGAATACACATATGTTAGGTTAAGAATACACATACTTCCGGCTAACAAATGATAACACCTAGCTCTACCACACAGCCGGAAACTGCCACTCAGACCCGAGCCCTCATCTCTCCCTGCCAGGGGACCACTACTGACTTCTGTAACAAATGTTTCCTTGTTTTACACAGAGATCCCTAACCCAGAATTTACTTTTCACTTTACATGAATTGCTGCTGGTGTTAGGTGGCGACCGGCCAGCTCTCACTCAGCAGCCGGTGGACCACTGAAGGGAGCACCGCTCGACCTGAGCCAGCACACAACCAGGCCACACCTGAGAGCCGCCGTGTCATTTACGGTATAGTCTCCATGAAAACCTTTAGCTGTTTGTCCATTTCCTCGGATATGAGGCACTCCAATAAGTGGATGCCCACCCTGCTTATCTGCTGTAGTTCCTGTAGCTTTTAGCTTGCTTTATGGTGGGGGGGGGCCATACAACCAGTGTACACACCACTGCCGTAGATATTTGCTGTGGTGTCCAATCTGCTGTGGGCAGGTGGGAACGGAATTGCTGCCCAGGGTAGGTACTGTTTTCCTTTGCACTCAACAATGCCCACTGTTTTCCAGTGATCAGATCAATTTACACCCCCACCCACGGGCTGTCAGTTCCTGTTGCTCCATCTCCTCCTCTGGACACTTGTCATCGTCAGACTTGAACATTTTTGCCAACCCCGTGGGTGTGGAATGACATCTCATTTACATTTCTATTTACTAATGAAATTGCACACCTTTTCCCATGCTTGTTCACCATTTAGGCATCTTTTGTGTCTTACTTCTCAGGTCTTTTCTTCCACTTATCTCCATGGTAGTGTTTTGTTTTTCTTATTAATATGGCCCTGGGGTGCTAATATATCATGTCTCTTCCCATTTTGGGTTTGTCTCCGAACTCTTCACATTCTTTTCTCTTTAATTTGCATTTAAAAAATGTATTCTTTGTTTTTCTTGAGAATACATTCAGCAAAAGAACACCAACTTAAGTATCCACTTGAACAAACACTCTGGTTGCACAGACATTCTTGCTCTCCTTTTCTGACCAATTCCTCTGCAACTAACATAAATCCTAAAATTCCTGTCTTGCTATCAAATCACTGGAGTTGTTACTGTCAGTGGACTGTCGTATGTTGCTATGTGCCCTTGAGCTGGCTACCACTCACAGTGACCCTATGGACAAGAGATTTGAACCCTGTCCTATCCTGCATCACCCTAACCATTTCCAAGACGTGCAGGCCCATTGCTGTAGTCACTGTGGTGTCCCAGCTCCTTGAGATTCTCACTCTATCACTGACCCTCTACCTTTCTCAGCACGAAGTCTTCTTCCAAGGACTGGCCCCTCCTGACAGCATGCCCAAAGTATGCAAGACAAAATTTCACCATCCTTGCTCTAAAGAGCACCTTGGCTGCACTTTCTCCAGAACAGACTGCTTACAGACTGCTTACAGACTGCTTATATGCTTAAGACAGACATTCTTTTCTTTAAGTGAAACAATTTGGTTTGAAGAAGATTCCAAGTGAATTTTTTTGGTTTAAGGCTTAAAGATTATTTTGAGATGATAGCTTCACGATTCATTCCATTTTAATGCCTCTGGAAAGACCGGATATCACTCAGTATTAGAAAGGCTATTTTGGAAAATATAAAAGAGACAGGGACTTTCCCCTGAGGATATGCAGAGTCTACCCCTCCAGCCTTCCATTCAGACTTCAAGCCACTGCTTTCAAAATGTGGTATGAGAGGCTGGGCTGCCGTGGTCACAGAATAGACAGTCAGGAAGTGAAGGAAGGGGCATGTGTGAGGAACCCACATGCACAAGGAGGCCGCTGACGAGAAGCAGTGAAGCTGAACCCAAGGTGTTCATCAGGGACCTATCTCACGTGGCTCTGAGTGGCTCTCTCGCTGACACAACCACAGCGACCAAGTGTTTGCCGGTCTTCCGCTGGAACTGTATAAGAAATACTTGGCAGGAGCCAACACCTGCCCTGTGTGCTGAATTGTCATTCACCAGAGCCAGCCACCAAGGTCGCGACAGATCATGCAGGTTACTGTTAACAGCAGGCCTCCAAGAAGTGAAGATGAGAAAGCGGAAGGAATTCTATCCCAAGCTAGGCACGGAAGTGTCTGGAGACATCAAGGGAGAAACTTAGATTCCCACAGGAATGAAAACCAAAGCAGATGACAGTTCCAACAGAGAGACGATAAGGAGACATACAAAAAGGATGGCTATCACAGAACGGAGAGCAGCTGAGCATCTGGGTGGAGTGGAAGAGAGTAAGCTGGGGAGGGGCTCAAACGGAAGTGGGTCCACTGCTTTGCCCACGCCAAGGTCTTACGGAAAAGGAAGTTCATCACCCCTACACTCACTCTTTCTTCTTTCAGTAAAATGCAGTGAAGAAATCCTAGGTAAGGATCACACACGGAATTTTAGAGTTGTCACTGGAAGCTCTACAGACCCACGTGGAACCTGCTGGGAGAGGCAGGGCATCGGCCACACCTGCAGATGGCCCAAGAAGCCAGGCAGGACAAGTGATGGACACACTTCAGACAGCATGTCACCTTTAGTGTCATGGTGACCAGATTTCTAGATAAAGAACATTTATAACTCTTTGTATGGGAAGGAATTCACACTCAACAAAATCTACTAGCACAGGTACAGACGATGAAACATTTCACAGCTCCACAAGCCCACACACACACACACACTCGCTGCCCCACTTTCATTTTGCAGATGGAGCACGTTAGAAAAAGCTCAAGTCTTTGCTTGCTTACAGGTCTTCAAAATGTTTCTGCTCCAAGAGTTATTTCTGAATTACTTTTCATGACAAACCGTAAAAACACCCATACTTTTCACAGAATCCTTTCAAGTTACTAAAAAATACCCCTTTTCATGGTGGGTGACTATGTTGCCTTTAGCTTTCTGAAGACTTAAAAAATACATACAAATTTAAATTAAACAAATATCAAGAGAGATTTCCATTAATATTATGATCTACAAACAACTGGCCCCCTCATCTGCCTTTGTGGTTCAGAAGCCTGAGGCTGCGGTTACTTATGCAAACCACCCATGTTTCTGGGACCTGGTGGAGGCAGAAATGTGCTCCCAGAGCTGGGCACAGGGACCTTCCAAGGACCAGCCTCGTCTATGACCGGAATATTCCACTGAGAATGAAGACTGGACGCTAGACTTCATGTTTACTCTTCTTGCTAGTTCAGCAGGCTAGACTAGAAGTGGTTTTGCTGGCATAACACTAGTTTGCAGAACAAGTCTTATTTTCTTTAAATCTCTGATTAAAATGGCCACAAGTGGTCTCATGCCATAACTTCATCTCCCATTTTTTATTTCAATGAAAACTCAAGATGTGGCATGTTTAGTGTCATTCCCTAGGAGCCTATTAGAATAGGTGCTTCTGAATGGCACAGCAAAGGTGCACATGTGATGCTTGTTGGGGAAAGCCAATGCATTTACATGAATCTCACTTCCAACACCCACCATCACACAAGTGGTTCCAACCCTTTAAAGTAGCCAGGTGTTTGCATCTATTCCATGGTTCTCCTCCGCCTCGTCTGGAGCCCTGGTGGCCTACTGGTTAGGATTTGTGCTGCCATACAGATCAAGTCCACTAGCTGCTCTGAGGAAGAAAAGTGGCCAATCTCCTTCTATGCAATTTATTGTCTCTGAAAACCCACTGTTGGGCATCTATGAATCTGTTCCAACTTGTGAGTACAGAACAGCAATTCCTTCCTCTCTATTATGGAAATAGCCCATATAGTTAACGGCTGGTTTTAATGCAAAACGGATTTCAAAGTCAAGCAGTAGAGATGTCTAGGATGGGCAGATTGAGAAACTCAGAATGGAAAACCAGGCCTAGTCAGTGCAAGTTGCGATTTCGGTTATTTAATAACTTCAAATACTAGAGATAACGTCACTTTTGTGAAGCCTTTCCAAACATGAAGCCTGCCTTCTCCCATTACGTTTAATACTTTTCCATGTTAGGGGACACATTGTTTTCTAGCACATCAACATTTGTTCTTTTAAGCTAAGAAATTAATGATGGGAAGAATGAGGCAAAAGAAGTCATTTTCCAGGGTTCCCTGAGTGCTGCCTTGGAGTTTGTGTTTTCTCCTCAAGTTGCTTCTTCTGGATGTTCCTTGTTGTTTCCCGGTGGACTTTTGGGTTCCTCCCATTTTTATTTACCTTTCTGTCATATAACAAGGGATCACGGGTAGCACGGTCCATAGTGAGCTGTATTGCCAACCCAAGGGCAGTGCCTCTCTGGCGGTTCTAATCCACCAGCTGCTGCATGGGAGAAAAAAAGGGCAATCACCTCTCGTGAAATTTACAGCATCCCAAAACCCACTGGCGGGTCAGATGAGTTGGTTCTGCCTAGACTGCATGAGCTGAGTTGTACCTAATGAGATGGGATGGTTTTGAGCACAGGTGCCACAGATGTCAATGTGCGCCGTGAACTAGACAAGGTTATCTCATCTCCGGGGAAATGTGGTGGGCACCATCCACGCGCCTCCAGGCTGTTTCTCTGATGGGGTCTCTGAGGGCTTTTAATGTGAAGTATTTCATATTAAATAAATATCATTCAAACTCACTGCTGTTGAATGGGAACTGACTCACAGCTAACCATCCAGTGGGTTTTAAGAGGCAGTAAATCACATGGGAGGAGGCTGCCCATATTTCTCCCACACAGCACCTGCCTTTGGGTTGGCATTGCACCTCTTTACCCACTAGGCCACCAGAGTTCACTCTGTCATACTGTTGTTGTGCATTGTAGAATCAGAACCGACCCATAGCTGACCCTCTGGCGCATTTTCAGAGGCAGCTAATTGCATGGGAGACTGCCCGTTCTTCTCATGTGGAGCAGCTGGTGGATTCAAACTGCGTGCCTTCAGGACTATGGCACAGGTTCCTGTCACTAGGCCATCAGTATTTCTGTTCCTGAGTTTCCTTTTAACATTACAGCTGGACTCATCAACATTGAACCTTACTTGCTTTTTGTTCCTGCCTCCTATCATTTATGCATAAAATACTGGAAACAGCTATTAATAAAACATAATTTTAGTTGTGAGGAGAAGCACTGAAATTAGTCCAAGTGAATTTAGGGGCTTTAAAAAAACCCATAAAAACAGGGTCTTTGTTCAAAATTTACCCATAGTTGACAGCTTCTGGTACTGTTTGAGTTAAAGCTTACTATTCTCTCCAAAGTACTGAAGAGCAATGGTGTCTCTCTGGAGACTAAGGTGTGTCTGATACAGGCCATGGTCTTCGCAATCACTTGTTATGCATCAGAGAGTTGGACAATGACCAAGGAGGATAGAAGGAGAATTGATGCCTTTGAGCTGTGGTGCTGGAGAAGAGTATTGAGAATACCATGGACTGCTAGGAAAACAAACAGATTTGTCCTGGAAAGGGTTAAACCAGGGTGCTCCTTGGAGGCAAGGATTCTGAGGCTCCGTCTAACATACTTTAGACATGTGAGGAGAGACCGGTCCTTAGAGAGGGACATCATGCATGAGAGGGTGGAGGGACAGCGCAGGAGAGGAAGGCCCTCTATGAGGTGGATTGATTCAGTGGCTGGGATAATTGGGATGGGAGTGTGAGAGACAGTGCGATTGGCACAGGACAGAGCGGAGTTTAGGGCTGTTGTACATAGGGTCGCTATGAGTCGCAAGCGACTCGACGGCACATAACAACAACATTCATCCAAATAACTTTTTAAGAATTCCCACACAAAAGTTTTTGGGAGGATATGCAAAATCTCCTCCTGTGAGAGTTACAGCCTCAGAAACTGCTTCATGGTCAACTGAGTCACTTCTGACTCAATGAGTGGTGTAGGAATTTAGATGTGTATGTTACCAGTGTCGAACATCTTTTGGTATGGACTGACAAAACAGGTATGTTTTGGAGAGCGTGCACCCAGAGTGCTCCTTGGAGGCAAAGATGATGACGCTTCAACTCAAAAACTTAACAGCATGTTGCTAGGAGACACTATTGCTTGGAGAAGGACACTGTGCTTGGAAAGGTAGAGAGGCAGTGAAGGTGCGGGACCCTTATCCAGGTGGACAGACACAGTGATTGCAGCAATGGGCTTAAGTGTGTCAGAGCTTGTGAGAACAGCACAGGGTCGGTCAGGGTTCAGATCTGTTCTTTATAGGGTTGCTACGAAAGGGGTTGTTGTATCAGAATCAGTGAGACTGGTTGAGGACAGGGCAGGCATCAGATCTGCTGCTATACATAGGAACGCTGTGGGTCACAGGCAACTCGACAGCACCCAACAACATGAGTCGTATTCAACTCAACAGTTCTAAGACTATCATCTCAAAATATACATACTGCTGAAGTATCAAACAATTGTTACCACAACGCATGTTTCATGCATGTTAGAATGTAGGTATTTCCTGTATGGTGAAACTGAGGAAAATATGTACAATTTTATTAAAACAAAATGAAAATGCTATTCTGCACTGTCTCCTTGTGATCAAGATTTGTCAACACAATCTTGGATCTGAATCAAGTTCTGGTCTCCTTGCAAAGGAAGCAGTTGTTTAGGGAGGCAATCAGCCCCAATTACGTGCCCTCTTCATCTGCCACACCTTCTTTTGTTGCTTCAAGTGAATAGAGACTAATTGTTGTGTCTTGAAAGGCCACTCACAAGCTTCTTATACGCCAGGTACTCTTTAATGAACAAGGAAGGACAGGAGCACTGAATACCTTATTAGAGCAATCAATGTCCCATGATGTTCTGGGAAATGATGACTAAGAAACTTCAAGCAAAGGAATCAAATCCAGTGAGGCATCTGCACATGAGCAGCCTATGTAGCTACTTTTTTTTTACATTTTGTGTGTGTACCGTCAAATCAGATCTGACTGGCACACAGAAGACTGTCCCTACTTTTCCAGCAGAGCATCTGGTGGATTCAAACCACGCGCCTCTGGGATTGCAGTGCAGCTTTTTGCCACTAGGCCACCAGAGCTCACCACAACTACTCTTTTTTTTATTATTAATTTTAATAGACATTTACAGAGGTTTTGGATTTCCATTCATTCACTGCCACACTTTTCTCCCTGCCCACCCTTCCCCACCAGCTCGCTCCCGCCTCCGAAAAGAAAAAAGAAAATATTCCTTCATTAGTATACAATTCCCACATCCCTTTCCCCCCACCCCTAGTACACTTCTCTATGCAACCTTAATTCTGGATTCCTGTGCTAATCATAATAATCATATATCACCTCTAATCTGTTCTTTCCCTCATCTGTTTCAATACAATATACATAATTTATCCAGTACAGCTACTCTTTTTACGTCACTGTTGTGACTATCATACAACTTCAATTAACTCAAGTATTTGCAAACATACAGCTTACTGACAGCAATTATGATAAGTGAGCATCCCATCTGTAATCAATGTTTTTCTGCCCCTGTAAATGAAAACTTGGTACTCTTTCAGGTGTCTCTGGACAGAGGGTCTCTGAATGGTGTGGTTACTGTGCTCATTACGAACTGGAAGTTTGGAGTCCATCCTGAGGGCCCTTGGGAGAAAGGCTTGGTGATCTACTCCATAAAAAAACAGCCACTGAAGGGAGCTCTGGTGGCCTAGTGGCAAGAAGCTGCACTGCAATTCCAGAGGTACATGGTACGAATCCACCAGATGCTCGGCTGGAGAAGGGGGGAAACCTCCTCCTGTATCAGTCAGATCCGATTTGATGGTACACAAAAAAAATAATAAAATTTAAAAAAAAAAGTCACTGAAACCTCCATAAATAAAGTCCTTGGCTGGCACAGCT
Organism: Elephantulus edwardii; assembly: GCF_000299155.1. Lineage (NCBI taxonomy): Eukaryota > Metazoa > Chordata > Mammalia > Macroscelidea > Macroscelididae > Elephantulus > Elephantulus edwardii. Next base: position 9,038,069 of record NW_006399876.1, read on the forward strand.
TGCACTCAGCTAACAAAAAAGGTGGTGATGTGAACCCACTCTCCACCACCATGAAGCTAATAGCCCACTGAGCTGCCTGAGTAATGACTGCAGCTAAGAAACCCTACGCCGTTCCACCTCGCGTAGCACACAGTCCCTCAGGCTGTATTCAAAAGGACTATGGAGCATTGGTCTATTCGTCACCAGTAACAGGAATCAGCTCAATTCAGGGTGGCCGTTTGGTTGGTGCAAAGAAGTTTCTAAAAGGTATTAGAATATTAACAGAATTTATCATCCTTTCCTTCTTTCACAAATTCATCCCTGCCCTGAGAACATAAAATTCTTGACTTTTTCTTTCTAATGTATCCCGTCCATGAGACCCACAACCACCTCATTTTCCAGGTGGGAAAACTTGAGCATCAGAAATGTAATATGACCTGACTGAAGAGCATTGCAATCCCACACAGACTGGCTCTTGTTAGCATCCCCTTCTAGCTGGTTTCTAGCAAGTCTATGGATACATTAGCCTCTTTGGGCCTCCTTTCTTCTTCCACAGAAAATTAACATTGTGAAAAAGTGAATGCTTGTGAGGATCTTAGCTCTAGACCAGAAGTACCAAGTGTACAAGAAAGGACAAGAATGAAGTGTGTACCCTCAAGACTGCAGGCAGATAGGCAGGTTCTGCTCACTCCCCCTGTAGGCCAGGTAAGTAAGCACACGGCCTGGGCACCCAAGCCTGCACCCACCAGGAGGTCCTCCCTCTTCCTGGAACCTGCTTCCCACTGACATCTCCACCAGGTGCTTCCTGGACCAGTTGTTGACGCCACTGGAGAACACAATCCACCTGTTTCCTGAGAAAGCATCCACCCACACCCTCCCGCACACTGCTCAAGGATTGAGACACTCCAGGGCACCTGCTGAGCCTACTTGGCTGCCCTCTGGGAGTGGGAAGAAAAGTTTCGGTCCCGCTGATAAGGATCTCTGGACATCTGTGAGTCCCTAGGGACAAGGTGACTCCCAGCCCACTTAACACACATAGCACACAGGAAGGCCACTGACTTTATTGATTTACAAAACTTTACAAGAATAGTAACTATTGTGCCAAAAAGGAGCCAAATGGCATAAAAATAGACTGGAGGTGAAGGGCAAAGAGTGAGGGAAGGGGCCTAGAACCCACTCCGGAAGCTTGTAACATTGTTTCCATGGCCAGGAGTGGAGAAGTGGAACCCATGCAAGAGAGGGGAACTTGAAAAAAAGTTAAAACGGTGAGGGGAGAGACTCCTAAAAAGCCTTGGAGGTGAGCACGACCACAGCAATTTGCGCCAATCTCCTTCGTAGAGGACGGAAGGGGAGCCTCAGGGCTGGGGTCTGGGGGCTCCCGGCGCAGCCTCACAAGAAGGCATCGCACCACTCGCGAAGGCACCCGAAGCAGTCCCGGGACTGCTTGGCGTTGGCACCGCATGTGTCCTTGAGCCATTCCCGGAAGAGGTCTTCATCCTTCTTTAGCACCAGAAACTGCCCAAGGACCACATATGCCTGCAAAACACGCAGAGCAAAAGGGCTGCCACAGCAAAAGGGCTGCCACAAACGCGTGGTGGGGTCCAGGAGCTTGCCGACTGGAGCAGTCAAAGCACAAAAGCTCAGGAGGAAAAGGAGGTACAGCTGCTTCAGCTCAGCTCTAGCGGGGACCAGGCTCTGGCTCTGAGTAAGCCCCTCTCTCCCCCATCTAACAGGTATGCTGACCCCCACCCTCCCACCATGCCAGCAAATATCATGACTGCCCACCCCCAGTGCTCAAGGTAAGCAGCGGACCCCTCACACCTTGTCAAAGCCCCTCTCCTCCAGCTTCTTGCCCAGGACTTCACCGATGCCGGCCAGGCTCCCCACAGGCTTCTCGCCCATGGGCTCCGCCACGAAGTCCAGGTGCTTTTGGGAGATTGTCATCTTGATCAGGCTTAATCTAGGAACCCCAACAAAAGGCAGAGTTAAGGGTGAAGACCCAGAAACTTCCCCGCAGCCAAAGGCAATCCCGTATGATGCAGCTGCCCTGTCATTTTGATGACCGACTAGAACCCCATTTCATAAATAATAAGTCCAAGAGGTTCTTTTCTCCACTATGTGCAGTCCCCGATTTAGACCTAATCCAGCTACCAAGAACCACAGCAGTGTGGGGTTTTATCCTGTTTTGGTTGCTAAAGGTCCTACGTGTAATCCGTCATCACCTGATGTAATGTGATGTTAATCACTCTCCGAAGTCTACTTGTCAATGTTCATTTTTATGAGTCACCACTACTAGTTTTGAAATGTAAAGCCAGAGTACTCAACCCCTGCCGAGTGAGCAGGAGGCAGAAAGAACTCCGTCCTAAGTAAGCTGAGGACTGCTGCCCTCAGAATAGAGCTCTCGTCCTTCCTGCAGCGAGTGGGGTTTCGCATGCTGCAGAGGGAAAAGGTCCGCCGGACCCAACAGGTGGCCGAGCGCCGGGCACGGGAGCCAAGGCCCGCCCCGCGGCTGTCACTCTCGCTGTGACCTTGCCCGGGCAAAAGGACTGGCCGCGCAGGGACGGCTACCAGTCTGATCAGCAGCAGCAGGGTCCCCGCGCCCCGCCCAGCAGGCCGCCCGCAGAGCGGAGGCGCCCCCATCGGCCCCGCGC
>NW_006399876.1:9040860-9044090 GCF_000299155.1 Elephantulus edwardii
CCTCCCGGAGAGCGCACTCCAAGCCCGCCACCGCGCTCTCACGACCTCTCTCCGCTCTGCCTTCCCGCGCTTTCTCGGGCCTCCCGCCCCAAAAGATTAAAGCTGCCCCGCGGCGCGCGCTCACCAGCAGCTCTCTCGTAACGGTTCCTCCCGCCAGCCGGCTGCTCCCGCCGCTACCTCAAGCGCTAGAACTTTCTTCTATTTCCGCTTCCGGTTCGTCTCAAAAGCCGCCACCCAATTTGGGCACTTTTGGCCACCAAGAGCGACAGAAATACGACTCTGTAGTACTTCACCTCCCCTTTAGTGGGTGTTCCTTTCCGGTCACTTCGCCTTTTGTAGTCTCGCTCCTCAGACGGCCCATCGGTCTCATAGCAGAGGCCTCGAAAATGGATATTTCCTTGCCCGGCTGCTCAGCACCCGGAACTCAAGGCCTCCGTCTTGGCAGTGGGAAGAGTTAGAGAGAAGGACCGGGGGGCGGGGAGTAGCGGTTACTTCCGGGAGACACCGGAAGTACGTAATCCGGAAGTGTCCCGCCGAGACGTATTTGATGGAGTCGGTCGGCTGGGAATCAAGACAGAGCTGAGATCAAGGCAACTCCACCTCCTTAACGTCCGGTGAGCCCCTTCTTCAGGCCTTTGGTGGCTGTTCTGCGAAGCTAATCGTGGACGAGTTGCACTAACGTCCAACGTGGAGGACGAGCCCACTGAGCTAACATCTGTGGAAGAGGAGAGAGTCGGGGTAGTGTGCGATCTCCCGGGGTAAGGGAGCAGGGGAAGGGGATTTAGCAGTGGCGCCAGAGCCTGTTCTTCGGAAACTCGGTGATGGTTAATGTTTACTCCATCACAGTCGGCTCCTGAGTAATTTGTGGCTCGTTGGGCTGTATGCGGATGTCAGAGATAGGATTTCTCTAGGACGCGAATGTAGTTTTGTGGTTACACCAGTGCTTACAGCATAAGTGGGTCTCGAGCCTTCAAACATTCCCCGCACCTTAGCAAGCGTTGCACTTGAATTATCTCATTCTAAGCTGCTGCGAGTTCAGTGTTTGGGTTGTTTGCTCATTGTTGTTGTTATGTGCCGTCGGGTCGCCTGCGACTCATAGCGACCCTATGTACAACAGCCCTACACTCCGCTCTGTCCTGTGCCAGTCGCACTATGTGTGTGTTTGCTCATTACGCCCTAGAAAGGCTGAACAGCCAAGACAGACTTGAGAGTGAGCACTTAGACTTCGTAGGCCGTATTTTCACCAGCATCTTTTCACTTTTCAGTGACAATTCCCTCTTCATCTTCTAAATCGCCTTGAGCTCTGAGCCCGCCAGTCAGAGAACTCAGAAGGAGTTGAGAGGCTGCATCCCTCACACGCCAGAACTCAACGCACCATGTCTCAGGTCACGAAGAGGAAGCATGTGGTGAAGGAGGTGTTGGGGGAGCACGTGGTGCCCTCCGACCAGCAGCAGATTGTGAGGGTGAGTGCCCCCACCATCCCTGTTGGACGCTTGGGTGCGGGTGTTGGTATATTGAACTGTCTGATGATGACAGGGCATCTCCCTCCCGCCCAAACTAGGTACTCAGGACCCCAGGGAACAATCTGCATGAAGTGGAGACGGCCCAGGGACAGCGCTTCCTTGTGAGCATGCCTTCCAAGTACAGAAAGAACATCTGGATCAAGAGAGGTGAGCCAGCTTGTTTGCTGGGAGACAACTTGTTTGCTGGGAGACAGCCATTGGCCCTGACATTGGCCTCCGCCAGGCCCTGTGTCAGGACTGACCTGACCTCTCCTCTCTCTGCAGGAGACTTTCTCATCGTTGACCCCATTGAGGAGGGAGAGAAGGTGAAGGCTGAGATCTCATTTGTGCTCTACAAGGACCATGTGCGCGCTCTACAAAAGGAGGGGCTCTGGTAGGCTGCCCCCCCTTCCTTGTTGGTGCCCTGGCTTCTGGAGGAACTGACTCCCTAATCTTGTAATTGTTAGAGGGGCTTACTGCCTTTTCTGACTCTACCTTTTTCTTTTGCACAGGCCTGAGGCCTTCTCTGAGGTGGCTGAGAAACAAAACAGCAGGAACAGGTAAGGAATCGGCTTCGGGGTAAGGAAAACAAAGTAGGAGTCCAAGCCCTGAGGTGGAACCTGCCTCTGTTCTTACATAGGCTCCAAAGTGCTCCTTAATACATGATAGGATTTGTGGGTGTGAGCAAAGTTTGAGAGTCAGGCTGACCAGGTGCACATTTTGGTTTGGACAGTTAACAGCAGGGTACCATTAATTACTTATTTGATCTGTCAAGCTTCAGTCTTGGCAGATGGAGGAACTTAAATGGGAGCTTTATGACCCTTAAAGATGCAGATGCTCATTACATTGCTGAGTGTAGTGTGTGATTTGGGCCCAATGAATGGTAGTGGTACTGGAGTTGTTGCTATTAAAAAGAGTGGTTCTGTTGTGGGGAGACTGAGAAAGTTGGAATAAATAATGTATACTGCATTGAAAAAGATGAGGGAGAAAACTGATTAAAAGCGACACATGACTAGGTGTTAGTGCCCTGACAAGAGTCCAGAATGAAGGCTGCACAGTTGAGTGGATTTGGGGGAAGGGATTATATACCAATGAAAGAATTTTTCTTTTACTTTTCAAAGTGAAGAGCGAATTTAGGGGGGAGGGGGGCAGGGAGAAAAATGCAATAATGAAAGTCTCTGTAAATGCTCATTAAAATGAATAATAAAAGGATCACATAGACAATATGCCAGGGGCACACAAGCCTGCCAGCCCTCGCGCCTCCCTTCAAGATTAAAAGGAGGGACCAAGTTAGAGCAATCAAATGACCCAGCCAAGGCTCCCACCTAAAAGTTTACTAGAACCACACTCTTCTTTTAATTTCTTTATTACTAATTTATTATTAACTTTTCTCGCTGCCCACCTTCCCCCCCACCCAATTCGCTCTTCTCTTTGAAAAGTAGAAGAAAAATTCTTTCGTTGCTATATAATCCCTTCTCTCAAATCCACTCCACTGCAGCCTTCATTCTGGACTCCTGTCATGACAGTAATGTTGTTGTTATGTGCCGTTGAGTCGCTTGCTACTCATAGCGACCCTATGTACAGCATCCCTAAACTCTGCTCTGTCCTGTGCCAGTCGCACTGTCTCTGACACTCCCAATTACCCCAGTCACTGAATCAATCCACCTCATAGAGGGCCTTCCCCTCCTGCGCTGTCCCTCCACCCTCCCAAGCATGATGTCCTTCTCC
>NW_006399876.1:9046970-9051767 GCF_000299155.1 Elephantulus edwardii
TCCCCCCTCAGCTGGTTTGTCTGTCTCCGCATCGTTGAGCACTTAGGAGGTGCCGTGCTTCACTCTGCATTTCCTTGCCTGTGCGTAATGCTTGGGAGCAGTCTTCTCACCACCTTGCTGGAAGCAGCCAGGATCTCAGCCCTGGAGCCTGGAGCGTTCCTGTCTCAGGACAAATCTCATGATGCCTCGAGAGCCCTGCTACCATCTTTTGTCATCCCCCTCCATTCCCGGCCACATGCAGGCTGCTTACACACTACTGTGGGCAGCCTCTCCACCTCCAGGATGTCTGCTCTGTGACCGTCAAACCTCCCTGTATCTTTACTCTGGAAATGATTTTCCATCTTGCTAAGGGCATCGCTTGCCCCATAACCTTTTAAACAAAAGCAGTTTGACATCCTCCTGCCCTAGCCAGCAGGTCGGGTTCAAGGCCTGCTGGTGGACCTGATAATTAGACCATCACTGCCCCTTTTGTAGACTACAACCTCCCACCTCTCTTTACAAGCTTCCTCTTTGGCTAGATCCACCCTCCTTGTCCATTGCTGTCCTTGGCCTTCCAATTAGTGCTTTTCCAATTAGTCATTGGAGAGTCCACCTTCTGGCCTGGAGTCTCCCATCTCCACCCATGTTCCCATATTCTGCTTCCTGTATAATGACCTGTTCAACACTGTGGTCCCTGGTCCCTTAATATTCTCAGCTCAGATGCCTTTGTCCTCTCACCTGTATGCTGTCTACGTACCTGGTCACTCCTTGGATCCCTAACATCAGTAGGGATTGTATCACCATTTGAATTTAAACCACTCTGAGTCACCGCTTCCACCTGCCTTAATTACTGAATCACTCTCCTCTGCTGAAAGTCTGTGCTCAGCCTCCAGCAGTCATCTGATTACTCATCCTGAGTGAGCCCATTGCTCACCTCTGTGCCTGCACTCAAGCAACAGAATACTTGAGAGGAAGTACCCAACATGGCCCACTAGTTGTCCTAGAAATTCATGGTTATAAATCTCCGATGGACATTGAGACCCATTCTTTGGACTGTTTCACATCTTGTCTCACAAGTTCCCCTTGGCCCTGCTGGTTGCCAGCCCATACATCAAAGATCTATATCCTTGGAAGAACTTTGACCTTCCCATACCAGCTCTGTAAATGTGCTCTTGGATCTTCCTGTCTTCCATCAAGATTCAATGGGAAGCAAACACTCAGGTGCTTTGAAACTGTATTTTGTTTGTTAAGGACCTGCATTTCTCTGTCCTCTGTTGGATGTGTTTCACAAGCATCGGACTTGCTATGGAGACTGTGCGAAGCGACCCCAGCAAACCCAGGGCTGAGCCCCAGGTCCTGTCCAGCCGGCACTACACCACCATTCACTTTGTCCTACACGTGCTTTGTATGGCTCTAAATGTATGCACCTGGATGTATGTGTGTGTAAACACATAGATATATATTGGGGGGGGAAGATGAGTTAAATATTACCTCTGTGGCTGGCTGGGGTTTTTTTATGGATGCAGAGATCTAACTTAGGTTCTAAGTGGATACCCAGCTGTGTGCCAACACCATTTATTGTATGGATTAAGTTCTTACATTCAAACACCTCTTTTAAACTAAGTTCCTGCATAAGCATAAATCTCTTGGATTTTTTTCTAATCTATCAGTTAATACAGAGGTAATTCGTGGTTACTGTGATGCTGAACACTGTGACAGTGGTGTTCCAATCGTGGTAATGGGTTCCCATGGTGGACAGTGTTGGCTGGAGCTTCCCGACTAAATCGAGCCTGGAAGCAGGAGCGGCATCCACTTAGGAAATGACTTGCCTCCGGAAACTCTGTACGAACAGTGCTCAGGCCGTTCGTTCATAGGGTCACTATGAGTCATCTACGACTTGACACTAAACAACAACAACATCAGTTAATCTATTTGGTATTTCTAGTTTCTACTGTTCTCCTATTGCAACAAATAACTGCAAGTGGTAGACTAGCAGGCCAGCTTACTTTCTCACAGTTAAGGAGGCTCGCAGGTAAATCCAGGGTGCTGTCTCGGAGGCAGGAGGGTTGCCTCTGTTTTGAGCTGCTCTTCCGGGGAGAGATTTATGTGGCTTGCCATCCCTTCCTCACTTTCTTTTTCCTTTGAGCGGTTTTTAATGTCTTGTATCTCAAAAAGTATAAGTTCAAGAGACAGGTTGACAAGAACAGATGGTGTGATAACCACTAATACTTTGCAGCCGCACGGCACAATTTGCTACCTGATAGTCCCCCACCTGAGCCCTGCCTTGCCCTGGGTGTTTCATTTTCTTTGGCATAAGAACTTTAGAACAAACTTACCATCTTTCATTTATAGTCTTGTTGAGATTGGCACTGACATGATTTTAAATCTGGTAGTTTAACTTGAGCTTGAATCTCCCCACCACGAAATGAAATATGCATCACATTGCTGTTGTTAAGTACTGACAAGTTGGCCCGAGTCAATAGTTGACCCTCCAGTGTGTTTCAAATGCAGTAAATCGTTTGAGAGAAGATTGCCCATCTTTCTGCCACAGAGCAGCTGGTGCATTTGAACCGTGTAACTTGAGAGGCAGAACTTGTTACTGCTAAGCCACCAGAACTCATGCCTTTTTTTTTTAAATAGCAAATACACTTTATTTAAAATACACAGGTGAAAGTGGACTGAGGCTCAACTAGTGCCAGCTCATGTCATATTTCTTTTTTTAAAATTCTTATTGTGTGTGTGTGTGTGTGTGTGTGTACCATCAAATCAGATCTGACTGGTACAGGAGGAGATTGCCTCTCCATCTCTGGCCGAGCGTCTGGTGGATTCAACATGCCTATCTCTGGGATTGCAGTGCAGCTTCTCTCCACTAGGCCCCCAGAGTTCCCCTTCGTGTTGTATTTCTATACGACCGTTCAATACTTGAGTTGGTGGTTTGGTGTTCACAAGTCCATTCTAGACCCTGTAGGACTCAGACCTGCCTACAGGGTTTCCAAGGTGTACGTTTCACAACGGCAGCTGACTGGCTGAAAACACTTCACTGCTTAGTTCTGTGCCACCAGGACTCCTTCCTCACTCTGCCCTGCAGAGGAGTCAGAACCAACTCGAAGCTGACCTTTCAGAGGCTGTAGATTGAGCAGGAGGACACTGCCCATCCCTCTCCCACAGAGCTCATGCTGAACCTCTAGAAAAGTGCTGTCTTGGGGATTTTGATAGTTATTTGCTATGAGATCTGAAATCACATTGTTAATGGCCACTGGCATTTAGGAAAGCTGGGATCGTGTGGCGCTCACCTTGTTGATTGAAGAACTTGGACATGAGCTCTAGTGGTTCTTCAGTTGCATCTATTGGCTTTCCTGGTGGGATAGCAAATCCTAACCCACCAGTGGCAGGGCTGGCTAGTCCTTCTACCTACACACTGGTCCCTTCTGTGACTCCGAGGCCGGGCACCCTGGACTTGCTCTCTGTCTCCGAAGGGTTCTCATGCTTTGTCATGAGTGCAGTTCTTGCTCGATGGCCTTCATTACGCCCAGGATGTCTGCTCCTGTTCTGCCTCACTGAACCGTGTGTCCTCTTCCCTCCCCTGTCACTGTCCTCAGCAGTACTGAGTTTTGATATGTATTGTGGTGGTGTTAGGCGGCATTGAGTCAAGCAGGACTCACAGCCCCCCATGAACAATAGATCTGAACCCTGTCCCATCCTGTGCCATCTGCACACTTCCTGACACATTTCAGCTCATAGCTGCATGATTCCCCTCTCTGAGGAATAGCCTTTCCTAATGATGTGCCCAAAGTACGTGAGACGAGAGAATCAAAAGATTTTGTTGTTGCTCTACTGAATCATATCAATAGATTTCCTAAGGTTGACCCATTCTTGCCATCTGATAGAAAACCTGCTTTTAAAAGAGCAGCAACAACATCCGACTAGTTGCCGTGTGTTGGCTCGAGGTGGTGGTGACCCCGTGAAGACTGGGGTGGACCCGTGCTCCACAGGGTTCTGGTGCCTGGTTTTCCGGAAGGTGAGGGCCAAGCCTGCTTTCGCAGGTGCCGCTGGATACACTCAAGCAGATGTCCTTGCATTAACCATCCAGGGACTCAGGGTTTGTGGTTTGTTTTTAAGATGCCACTTGCTACACAAATTAGAAGAATGCAGACCGCTGTGGACTATATTTGGTGACAGTGACTGTGGTTCTGGGCCCAGGCACTCATCCCCCCGGGGTATTTGGTTTGGGTTAATAAATTTACATAGCTTGGCCTCCCGTTGGCTTTATGCATGGTTATTTTTGTAGCACATCCAATTATGGGTGCAGGAGTATCAGCTGCCAGACCTGTGGCTGGCCAGCGGCAGGGTCCCTTTCACCTGTCATGTTTCCTTATTTGCTTTGCTTGTCTAAGTGTGAAAACACATGTACACTAATGTTTGTTATTACAGTTGATACTGTAGGATTATGCCTATCTCCCTTCTAGGATTTTTCACCCATTCTTGAGCCAATTTTAAGAATTGTAATGGTCTCCCTGTCTTTGTTGTTGTTGTTGTTGTTGTTCCTTTTCTTGTGTACCGTCAACTCGAATCTGACTGGCACAAGAGGAGATTGCCCCTCCTTCTCCAGCAGAGCATCTGGTGGATTCGAACATTTGCCTTCAGGATTGCAGCGCATCCTTGTCATATTTTTATATTACATTTTACTCCCCTGTATTGCTTCTCAGCCTTTTTGCTAAGATCAAGTGCCAGCCTTGTAGAATAAGTTTGAGGCAATCTTTCTCTACAGGCTTTAATTTTTTTCTTAAAATTTGAAAGGATTTTTTTAAATTTTTTCTT
>NW_006399876.1:9052198-9056197 GCF_000299155.1 Elephantulus edwardii
AAGAATTGATGCCTTTGAATTGTGATATTGATGAAGAATATAGAATATGCCACAGACAATCAGAAGAATAGAATCAGAAGAATCTCTTTTGGAAGAACCATCAGAATCATCCTCAGAAGCAAGGAAGGTGAGACTTCACCCCAAATACTTGTAAAGGGAGTGGAGGCAGCATGGAGGCGGCCACATCTGACCTCGACTAACTGCACAAGAGTCATCAGTTCCCACCCATAACCAGACCAATCACCATGCAGGTCAGACAAACCCCCAATTCCTGCACCTGTTTTGCTGTTGGTAAGTGCCACTGAGCAGCTTGCGACTCATAGTGACCCTATGTACGACAGCTCTGAACCCTGATCTAGCCTGGGCCAACTTCATTGTCTCCGACACACCCACCCCCATTACGCCAGTCACTGAGTCAGTCCATCTCATTCAGGGTCTTCCTCTCCTGCGCTGTCCCTCCACCCTCCCAAGCATGACGTCCCTCTCCAAGGACTGGTCCCTCCTTGCAACATGTCCAAAGTATGTCAGACAAAGCTTCAGAATCCTTGTCTCCAAGAAGCAGCCTGGTTTCCACTCTCCCCAGGACAAACCTGTGTATTCTCCCAGCAGTTCATGATATATTCAATACTCTCTCCAGCACTACAGCTCAAAGGTGCCAATTTTCCTATCATCCCTAGTAATTATCCAGCTCTCTGAAGCATAGTATAGCAAATAATTATGAAGACCATGGCCTAGATCAGACATACCTTAGTCCCTAGACTGGAATTGTTGCTCTTCAGTACTCTGGAGAGGTCCCTGACAGCAGATTTTCCCAGTGCAACTCGTCTTGATTTCCTGACTGCTGGTACCAAGAGTGTTGATTGTGGAGCCAAGCAAACTAAAGCTGTTAACAATCTCAATCTCTTCACCATCTATCCTGATGCTGCCAATCATCTCAGAGGTGAGAATCTTTGTTTTCTTGATGTTGAGCTTCCATGCATATTGAAGGCTGTAGTCCTTGACCTTCTGCAGCAAGTGCTTCAGGCCTCAATTTCCATAAGCAAAGTTGTGTCATCTGTATGATGCAGTTTACTGATGAGTCTTCCTCCAATCCTGATGCCACATTCCTCCTCATAGAGCCCAGCCTCCTGGATGATCTGTTCTGCATATAGACTGTAAAGGTATGGAGATAGGATGCAGCATAGCAGCATAGCAAGTGATTGAAAAGACCTGGTCTGAATCAGGCATACTTTCGTTCTCAAACAAACATCATTGATCCTCAATAAGTAGGAAAGACCCCTGACTTCAGATTTTCCCAGCAGTACATCTCCTGATTTACTGACTGCTAGCTCCAAATGTATTGATTGTGGATCCGAGGAAGAAGTTGTTGATGCTTTCAGTCTTTTCTCCATAGATTATTATGTTGCCTATCAGACCAGTGGTAAGAATTGTTTTCTTGACATTGAGATGCAATTCATATTGATAGATTTCCTAGCTCAGAAAATCTGCTGGAGGGTCAGCTCCATCTTGATGGCATACAACAACAACAACAACAAAGAATGTTGGGCTGTCAAAAGAGTTAAATCCTGACGTTGAATTCCATCCCATTCTTCCAACCTAGTGGTGGGACCCACTTTGTGTGAAGCTCAGTGCTCCGAGAGCCTTTTCCCTGCCCCCACCCCTGCCACGGTCATGTGACTGGTTACATGACATTTGATCTGTATCTGCCGGAATTGGAGTCCTAACTCTGGCCCTTTAGACCCCTCTATCAGCTACGACCAGCTTTTCTAGCCAGGTCATCTCCCCAAGAATGCCCCATGTAGCCTGGCCCAGCCCCTCCTTGGCTCCCAGCCATGATTCAAGGACCAAGGACCATCAGCAATCTGAGGTGACCACCGGGCTTTTTCTCTTCTACTCTGTGAATTTTTCCTCACAGCATTCTTTGCATTCCTGAGGTGAAGCACACCCTCAGATGTGCTTGTTTTGGTTTTGACACCTGATGGGTTTGGTGTTTTGGCCTCTCAAGTTTCTAAGCAGTGAGACAGTTCACACTTCCCACCTTTGTCTACATCTATCCAGCTTAAACTGTCTCAGAAAATGAATGTAAGGGGAGCTCTGGTGGCCTAGTGGCAAGGATCTGCAACTACAATCCCAGAGGCGCACAGTTCAAATCCACCAGACGCTCTGCCGGGGAAGGAGGGACAATCTCCTCCTGTACCAGTCAGATCTGATTTGACGGTACACTCACACAAAAATAATTAAAAATTTAAAAAAATAAATAAAAATTAAAAAAAGAAAGAAAATGAATGCAGAATAATCTATTGCTTTCTAAAAGTTGGAATTTTGCCTTTCTAAAATTCTTGGTAAAATGAAGAATCCTGGATGGTGTGGCACATGGCCATGCCAGGACTGATGGTTTAAAGCACCAGGTACTCCGCAGGAGAAAGATGGGCAGTGGGCTTGGAGTAGGTGTGAGGGAGCCCAATTTACCGGAAAGCTGAGTGTGCCTGGCACCTTTGCGTATCAGGAGGAAGAGGTAGGTCCTTGTTGCTGTGTATCCTGTCGAGTAGGATTCAACTCATAGCTGACCCTCTAGCAGGTTTTCAGAAACATGGGAGGATCTTACCCAACTTTCTCCCAAGGAGCAGCCAGTGGATTTGAACCACCTTCCTCTGGCTTGGCAGTGCAACTCTTTACCATTAAGCCACCAGAGCTCCCTAACTCAGGTGTTCTGGCTGTTTGTTTGTTTTTTCAACGTAGGGTATAGTGTATTTCATGAAAAACATTTGCCTTAGTCTTAACAATCACACTCTTTTGACAACTAAAAACCTGTATTTTGAAAAATTAGCATTTAAGGAGCCATTAAGTAACTTCTATGTTCTTAAAAAAACACTTGGCTTGGGTTTTAGGAATTTGTACAATAAACATGAAATCAGTCACCTGACCATGCCCCACCCTCAGCACATTCCACAAACCTATCTTCCCTCCTCACACATTGTTGTTATAGTTAAGTGCCATTCAGTCGTAGGTGACTCATAGCGACCCTGTGAACGAAAGTCCTCAACACTTGCATGACTTTCATCCTTTCTCCAGGTTCATAGGGTTTCTGGAGGCAATCTGTTATGGAAGTGGATGCCGCTCCTGCTTCCAGGTTTGTTTTAATCGGGAAGCTCCACCAAACACTGTCCACCATGGTTAACCATTATCACATTTGACACATCAGTGTCACAGTGTTCAGCTTCACAGAGACCACAAGTTACCTCTGTATGGCAAGTGGACACACCAGGGCTATAAGACCTAGAAGAATGTTTGAACAAAAACAATGAAAGACAGGCCTGAGGGCCGCGGATTAGAGTCACCCACCTTTGGCCTGGTAGCACCACTGTCAGTCCACTAGACCACCTGGTCTGTATGTTGCTAAGTGCTGTCAGGTTGTAGGCGACTCATACAGTAGGACTTTTTAGAAACTTCCTTTTTTTAGTGCTGTGGCTTCTAAGAAGAGAGACACAAGCAGGAGACCACGAGGGTCTGGGTGGAGAGGCTGCATCCAGGTTTGGCGCTCGAAAGCCTCCACACCCAACACATTAAGCCAGATCCGCCCACACTCTCCCTTCAGTGAGTTGCTGTTTATCTTATACCAGGTTCTCAAACGCAGGCTCCACGGTTTAGAGGTGCCCCAACGGGTGTTTTTCCAGGAAGCGCTCCTCGAATGCAGTAGAAAGCGGAAAGAGGGAGGCATTGGGCGTTTCCTTCATCGCTTCTTTCTCCCCTCCTGTCTTTCCCTCCCCCAGGTTTTCTGTTCTTGAGTCAGCAACATTTTCTGAGAAGACATCCTCTGATACTCATTTTATCTAGCTATTGGTTTCAAATACATTGATATAAAGCAATTTATAGTTGCCTTTCTGTGTTTTTTTATAATTCTTTTAATTTTAATTGTGATTTTAATGAAAGTTTACAGAAAAGTTGGATTTTCATTCATTCATTGTTTCACATTTTCCTCCCAGTTCACTTGCTTTTTTT
>NW_006399876.1:9056872-9071340 GCF_000299155.1 Elephantulus edwardii
GAGAGAAAAGTGTAACAATGAATGAACGGAAATCCAAAATCTCTGTAAATGTTCATTAAAATTAATAAAATGTAATTTTAAAAAATTTAAAGAATTATCTTTTTGTGTTTATAATCTGACACTGTGACACTGATGTGTGTCAAATGCGTTAATGGCTGGTTGCCCAATGCGGACAGAGAGTGGAGTGGAGCTCCCCGATTAAAACAAGCTTGGAAGGAGGAGTGGCATCCACTTCCGTAATAGCTTGTCTCCAGAAACCCTATGAACCTGGAGAGAGGATGACACTCAAGTGTTGAGGACTCGGCTTCATAGGGTCAGCACTTAACAACAACAACAATCTTAACTGTAAGTTACATCCTTCTTTATCACTAATATTGTTTCTTTGTTTTGTCCTCTTTTTTTTGGTCCTGCCAACCTTTTCTATTAAAAAACTGTTTTCTGTGTTTTGAGTGAAAGTTTACACAGTAAAATGGCCCTCGCCCGATCATGTACGCTGCCTGTCTTGACAGAAGTTCATTTATTAGTCTCTACAAGTCACCGCATTTTCCTGTTCTATTTATTTTCCTGTATTTCCATCCCCTTTAAGGGGTGCTGGCAACTCTGTGAGGTAAGCCTGGGGCTGCTACCAAAAGGCCAGCAGTTCAATCCCACGTGCCACTTTGTGGGAGAAAAATGAGATATATGTGCTTCTACAAGGATTTCCACCCACAGAAACCCTGTGCGCAGTTCTGCTCTGTCTTAGGAGGGAGTTTTCAGTCGGAACCAACTGGACAGTGTGGGTTGGACTTGGTTCTGTATTCCCTTTGTTTCCTCTGTGGTTCTTTTTCCAGCCCCTTTGTTTGCATATTTACTAATTTTCACCTTTACTGCCACCCGTACCCCAGATTTTGTTTAGAGACGTGTCAGACCTACAAGAAGCGCAGGGAGCACTGGTGGCAGATCCGTGAGGAGTGACACTGCTAACCCACGAACCCAAAGGTCTGAATCTACTCGCCCGGCTGGAATCCACCTGTGGCTCCTTGGACAATCCCCTCCCGTGCAGTTTACAGCCTCCCCAAAACCACTGGAGTGTCAGCTGTGAGTCAGTTCCAACTCAATGGCAAAGAGTTGTTGGTATGTGCCATTGAGTCACCTGGGACTCATAGTAACATAGGTACAGCAACAACTCGGAACCCTGCACTATCCTGAGCCAGTTTCAGTGACTCCAACACACCTAACCCCACTGCCCCAGTCATCATGTCAATCCATCTCATCCAGGATTTTTCTCTCCTGCCCTGTCCCTCCACCCTTCCAAGCATGATGTCTTTCTCCAGGGATTGATCCCATCTGGCCACGTATGTGAGACAGAGCTTCAAAATCTTTGCCTCCAAGGAGAAACTTGATTTCACCCTCTCCAAGATAGATCTATATGTTCTCCTGGCGGTCCATGGTATGTTCAAGACTCTTTCCAGCACCACAAGTCAAAGGCATCAGTTCTTCTCTTATCCTTAGTCCAGAGCTCTGATGTATAGTGTGTAATTGCAAAGACCATAGCCTGAATTAGGGGCACTTTAGTCTCCAGACTGACATCATTGCTTCTCAGCACTCTGGAGAGGTCTGGCAAAGAGTAGAAAAGAAAAAGAAAAGAACTGAGCCAATTTCTCTTTCAGGGTCACCTAGTCTCAGGGTCACCTATTTCTAACCTTCTCCTCCATGTGCACACTCATATATATGCATTTATAGTTTCCATTGTGTCTTCTAAGGCTTCCCCACCAACCAGGCCTGCACAGAGGGATGAGCTGAAGTATGAAACACATTGTACCCAAGGTCATTGCCTGTCCCGGTGGACGTGCCAAGCAGGTGCAGCCAAGTCCACGCAAGGTACCAGGGCTCTGTGCCTTCAAGTAGGCAGGACAGGGGGTGCGGGCCACCTGGGCAGGGAGGCCTCGCCTTTGAGAGAGTGGCTCTGACCAAGAGCAGCCCCTGGAAACTCATTGGGAGCTGTCCCTATTGTCCTGGGGACTGGGAACCGTGTGGTGTTGAAGAGCCAGAGCCCGCAGTGTCCTTGCCTCCACCACGGAGAAACTCTATCAAGAAGTGAGGGCTGCTGGGTCTGTGTTAGGCCCTGGAGTAGGACCCTCCCTGTTCAGGAGACATGGATGCCAATTTGTTGAGTTAGTTCTAAGTGATATCGGTTTTTCACTCTGCAATTTCGTGACTACCAGACAGGTCAGTACTAAATCATCTTTCCATGTGTCAAAAGGGAGCTTTGGTGATTTAGTGGTAACGGGTTGCACTGCCGATCCAAAGGCACGTGGTTCAAATCTACCAGCTACTGTGCAGGAGAAAGATGGGCAGTCTCTCTCATGCAATTAACCGCCTCTGAAAATTTTATGAAGGATCAGCTATGAGTCTATTCTGATTCAATGTTACATAACAACAAAGACAACAATGTGTTAATTTAAAATTCTAATATTCACTTTTACAAATTGCTGCATTTCAGCATTTTGCTGGAAGGAGCCCTGGTGGCACATGTTTAAGTACTGGGCGCTAACAAAAGGTCAGCAGTTCAAACCCAGCTGGCAGCTCCAAGGGAGCCAGGCCTGGAGCTCTGCTTGGATTACAGCCCAGAAACCCCAAGGGACGCACATTGTGAAGAGCGTGACCAATGTCACCCAACAACTTTGTAGAAATTGCTGCGTAAGCCTTTAAACCTTCACCACACACATCACACAATGTGATCATTCTGTGAGGTGATTCTACTTGGTCACGTGGAGTTCCTCTGAGTCCAGATTGTCTTGAAGGCAGCTGAGAACTGCATCCTCTGCTCCTCCTCCTACATCCTGTCATTTCTCACCACTGTGTATGGCTACTCCAGGCTCAGGGTCCAGCTAGTTTGCAGACATGGTGAGGAGAGGCCTCATAGGGAAGAGGAGCTATGTGGTCCGGCAGAAGACAGAGCCAGTATCAGAAGACCACATCGTCTCAGTGTGGCCTGGTTCTGTGTGTGGGAACAGGAAGTGGATTTGACAATCAACTGACCAGTTTCAGCAACAATGATTACATATTACTGAAGAGTCACTCTTGGGATAATTTTCCAGTAAGAAAGTATGTAACACTTAACAACTGGATAGCTACGCTTATCAAGCATCAGGAGACGTATTACATTGAAGAAGGCTACAGTTAAGGACCTCTCTAAATTCTTGAGAAGCAACACAGTCACTTTGAGGACTAAGGTATACCTGGTTCATGCCATGATCTTTTCCATCACTTTCTATGGATCTGAGAGCTGGACAATGAATAAAGATGACAGAAGAAGAATGGAGGCCTTTGAGCTGTGGTCTTGGAGAAGAGTGCTATGGATTACCAAAAGAATAAATCGATATCTTAGAGACGGTACAGCCAGAATGCTCCTTGGAGGCAAAGATGACAAAGCTTTGTCTCGTATTCTTTGAATATGTTATTATTGTTTCATGTGGTTGTGTCAACTGTGACTCAGTGACCTTATGTACAATAGCCCAGAACCCTGCTCTATCCTGAGCCAATCTCACTGCCTCCAACACATCTACCCCATTACCCTAGTCACTGGGTCAATCCATCTCATCCAGGGTCTTCCTTTGCTGTGCTGTTCCTCCACCCTTCCAAGCATGATGTCCTTCTCCAAAGACTGGTCCCTCCTGGCCACATGCCCAAAGTATGAGAGACAGTACTTCAAAACCCTTGCCTCCAAGGTGTAGCTTGGTTTCACCCTATGCACAATAAACCTATTTGTTCTTTTAGAAGCCCATGGTATGTTCCGTACTCCTCTCTAGCACCATAACTCAAAGGCTTTGATTCTTCTTCTGTCATCCTTAGTCATTGTCTAGCTTTCTGATGCATAACAAGTAATTGTGAAGACCATGATCTGGACCTAGATTGGCATCATTGTTCTTCAGCACTCTGGAGAGGTCCCTGACAGCAGATTTTCCCAATTAATCTTTTTGGTTCTTTCTTTGTGGGTTTTTTTTTCTTTAATTTTTCCAATTCGTCTTTTGATTTCCTGACTGCTAGTGCAGTTGAGTGTTGATTGTGGAACCAAGCAAGCTGAAATTGTTAACTATCTCATTCTCTTCTCCATCTATCACAGTGCTACCATTGGCCCAGTGATGAGAATCTTTCTTTTCCTTGATGCTGAGATTCAATCCATATTGAAGGGTGTAGTCTTTGACCTTCTACAGCAAATGCCTCAGGTCCTCCTCAGTTCTGGCAGCAAGGTTGTGTCATCAAGGTTGTGCCAGCTTTCTAAATTATCTGTTCCACATAGATTGAAAATATATGGAACAGGACGCATCCCTAACACACCCCTTTGTTGATTTTGAACTATGCAGTGTTTCCTTGCTCTGTTCTGACAGCTACTTTCTGGTCTAAATATAGATTTTGCGTGAACACAATTACGTGTTCTAGAATTCCCCTTCTTCTCAATGCTAACCATAATTTGTTGTGCTCTACATAGTCATATCAAGCTTCTCCATTGATTCTTCCCACAGACGTAGTTGATCTGATCCCTTAGACACCCAGAAATCAAACAGTACCAAAGGAGTGTCTATCTGTGTCTCATTGACTATGCAATGGCATTTGACTGTGTGGATCATAACAAACAATGGCTGACTCCGAGAGGAATAGAAATCCTAGAACTCTTGATTGTGCTTATGCAAAACCTATACTTAGACTAGGAGAGAGTCATCAGAACAGAGCAAGGAAACACTGCATGGTTCAAAATCAGGGAGGATGTACAGCAGGGATGTGTCCTATCTCCATATCTTTTCAATCTATATGTGAAGCAGATCATCAGGGAGGCTGGGCTCTATGAGGAGGAATGTGACTTCAAGATTGCAGGAAAACTCATCAACAACCTGTATTATTCAAATGACACAATCTCGCTTGCCGAAACTGAGGTGAACCTGAAGAAATTGCTGCAGAAGGTCAAGGTCTGTAGCCTTCAATGGATTGAAGCTCAACATCAAGAAAACAAAGATTCTCACTTTTAAGCCGATTGACAGCATCAGGATAGATGGTGAAGAGATTGAGATGTTAACAGCTTTAGTTTGCTTGGCTCCACAATCAACACTCTTGGTACCAGCAACCAGGAAATGAAAAGACAAATTGCATTGGGAAAGTCTACTCTCAGGGACATCTCCAGAGTTCTGGAGAGTAACAATATTAGTCTGGAGACTAAGGTGCTCCTTATCCAGGCCATGGTCTTTGCAATTGCATGCTATGCATGTAATGAAAGCTAGACAATGACTAGGGATGATAGAAGAATTAGTGCCTTTGAGCTGTGGTGCTGGAAAAGAGTATTGACTATACCATGGACTGCTAACAGAACAAACAAGTTCATCCTGGAGAGGGTGAAACCAGGCTGCTCCTTGGAGGCAGGAATTCTAAAGCTCTGTCTGATGTACTTTGGGCATGTTGCAAGTAGAAAGCAGTGCTTGGAGAGAGACATTATGCTTGGGAGAGTGGAGAGGCAGTGCAAGCGAGGAAGACCCTGTTTGAAATGGGTTGACTCAGAGACTAGGGTAATGGGGGGGTAGGTGTGTCAGAGACAATAAGGTTGGCTCAAAGCTATTAAAGATAGGGTCACTATGAGTCGCAGGCAACTTGATGGCACATAACAACAAGGGTTATCAAGGAAGCTCTGGTGGCCTAGTGACAAGTACTTACACTACAGTCCTGAAGGCACACAGTTTGAGGCTACCAGCTGCTACACGGGAGAAAGATGAGCCATCAACTTCCCCTGAAAGCCTGCCAGAGGGTCAGCTATGGGTTGATTCCAACTCGACAGGACACAACAAGAACAAGGATTATAATTCAAAATGTCTTTTCTAGCTAATGACAAACTGTTTATTTTGTGCTAAAGTATTTATTGTATTAAGAAGAGAGGATTAAGAAGGGATATAAGCCCCACCCTACTAGAGGCTTATATAAACTCATGGGACCTCAGTGCTCTCTTATCTTGAAATGCCTGCCTTCAGTGACGTAAAATGAGCAAGGGCCACATGGAGAAAACCATATCTGATCTCTACCAACTTCACAAAGAACTGTTCTTGTCAACAGCATCAATAACACAAAACCAGTTTCCATGAGAGTAGATATATTCCCCTCTCCTCCCATACTTCTTTCTACTCATCTCAACACCAATTTTATTGATTTGCTGGGTCCAAAGTCTGATGCAATAGCTCATAGACCACACAGAACCATATTGGAAGAGTTAAATGTAATTTGAGTTAGTAGCAGAATACAGTCAAGACAGCCTGAAATGTGCACACAGGTACCTCAGCCTCAAGCCTCATGGCTTTAGGCCAGTGTTCCTAAGTCCTTAATCTGCTAATATTGGCTCTCCACCCCTAGTTGTCCAACCAAGTTCTCAGTCCTGCCAATACTGACTCTCCCCCAAAAGGTCCTATCTCATGTCAGGTCTCCAGTTCGGCCATGGCTTTTGCTGCCATCAGTATAACTGGAACAAGAAGGACGTCCTACATTTTCTTGCTTCTTTTTCAATGAGGGGAAAGATCTGTCTCTCCCTGCTGGTTTGCTCAATTCAATGGCAAGACTAGCCAACTCCCTTGTAGATTGTTGAGACTGGACGTTTGTGGATAGGCTAACATGCCCCATAGGCATATTCCTACCCATCTACAAAGCAAAGTCAGACAATGCCAGGAAAAATCATATTGAAAGATAAAACTCACAGATAGTCTGCAATCCTCAGTCTCTGAAAGACCAGCTGTATATCATGTGAGTCATTACCCTGAAGGGTCTGAGTATCTGGGAAACCTTCCAGTGAACCACCAAACCCAAGGAACATAAAAGAGTGAGGGAACTAAACAAAAGAGGGGCTGTTGTGGGAAATCATGGATTTATACAGCAGATCAAACATTTGGGACAATGTGGACTCAACACTTCTTATAAATGGTCTGCTATAATCTTAGCAGAATGAATTATTAATACATTTGGTGTCAGGAGTGGGATAGCAAACATACTCTCTGTGAGACCCTTGTATCAGATTAAGATAGGGTGAGATGTGAGGTAGCCAAACCCAAATCTGAGTGCTTTCCATAAGTCCATGCCCCACATTGGTGTCCTTTTAATAGTCCAGTTTTCCATGGTCTATTTGACTCTCAGACTGCTGGTTTTGTGACCACAATTTGGAGAAGTATTTCTGGTTCCTCCCACATGTTTTTTTCTTTCTAGATAGAGATTGAGATTAAAGGACATAACTGAACTGGTAGAACTGTGTTCAGTTCTGATTTCAGCTATCTTAGTTCCTATATTATTTTATTATATACTGCCACTGTTGTTGTTATGTGCCATCGAGTTGCCTGCGACCCACAGTGATCCTACTTACAGCAGCTCTGGAGCCAGCCCTCTCCTGAGCCAGTCTCACTAATTCCAACACACCTAACCCATTGCCCCAGTTACTGTATCAATCCACCTCATTTGAGGTCTTCCTCTCCAGTGCTGTCCCTCCACACTTCTGAGTAAGATGTTCTTCTCCAAGGACAGTTCCTTCCTGGCCATGTGTCCAAAGTATGTGAGATGGAGTTTCAAATTTGTAGCCTCCGAAGAGAAACTGTTTCACCCTCTCCAAGACAGATCTATTTGTTTGCTTGGCTGTCCATGGTATGTTCAAGACCCTTCTCCAGCACAATTCGAAAGCATCAGTTTTTCTTCTGTCATCTTTAGTCTTTCATTGTCCAGCTCTCTGATGCATAGTAAGTAATTGTGAAGACCATGGCCAGAATCAGGGGCACCTTAGTCGCTAAAGTGACTTTAAGGCAGGGATATAATTTTAATTACCCAAGTGGGTTTAATGTCATCATGCAGGTTCTCTAAAGTGAAAATAAAATCAGAGCCTGGATTTGAAGATGCTTCACTGCTATCTTTGAAGGGACTAGGAGCTAAGGTCTGTGAGAAGCCTCTAGAAGCTGGGAAAGGAACTAGATTCTTCCCTAGAACCTGAGGAATGAATGTAGCCTGCTGAGGGCCTGCGTGCAGCCCAGTGGGATTGATGTGTCTGAGTTGTTGTTGTTATGTGCCATTGAGTTGCTTGTGACTCATAGCGGCCCTATGTACAACAGTCCTAAACTCTGCTCTGTCCTGTGCCAATCGCACTGTCTCTGACACTCCCATCCCGATTATCCCAGTCACTGAATCAATCCACCTCATAGAGGGTCCATTTATGGTAATTTGTTACAGCAGCAACAGGTGTGTAATACATGCCAAGCAATCACCTTGGCCCTGGAAACAGGAGCACTGCCTTATCACAAGGCCTTGTCAGGATTTCAGAGATGGGTCTCCCTGGTTACAAGTTGGTGGCTCTCTGATGCCATGAAAAGGAAATGTCTGTGGCTTTTCTCAAACTTACAGGGTGAGTGGTCCCCTCACCACCTGCTCCCTGCAGTCACGGCTGCCTTTGAAGAGGCCATACCTTCTGGTTGGAAGTGCCTGTTGAAAGGGACAGCTCACTTCTCAGCCTTTAAAGGAGACACCAGGGCAGAGGAGGCCTATTTGAGGACTCCAGGCAACAGCTGGGTGGCAAACAGGGAGGGGAGTGCTTCTGTCCGCTTGCAGATATTGGAGGGTGGTCCTTGAGAATCTCAGATTCATCAGCAATACTTCCTCCTCTCTGGTCCCTGGGCTCCAGGTCTCAGGGTTCGATTCCACCCTGCGGGTGGAGACTTATGGGCTGTGAATTCAGTTCCTGAGCCCCGTTTTGTACACAGTCTGCCCTCTGGCGGCAGGATGTGAGCACTGCAGGACATGGCTTCAGCCTTGGGCCTCAACGGGCCCACTGCTTCCCTGGCATCTCACAATAGCCAACAGCTTCGCCATCCTCATCACTGCCATCACGCACCTCCAAGGCCGTGCATCCACATCCCAGGGTGCATCCTGACCTACCCATCACCCTCAGGAACCACGCCTTATTTCTGTCTTGCAAACATTGATTGGGGTGGGGGGGGAGGTAACTCTTGGCTCCTCTCTGGGAATATGCTCCCTCAGACCTCTTAATGCGAGCTGCCTTAGTTTGGATTCCTCTCAAACGCTGATCTAAGCCCATGTAGGATATTTGGGTCGATGCCAGAAAACCTCATCATGGGATGAACAGGTGGGGCCGGGAAGGAAAGGGCACTAGGTAAGGGCAGATAGCGAGCAGATTTTCCTGTGGTCACCTGGTGCACCACCCCTGGAGAGAACCGGGGGGAGGGGTGGCATGCAAAACTCTCTGGGGGTGATCTCGCCCCTTGGGGGTCTCATCCCATGGGAAGGCTCCCTTCGTCACTGAAGGCGGCTGCCCCCGAAGGCTCATCCTCAAGTAAGTGGGTGGTCCAGGCTTTGAAGCCAGAGAAACAAAGTCCTGCTGCAGAGTCCTCCCCTCCTCACAGAGACCCGCTACGATGGAGTAGAATTGCCCCATCGGGTCCTGACCTCTGTAATCTCTATAGAGCAGACTGTTCCATCATTCTGTCACAGGGAGGCCGGGGGGCTTGAGAGGCCCAGCCTTCGGCTCGCAGCCAACCACTTTAAGCACTGCTCCAACCAGGAAAGGCCCCACGCAAGCAGCTGACGGTGCTGCTCACTGGTGTTCTGTCCAGAGAGCTCTGAGAATTGTTCTACAGAGGGTGTGGACTTTCTGGAGAACTGTAGGAGGAAATCTTCGAGGCCAAAAGACCAAGACTGAGTGAAAACTGCAGGAAAACATTTCCAGCTGGGTCTGCAGTGGGGCCAGTTCTGAGACTTCCTGCTGCAGGGTCCTGCTCAGAACTGGTCTCTCTCCTCTGGTCAGCAGTACTCTGATTCTGCAATGTGGACTTTTTGATATCTTCAGTAGCCAAAGCAGCAGCATGGACACAGGCCCACTTTCTGTGTGGCTGGCTGGTGGCTGGCCGCACAGCCTGTACTTTATCCTGAGCAGTTGGTGGGCTGCCAAGGGGGCCCCTGGGAAAGGTGAGCAGGATCGCAGGTTTTGTCTTCATTCAAAGCCCAGGTATCTAGATGTACTCGTATCTGAGGAGCATGCAAGGTAATACAGGAGGTTTCACGGTGGGACCCACCGTCAGAATATCATCACTGGAATAAAGTCAGACGAGGCTTGGTGATCCAATGTCTCAGCACTGAACTGCTTAACTGAAAGGTTGGTGGTTCAAATCAGACTAGAGAGGGGGTGTTACTATGTGTTAGAACTAATTCAATGGCACTGGGGTTTGGGGTTTAGGCCTGATAGTATAGTGAGTTATATATCAGGTTACCAACTGAAAGGTCAGCAGTTCGAATCCACCAGCTGCTCCACAGGAAAAAGATGGTCAGTTGTGATTTATAACTTTAAAAATCCAATCGACGGTCAACATTAACTAGAATTGACTCCGAATCATAAGGCTTGGGATTTAGTTCACATGGAAGGATCCCTGCGGTGCTGTATGTAAAAGCACTTGGCTGCTAACCAGAAATTTGGCAATTTAAGCCCACTAACCACTCTGGCCAACTGGCAGCATCAATATGGATGGTGAAGAGATTGAAATTATTAACAGCTTTAGTTTGCTTGACTCCATAAATCAACACTCTTGGTACCAGTAGTGAGGAAATCAAGAGATTAATTGCATTGGGAAAGTCAGCTGTCACAGACCTCTCCAGAGTACTGAAGAGCAATGATGTCAGGCTGGAGACTAAGGTGCGCCTGATCCAAGCCATAGTCTTTGCCCTTACATGCTATGTGTCAGAGAGGTGGACAATGACTAGGGATGACAGAGAATTGATGTCTTTGAGCTGTGGTGCTGCAGAAGAATGTTGAATAGACCATGGTCTGCTAGGAGAACAAACAGGTTTGACCTAGAGAGGGTGAAACCGGGCTGCTCCTTGGAGGCAAGGATTCTGAAGCTTCATACTTTGGGCATGTTGCAAGGAGGGACCAGTCCTTGAAAAGGGGCATCATCTTAGAGAGGGTGGAGCGACAATGCAAGACAGGAAGACGATGAGATGGATTGATTCAGTGATTGGCGTAATGGGAGTAGGTGTGTCAGAGTGAGGTTGGCACGGGATAGAGCAGGGTTTAGGGCTCTTGTGCATAGGGTCACTGTGAGTCACATAACAACAGCAACCACTCCATGGGAGAATGATGAGGCCATTGATTTCCATAGAGATTTACAGCCTCTGAAACCCTGTGGGGCAGCTCTGCTCTGACCTACAAGGCTGCCAGGACTTGGTGGCAGTGGGTGAGTTCACGGAGGGAAATGGTTGTTCAGTGGTGGATTTCTCACCTTCCTGGGTTTGACTCCTGACATTGCACCTCACATGCAGCATCTCCATCCATCAGTGGAAGCCTGGGTGTGGCCATGATGCTGAGCAGGTTTAAGTCTCCTCCCATGTGATTTACAGCCTCTAAAAACCTGCTGAAAGGTCAACTATGAGTGGGTTCTGATTCAACGGCACTGAGAGAACTACAGATTAAAACCAGGAAGAAATGGCTGGCGAGCTACTTCAGAAAATCAGCCAATTAAGTCACAGAGGTGTAATCTGCAATGGGTCACGGGGATGGTGTAGGAATGGGCAGCATTTGGCTCTGTTGCACACAGCCCACCAGGAATCAGGGTCAACTTGACACCAGCTAGCAAGCACAAGGTTCACAATGACGAGCCACGTATCAAAACCCTTTATCACTAACCAGCTCAGCTAGCTGCACATAGAATCCCTTGTGTCTCATGAGTTCTTGTGTGAGGAGAGCAATCTCTTTCTCTCCTTCTGGGAGGCCCCAACCAGGCCCTTTGGGAGAGGTCCCAGCAAGTCCTTGCTAGGAATTCAGCCTGCAGTTGCAGAAGCCACCAGCAGGGGCCACAATAAGCTCGTGCAAGTAGCTTGTCCGCACTTGCCCTGGGCTCCAGCGCTCAAAGAGGCCATCGCAATTTGTACAAGATGTAAGGATGCTGTCTTGGCCCAATTAAATGTCCTAACAACAACTGGGACTCTGGTCTGCCACGAATCACACAGGGTTCCCCAGAGAGAAATGAATTTGCCAAGGCTTTATAGAAATGTCTGGAACCACTCACTCCACACCCTCTTCCAACACAGACCACAGGATGTGGTCAGTGAGTCCTGGGGGAGCAGAGAATACCAGGCCATCACCCCGGGCATCTTTCAGTTTCTAAGTACCCAGGCCGGGGGCCCAGGGAGACTTGTAGGGTGGCGCCTGAGGAGCACACGCCCTCCCAGAAACCCTGCTCTGGAAAACCACGCTGGCCCTGGGCTTGTCCTCTGAGGACCAGATGATCCTCTGGTCAGGGATCATGTGGGCTGGGCTGAGGGGTGGGGAATTTTGCTAGTCTCAATGGAGTCTGTGCAAAGATGTCTTTGTTCACAGGAAATACTCATAAAAATATTGGGGGGAGGGGACCGTGATGGAGAACCGTTATGCACTGTATCCAAGAGAAAAAATTCTTTGTATAGTTCTTGTGACTTTTCTACGGGCTTAAGATTGTTTCAAAACGACCAAAAAGAACCACTATCTGCAAGGATCGCCTCCGTGTCGCCAGGGCTCGGCCTCCCTCCCCGCTCTCCAAGTTTAGACCATCTCAAACCAGCTGATTTGACCAATCATGGTTCTCCTCCACTGCCTGCTTTCAGCACCAATTATGGGGGGCAGCTGGGGTGTGCTGAGGGCCTAATGCTAACCTCTAGGCTAGTGAGAGGAGTATGTTTGCAACTGCAAGGGGACAGAAAACATCTATTTTGGGGGTCTCCATATGACATATCCTTGTTGTATAAGTTTTAAGCTCCCCCCCAAGCGAGCTCTGGTGGCCTAGTTGTAAGAAGATGCGCTGCAATCCGTAAAGTAAATGGTTCCAATCCATCGGGGGCTCCATGGGAGACAGGAGGATGGGCCGTCTCCTCCAGTGCGATTTCCTGGCTCTGGAAACCCGCCGGAGGATCAGGTATGGCGGGTCTGTTCCGACTTGACGGCGCTCAACAATATGAAGTGCGAGAACACAGAGCAGACCGCGCAGAGCGGAGGTTCTGGGGAAGCGCGCCTCCCATCTGGGCGGGAAGATCTGGTCCAACAGGAGGGGCCATGGAGGTCCCCTGTGTCGCACAGTGACCTCCGCAAGGTTGACCCCCACAAGAGGCAAGACCTGCCACGCTTCCAAAGCCCCGTCCCGCAAGTACACGTGCACACGAGTTCGCACCAGAAGGTGGGAAAGTGCGTGCCGCTGGGTTTCTCCCCGCGCCCGCTCTGATAGGAGGGGTGGCCCACGTGACGCGCCTGCTCCCCAAGGAGCCCCCCCAGCGCAGCCTGCCATTCAGATCAGTCACGTGCACAGACCCTGGGAAGGCGCGCACAGTGAAATGCAGTCCCATGGGCTGTGGGCGCGAGTGGAGAGTCAGCGGGCTGGCTTCACTTCCCGTGTTTAACCTTCGAACAGTCCACTCTCCAGCCCCCGCTCCCACCCCCCTATTTCAGAGCGCGAAGTGCAGGCTGAGCCCTTTCTGGGCTCTAGAAGATTCTTTACAGTGCCCTAGAGCAACATCACTGAGTCTATTAAAAGAAAAATGACGTTTATTGAGGCGCGGAGATGGTTCAGCTCTGGGAAACGTCAGAGTGAAAAGACGATCGATCACTCCACTGGACATTGTCAGGCCAGAGAGTAAATAAAGGTTACAGAATTCATAACTGACTGAAAGCCCAGGAGACTTAATGATGAGATACAGACTTGAGAATTTGCTAATTTCCAGAATAGGTCTACACACGTAAATGGAATGGCAGACTGGTCAAAGGGACATGGCCTTAAGTCTATTACATGGTAGTGGTGGCCCCAGGACCTGTTTTTCTGGTCACCTATTCTTCCTCAATCATGTGTGTTTCTGGAGGTTTATCATAAAGATTTATTGACAATACTTGATCACAACACCCTTCAGGCACAAGCTGTTGCATCCTGCCTCTGTCCATAGTAACAACGGCCTATGGGAATAGGTTAGAGATCAGGCATGTAACATCAGAGATGCTGTCCTCAAGGTATGGCCAGTCTGAAAGGCAGCAGTTAAAAATCCACCAGGGGCACATCCAAAACCTTCTCCAACAGGGTAAAAGGGGAAGCCAAAGACTGGGAAAAAGTATTTGGTAATGACATGTCAGATAAGGGACTTACATCTAGAATTTATAAAATACTTGAGCACCACAATAAGATAAAGGTAAATAATCCAGTTGAAAAATGGGCACAGGATATGAACAGACACTTCACCAGAGAAGACATGCATATGGCCAACAAGCACATGAAGAAATGTTCAAAATCCCTAGCTCTAAGAAAGATGTAAATCAAAACAACTATGAGATATCATCTCACCCCAGCCAGAATAGCAAAATTTAACAGAACAGCAAGCAACAAATGCCGGTGAGGTTGTGGAGAAACTGAAACCCTTAGTCACCGTTGGTGGGAGTATAAAACGGTACAACCACTGTGGAAGGC
>NW_006399876.1:9072911-9110400 GCF_000299155.1 Elephantulus edwardii
TGTTCACAATAGCAAGGAGTTGGAAACAACCTAAGTGCCCATCAACAAACGAATGGCTAGAGAAGCTGTGGTATAGTCACACAATGGAATACTACACTGCATTGAAAAACAAGGAACTCATGCAATATTATTCATAATGGGTGACCCTGGAGGACATTATGCTGAGTGCATGGTGCCACTGTTGTGGAACAGGACTGGCATCGGGGTTGAGGGGAGACTGAGAAGAATGGGATAGATGATGTGTGCTGCATTGAAACAGATGAGGGAGAACTGTTTAAAGGGGATGTGTGCTTGGGTATTATTGTCATGACAGGAGTCCAGAGCAAGGGCTGCATATTGGAGTGGACCTGGGGGGAGGGACTGTAAAGCAATGAAGTAATTTTTCTTTTACTTTTCAAAGAGAGGAGTGTACTATGGGGTGAGGGGTGGTCAGGGTGAAAAGTGCAACAGTGAATGAATGGAAATCCAAAGTCTCTGTAAATTTTCATTAAAATTAATAAAAAATGAGCTACAAACGAACCAGAAAGTGTGAGAGAAAGAGCAGGACCCAGAAGTGGGAGAAGAGCAGACGTGAGTCCACTCCTGGCTCCCCGTTCCGCGGCTGTGCCTCTTGTCAACCCGAGTGGACTTGGAAGTGGCGGGTCGGGGCATCTTCTTTTGAAACCTATCTCAGATGTTCTGCCCACATTTACACCTTTGCCAGTATCGTCTGACAACAGCGCTGGAGTTGTACTGAAAGACCTTTTAAAGCAGTAGGTGATTCTCGAGACAGAGATGATTGAGCACTTTAAAGCAACCATGAGCACTATGTGTATGTACTTTATCACAAAGTGGCCTTTTGGGAAGAGTCATGCATTTGTTTGCCATTGTACTTTCCTCTAAATTTCATAATAAATATTACTAAGACTTTAAAAAAAATTAATAAAAAATGATAAAAAAAGAAGAAAAAATCCAACATGGATTCCAGACTTACGCCAAGACTCCCAAAAGGGGTTACATTTCTGCCTTTAGACTGTCCCGCTTCCACATCACAGTGTTATTCCATCATTCATAGGGTTTTCAATGTCAAAGCCCTTAGTCAAGACTAAGGTTTGCCTGATTCAAGTCATGGCATTTTCAGTTGAGCCCCATGCATCTGGAAGGTGGAAAATAATAAGGAAAACAAGAAGAGCAACTGATGCCTTTGATTTGAGGCACTGGAGAAGAGTGCTGTTTATCCCACGGACTGAGGAAAAACAAACACCCCAAGCCTCTAAGGGCAGCCAGGACTCCTCAGTTAAGGATGGTGGCGCTTCCCTTGCACTTCTGGGCATGTTGTCAGGAGGGGCTGGTGATTAGAAAGACACTGTGCTGGGAAAAGTGGAGGGTCAGCCAAGGAGAAGACACACAAAGATGGACTCACAGTGACTCTTACTATAGGCTCGGGCACATGGGAGACCATGGTGGCGGCACAGGGCTGGGCAAGGTTCCGACCTGTTCACAGGGTCTCTGTGAGTAGTAGTGAGATTACACCTAACAACTTATGCACCAACCAAGTGGTTATAGACTTTTATAGCAGAGAAAGGGGCTGTGGTGAAGAAGAGCCACTCGGCCTCAGAGCTGCAAGGTACACGGTGAGGGGAGGCTGGAAGTGGCCTCTTTGAAGAGGGTGTTCAGACACCCAGACCTGAAGTCTTCTAAGAAGGGATCAGGAGAGGGTTCAAAGCCTCAGTGGGGTGGGACACGGACAGGTAGGAGAGTGCTGATCTTGGGCCCGGTGTCCTGAGCTGAGGGATGGGTGGAGAAATGGCTCCTGAAACTGGCTCAGAAGCACCCGCAGTCCTGGCAGCTCTACTCACGCCCAGCCATGTCCCGGGCGACAAGGTCCTAGCCTGGCTCTGAGGACAGTTGTGAGGCAAGCAGGAGGCTCCACGCCAACACTCCTGGGTGGATATCTAACTTTGTTGGGTGGGGGCTAGGGAAGGAGGTGGCTGGCTCTAACAGTGCCTCCGGGGTGGGTGGGTGAAGCCAGCTGCTGGGCCACATCTCGGTATTTTGAGCCATGCTCAGAGTGGCACCTTTTCTAATCGCCTGTGCATGCCCTCAGAGGCATCTTGGTTCCGCCAGCCCTGGAGACGGGGTCGCGGGACCCAGGGCTGAAGCTAACAGGGAGCACCGCGGCTTGGGGCCTGGCTGCTGGGCTTGAAGGACGAGTCAGAGGAAATGGTTGAGTAGCAGAGCGAGTACCTGAGCTGCCTTTGTCTGGAGACAGTGAGGCCAGTAGTGGCTTTTGCAATGAGAATTTTATCACTGGCCATCTGCCTGATGGGGCTCACAGAGGCTGGGCTGGTGGGGCAGGCAGAGCGGCTGTTGGGGAGCAGGCTGAGTGGGCTCCTGCAATTGAAGCTCTGTTCTGGGGTGTCCCTGCGAAGGGCAAGGTTCTACATAGTCGAAGGGTAGGCGGGACTCCCTCCTTCACCTCTGGAAACTCACCCATTAGCTCTAATCCTGCCTTCCCTGGCAAGCCTCTGGTCCGGCCTTCCCCGCCACATTGCCAGGCCCAGCAGCTGATAGTCCCCGGGATTTCTGAAAACAGCTCCCAGCAAAGACTGCTCCAGGCAAAGTGCCTGTCAGCTTCAGGAAGGAATGGATCTCGGTCCCACAGTCAAAGTCCAAGCAGAGGCAACCTCAAATCAGATGAAGGGCCTCAAAATCAAAGTGCACTGCAAGGTGGCCTCAACATCAATCTTCTATTTCAAGGTGCCTGAGGCTGTCCCAGCTTTGTTCTCATCCAAGATTAATTTTAAAATGTCACTTTTTTCGTTTTGTTTTTTAAACCTCAAGAGTGCCAGATGGCACTTGTGCTGGCGTGCATGGGGGAGGACGGGAGCATGTGGTGGCTGGTCACTGTCTTCCAGCCACTGCATGAAATGCTGCAGGCACAGATGGCTCTGTGTTGCTGAGACACAGACCGGGGTGGGGTGGAGCATGAGAAGCACCGGGGGGGGGGAGGTCACTGGGGTGCTCTGCACCTCTACCCTGCAGAGAGCCCACCCCCACCAGGGCCATCCTGTGACCCTCGGCCTGTAGGAGGACTTCTCCAGAGGCTCCTGCAGGACCAGGGCTGGAGGCTGGAAGCCAACTACCGGGAGCGAGAAAGGCTCCAAAACCACCTCCGCTTCTCCCTCCTCAAAGCGGCGCTGTGCTGGGGACAGGGGCACTGTGGGGACAATGGGCCAGCTGGCCAACTGGGCCCCAAGGTGGGGGTGGGGATGACTTAGCAGGTCTGGCTCAAGCCCCTCATGTCACCGACGGTCTCTCCGTTATCCGAGGCCACGTCTTACCGATCTTTGGGGATCTGCTGAGTCTGGATCCCAGGTGAATGGATGAAGGAAGGACAGAGCCCTGTCATCTTCACAAACACGGGAAAGGGACTGTGGGGACTGCCCAGCTCAGATGTGGTTCTGAGCAGGCTGATGACCACCTGAGGTCACATAGCGGGCAGCCGCCCACTGAGCCCACCCTTGGAATCTGCACCACGACCAAGGGGAAAAAATAAGGTGGGAGCTTTATTTAATATTAAAATGGAGGAGGGGTGGTCAGCTTCACTTGGTGATGGTATTCCTGCAGAGAAGAGAGGGGTGAGGCTGAAATGGACGTTCTACCTGTGTGTACCCTCCCACATGCCCTCCCCCCAGGTGTGCCCTCCCCTTGTATGCTAGTTCCTGGATGCCTACCTCTGATGTGTGTCCTCCATGGTATGCCCACCCCTTGTGGTGCCCTACTGGGTGGGCCCATCCTACCAGCCAGGCCCTCCTGGGTAGGTCCACCCCATCAACCTGGCTCTCCTGGGTATGCCTTCCCCTTGTATACTGGCTCCTGGATACCCACCCTCACATGTCCTCCTAGGTGTGCCCGCCCCTTGCCCCTGTGCTTTCCTGGGTGGGCCCACCCTATGAGCACGGCCCTCCTGGGTGGGCCCACCATGTCAGCCTGGCCCTCCTGACACTCACGCGTTCATGCTCTTGCCGCTGCCGCTAAGCACAATATATGGGGTCTTCTGAGCCTTCTGCTTCTCCTGCAGTAGGGCCACAGTGCCCAAGGGCGTGTCGCTTGAGCTCATCTTCTTCAAGAGCTGGGGGGGCAGGGCAGTCAGCGTCAGAGGTCAGTGGTCCCCACATGTACCCCCCTCTGCCCCAGCAGGCCACTCACCGCCTCCTCATCCAGCTTCTTCATGCGCCGCTCTGTCTTCATCTTGCCTGAGCCCTTCCCGTGGAAGCGGTGGGACAGCTGTCGGAATGCCTGGGAGGGAACACAAGGACAAGAGCCTCAGAGCCACCCTGCGGCGGGAGCCCCCATGAGGAGCATCCTAGCAGGATGGGAGTGAATCAGATCACCAGCCCAGTGCTGAGTCCACAGGGACAGGAGGGAGCGGCAGAGATGGGGAGACCGCGGGGAGTGCCAAGGTGGGGGCATCTGAGATTGGAGTGTGGCTGCTATAAGGAGGGGGGCCAAGACTACACTGGGGCTGCAGAAGTAGAAACCGCTGTGCAAAGACCTGACGGTGTGAGACGCTGGGAGAGCATGGGGTGGGGAGGACAACAGGGAGGCCAGGAAGGGTTGGGGCCAGGCTTCGAGGGCTGAAGATCAGAGGAAGGGCCTGCTCTGCTGACAGAATGGGGGCCTGGCAGCAGGAAAGCCCTCAAGGAGCGGGATGCTCTGAGGGGTTGAGGGGTGGTGGAGACTTTGGTTGGGCCTCCATGCACCGGCCTTTGCTCACCTCCTTGGGCGTGAGCTTCCGACCCGTCTCGTCCACGTACTCAATCTTGACGTCAGGCTTGTAGCCATCTTTCTCTTTGAAGTCCTGGGTGAAGCCGCGGTATTCCTCACGCCGGCTGTACTTGTCATCGATGGCCCTGCCCGAGACACCAAGGCCTCAGTGGCACTGCCCATGCCATCCGAGCACCCAGAGGCCTGCGCAGCCTCGGCACCGTGACCACATGCCCTACACTCACATCTTGTCCTCGATGCAGTACACTGCTGAGGGCAGGGACTTGTTGGGCGCCTTCACTCGGGCCACCTTCTGCACCGTGGTCTCCAGCAGCCCTGGGAACGGAGGGGCTATGAGTCCACAAACTGCCCACCACCCCAACAGGCCCTCCAGGGAGGTAGGCTTGGCACCCTGACCCTCCCAAGGCCCATGTCATATGGTGGACAATGGGGACCCAACCAGCTATGTGGGACAAAGTGTAGGCCTCAGGGCCATTTTACAGACATAGAACCAAGACGAAAAAATTGTTGACCTGCTAAAGGGATCCAGCTAAGTGCAGAGCAAGGAACCCAAGATCAAGGTCTCTCTGACCAACGACAGGGTTTTCACCTGCTTTTACTCCGTCCCCAAGAAGCCACTGGGCCCACCAGGACAAGGGTGCTCTACGGTACGTGTGAGCAAAGGCTGAAGACGTGAGTGAGGCCAGGCAGAAAGCAGTTACTGTGGAGATGTCAGGGTGCACGCAGAGGAGGCCTGTGGGGCTCCAGGTAGTGGGATCTGGCCTCAGAGCGAGAGAAAGCGGCAGTGCAGAGGGCAGGAAGGTGCACCCTCACCTGCGGGGGCTGCCTAGTCACCCCTTGGCACCTGGGCCCCGTGGCCATGCTAACCACCTACCTTTGTTCTGACACAAGAGCAGGGCGGCCGCCAGCCCTCTGTTCACAATGGGCTCCTCGTCCAGGATGGTGGTGGAGGCGGCAGAGAACTGGAGGGGGGGGGCAAGGAGGGGCGGTGAGCAGCTCTTCTCAGTCACTCCCCCCACCATCCTCCACAAGGACCCTGTGAGGTCCACACACCCATTTTACAGGAGAGCAAACTGAAGCTCTGAGACAGTAACTTGCCCAGGATGTGAAGGGGGAAGCCGAGCTTGGAACCCAGGAGGCCCATCGCCAGCCCTCGCCCCGTCCTCCCTGCCGCCCGACCCGCACTCCTCACATCCTGATGATGCTTCTCCTCATCCAGGTTGACGGTGCTCCAGCCGATATTCTCCTCCCCGTCAGACTCAGAGCCGCCATTGGCTGAGCGCTCCTCATCCCGCTCGAAGTCCTGGAGACAGCGGACAGGTCAGCCTGGCACCTGGGCCACAACCCGCCTGCAACCCGAGTGCTGAGCTCCCACTGGGGACCCACCATGAGCTCCTCCTGCTCCTCCCGGTTGCCGGCCAGCCCGTAGGTGGGGATCTCCCCCAGCGTCCGGCAGAACTCCGACGTGGCGTTGAACACGATGGCCCCCTTCCGCTCGGGGTCCTCGTCCTCCTCCCAGCCCCGCTGCCGCGTCTCCAGCTTCTTCACAATCTCGACCACCTGGGGGAAGGAGCGGCTGTGGGCAAGCCCAGAAGCCTCTGGGGTGAGGCCATCGAGACCAGGCACCCAAGCTTCCTCCCTGGTGGCAGCCGGACAAGGCACTGCCAGGCAACCACCCCTCGCCCCCCTCCAGTCCATTCTCACACTGCATCTGACCCCCCCACCCTGATTCCTCTGCTCTACCACCATCCATGGCTCCCTACTGTTCAAGTATCTAAAATCCCAGTGGCCCTCCAGGACCAGGCCCTGCCAGCCTCTCCACACCTCTTCACCCATGGCCCCCCCACCTCCAGGTCCCTGGAGGATCTGGCTCTCATGCTGCCCTCCCCAACCTGGTCTTCACCTATCACCTCTTCTCCACGGCCAGACCTGTTTAAACCCATCCCTGAGGCTACAGGACGGTCACCTCTACCTTCCCACAGCCTGTCTTCTCGAAGCTTCCACTGAGAAAGTGCAAGCTAGGAGAAGAGCATCTAGCACCAAACTCATCCCCACACATCCACCCTTCTGCCCCTCTCCTGTCACAACAGAAGCACCCCACCCTCCACCTCGGCCCCTCTAAAATTCTTGACACGTCCCCCCGCAACCACCCTGCCACTCTGATTTCAGCTGCATTGTCCTCGTCGATGTGCAAGTCAAGAGCCATAATCTCCCAGCAGAAACAGTCTTTGGTCAACTGTCTCCTTTGCCACAAAATCAGAACAGCATGGCAGGAAGTCACTAGCACTGAAGATCGAGATCCGGCATTCTGAATCCTGATCAAAACAGGGACACGCAGACAAGAACTTCAAATCCGTATGGGCCCTAGGCTTTCTGAACTGTGGAGGCTGGGTGAACTCTTAGAATTACTGCTGAGATCGTTAAACCACTGTCTCCTCACAACTTTTTACAAACACAGTTTAGCCTAACTCCACCCACTGCCGCTGAGCCGGAACCGACAGAGCTGACCCTCCACAGGTTTCCAAGGCTGCAGATCGCACGCGAGCAAACGGCTCTTCGTACTTTTTCAAGGCTGCTGGGGGATTTGAACAGCCAGAGAGAGGTGTGGTGAAAAAGGTCTGCCCCGAGCGGTGACAACAGCATCTCAAAAGATTAGATAGGAAACTTGAGGGGCAGTGAGTTTACATTAATAGAGGTACAATCCAGAAAAGTAAAGAGACAATACAGGACAACTTGAAAAACGTTATCAACTGTTAAACCCCACGTCTTACTGTTAGGTGCCATCGAGTTTGACTCATAGCAACCCTGTAAACAACAGATCTCAACCCTGCCTCTCCTGTGCCAGCCTCATCATCTCTGCCACACGCACACCCACCTAAACGGCAACACAGGACTGACAAACTAGTCTGCGCGTTGCTGTGCACATATGCAACAACAACACGGAACAAACCAAGGAGCCCTCCCACGGGCTGCTCCAGGACTGCCCCCCAGTGGCTGGCAGGTTGTGGGCACACAGTACCTGTCCGCTCTCTCTCTGACCTCACGCTCCGGGATGCCATGAGCAAGCCCCTCAATTCCTCATCTTCTACTTACAAGATCGAGAAGACAGCTGTGAGCCTTACATTTCGGAACCATCTGAGAGCTCCCTATGTGTCTGGCGCAGCCCTTACTGGGAGTGCAGTGATTTAAAGATTACTTCTACCCTCACCGGGGAGATGCTGCTGTTGTTAGGCAAAGCTCAGTCAGTGACAACTCCCAGCGACCCTATGAACAATGATCTAAACCCTGCCCTCTCCCGTGCCATCCTCACCGTCCCTGATACACTCCAGCTCCCCGCTACAGTCCATGCTGGTCCATCTCACTGAGGGTCTTCCTCTCTTTCGCTGACCCTCCACCTTCCCAAACCTTTTCCCAAAGACTGCTCCCTCCTAACAACATGCTCCAAGTATGTGAGACAATGCAAGAGACAAGTCTGGACCGTCAGCGACAGGCAGGCATGTGACGTGCAAGGACACTACGACTCATGCTGTCCTCGTGTAAGGGAGTGGTCACAGTGCACCCCCATCAGTTGAAGCTCTGTGGAACTGCACAACACAGAGACCATAAGGCACTGGGGCCCTAGTTTATAATAACAAAGTAACAGGGCAGCTCATCAACTGTGACAGACACAATGGTGCAAAGAACCACATGCAGGGGGAAGGGGGGGGGAAGCCCCTGGGCAATGTCACAAACCTGAAACTGCCCTGTACTGCAGCCCACTGCCCTGCCCCGTCCTCACAGGGCAGGGATGCTGGGAACCGCTCCTGCTTTGACACCCCTACCCTTCTGAGGGGAACGTTTCAGTGTGGTTGGCATGAAGTTTCTAATTCAGCCATTAGCTGAACTGCTGAAAGGGCCAATTTGTCTCTCTTTCAACAATTCATACACATTCTGTCTCAAGATACTAGTCATAATCCCCTCGATGTGACCGCATAACTTACTGCTTCCCTGGCTGCCCTGTTCATCTGCCCATCTTTTGTGCCCCTTCCTGTCCTCTGACTTTTGTTTTTAAACAAGTTCTGGTCTTTGGGTCTTACATGGGTGACTATTCTAAACTCTCCTTCCATTTTTATCATTGTCGTTCTGTACTGTCAAGTGAGACCCAACCCCATAGAACATCGCACGGGAGAACGCCCATCCTCCCGCTGAACGGCTGGGACAGTCAAATCTCATGCCACTGGGACTGCAGCGCGGCTTCTTAGCACTAAGCCACCAGAGCTCCTCGTATTACCGACATTTGAGTTTTTCATGAACTATATTACAAACACTAAAAGGGTTTCCCTCTTACACACACGTATCTTTCCCTCCCAAACAGTAAAAACACAGCCATACACCCGATACCTGGCTAAGAACGGCAGGACCACCTGTCCGGCACCCACTGCCGTGGCTCCCTGTTCTCCCTGTCATCGTACTGCCCAAGGATCTAGCCAGGACACTGCATTTCTGCACTGCATGGTTCTTAAAACATTACACTACCTGAACCACAAGAAAGGATTCTGCTTTTTCTCAATCCATTCAATTGTGGTTGGACATCTGAGCAATTTCCACCTTCTTGTGATCGTGAATAATAATTCTATGAACACTGGTGTCTACATCTCTGTTTGTAGCTCAGCTCTCATTTCCTTGGGATCTATTCCTAGTCGTGGAATAGCTGGGTCATATGAAATTTCTACGTTCAGCTTTTTGAGGAAACAACAAACTGCCTTCCAGAGTGGTTCTATTCTTTTACAATCCCACCAACAGTGTATGACAGTCCTCTTTCTGCATCTTCGGCAACATTAATTGCTTGCTGTCCTGTTAAACTCTGCCACCACTACTGGAGTGAGATGGTGTCTTACTGTGGTTAATTTGCATCTCTCTCACTGCGAATGATTTTGAGCATTTCTTCATGTGTCTCTTGGCCATCTGAATGTCTTCCTTTGTGAAAAACCTTTCCATGTCTTTTGCCCATTTTCTGTTATCAGTCTTTTTCTTGTGGAGGCCCTGCTGTTGTTGTCACATGCCATCGAACTGCTTATAACACATAATGACCCTATGTACAATAGCCCTGAAACCTCCTCTATCCTGTGCCAACTTTACTGTCTCTGACACACCTACCCTCATTATCCCAGTCACTGAGTCAATCCATGTCATCGAGGGTCTTCCTCTCTCCTTCCACCCTTCCAAGCATGATGTCCCTCTCCAAGGACTAGTCCCTACTTGCAATATGCCCAAATGACGTCCAACGAAGCCTCAGGATCCTTGCTTCCAAGAAGCAGCCTGTTTTCACCCTAAGATGAACCTGTTTATTCTCCTAGCAGTCCATGGTATATCCAGCCGTCTTCTCCAGCACCACAGCTCAAAGGCATCAATTCTTCTCCTCTATCCCTGGTCATTGTCTAGCTCTCTGATGCACAGCAAGCAATTGCAAAAACTATGGCCTAGATCAGGCACACCTTAGTCTCCAGACTGACATCGTTACTATTCAGTACTCCAGAGAGATTCCTGACAGCCAACTTTCCAAATGCAATTCGTCTCTTGATTTCCTGGCTGCTGGTACCAAGAGTGTTGACTGTGGAGCCAAGCAACTAAAGCTGTTAACAATCTCTTCACCATCCATGCTGATGCTGCCAATCGGCTCAGAGGTGAGAATCTTTGTTTTCTTGATGATGAGCTTCAATCCATATTGAAGGCTACAGTCCTTGACCTTCTGCAGCAAATGCCTCAGGTCTTCCTCAGCTTCAGCAAGCAAGGTTGTGTCATCTGCATAACACAGGTTGTTGATGAGTCTTCCTTCAATCCTCATGCCACACTCGTCCTCATATAGACAAGCCTCCCAGATGATCTTTTTTGCATAAAGATTGAAAATGTATGGAGACAGGATACATCCCTGGCATATACTTTTCTCAATTTTGAACCATGCAATATCTCCTTGCTCTCTTCTAAAGACTGCCTCCTGGTCCCAGTATAGGTTTCACACAAGCATAATCAAGTGTTCTGGGATTCCCGTTCTTCTCAGAGTCAGCCACAGTTTATTGTGATCCACACAAACGCCTTTGCAAAGTCAATGAAATACAGGTAGACATTCCTCTGGGACTCTCTGCTTTCAGCCAAAATCCATCTAACATCAGCTACAATATCCTTAGTACCATGGCCTCTTCTAAATGCAGCTTGCACATCTGGAAGTTCTCTCCTGATGTACTGCTCCAGTCATTTTTGGATAATTTTCAGCAGCATCTTACTTGCATGAGAAATTAATGATATTGTTCAATAATTTCCCTGTAGTATTCTGTAAACTTCTGTTATGAGATTTTTGTCTGAGATGGTACTGCCAAATATTTTTTCCCAGTCAGTAGGTTTTCTTTTCACTCTGTTGGAAAACGTTTTTGATGCACTCTGGGATTTAATCTTTAGAAGGTCCCATTCATCATTTTTATTCTCTTTCTTGGTTGTGTATTTCTAGCTGTATTTGTCATCCTCTTTATACCATACAGAAGCAGGAGTGGCAGCCACTTCCTAAACAACATGCCTCTGGAAACTATGAACTTTGATAAATGGTTACAGTAACAGAAAAGGTTCAGGCCTTTTGTTCATAGAGTAGCTCATGAGTCATGCTCAGCTCCAAGGTAATCAACAACAACAGGCCTTCTAAGCTGGGTCCCACTTTGTCTCTTATGATCTTTATGGTATTTTTACCCCTAGGTTTCTGATCCACTTTGAGTTTATTTTTTGTGTCTAGTGAGAGGTGTGGATCCTGCTTCAGCTTTCTGCAGGTAGCAGTCTAGTTCTGCCAGCAACATCTGTGGTTTTGTTTTGGTTTTTTTTCCACATTTCTTTTTATTTCTTTTTTTAATTTGCCAGCACCATTTGTTGAAGAGGTTATAATATTCTTTGTGGAGTGCCAGATGATCGCAGACACATGGGTTAATTTCTGGGTTCTTTATTCTGTTCCATTGGTCTACATGTCTGTCACTTTACCAGTACCATGCTGTTTTGGTTATTACAGCTGCAGAGTAGGTTTTGAGTTCAGGGAGTCCTATGTCTCCCACTTCATTCTTGTTTTTCAGAAGTACTTTGCTCATTCAACGTCCCCTTCCTCTCCAAAATAAATGTGCCAACTCTTTTTTCTATTTCTTTGAAAAATGAATTTGGTATCGGCGTTGCATTAAACATGTATATTGCTTCTGGTAGGATTGTCACTTTTACTATATTGAGCCTTCCTATCCATGAACAGAAAACATTTTTAATTTATTGAGGTCTTTTATTGTTTCTCACAGAAGTATTCCATAGTTTTCTTTGTTAAGTATTCCATAGTTTTGTTAAGTCTTTTGTGTTTCCAGTTAGGTTTATTCCTAAGTATCTCAATTTGGCTATTTTAAGTGGTATTGCTTTCTTGGTTTCCTTCTTTCTTTGTTACTGTAGAGGAAACCCACTGACTTTTGTATATTGATCTTGTATCCTGCCACTCCATTCAATTGGTCTACTAGCTCTAACAGGTTTTATGTTGAGTCCTTGGGGTTTTCTGTGTGCACTATCATACCATCTGCATCGTGACAGTTTCACCATCTCCCTGCTCACCTGGATGCCTCTTATTTCCGTCTCTTGCCATATTGTCCTAGCAAGTTCTATTCACTCTTGTGATTTTCTTTGTGGCTTATGTTTTGGGGTTTTAAAAAATCTCTTCAGTATTATTTTATGTCTCCCTATTAAAAAATATATTTACTAAAGAGGCAAGCAAAAGATACCACAAAAAACAGGGCAGGGAGTGGGGGATACATAGGAACACAAGGCTTCCCCTGGTCTCTCAGACATGGTTTATGTATCATAGATCTTAATATTTTTCTATCACAAACATAAAACCTAACTTAAGTATGGGCAAAGGACTTGAGAATTTCACCAAAGAAGAAAAATAAGTGGCCAACTAGCACATAATGTCCCTTTCTAAGGAACAGCATGCCGTTCTAGCAACATGCCCAATGTATATGAGAGAAAGCTTCATCATCTCTGCTTCCAGGAAACATTTTGGCTGCACTTTTCCCAAGACATAACTGTCTATTCTTTTGGCAGTCCAAGGAATATTAAGTACTCTTCTCCAACATCCCAACTCAAAGGCATCAATTCTTCTTCTTTCATGCTTATTCACTGTTCAGCTCTCAGATGCAGAGTAAGTGACTGAGAAAACCATGGCCTGAATTAGGTGCACCTGAGTCTTCAAGCTAACTTCATTCAATGCAATTCACCTCCTAATCGCGTGACTGCTGCTACCAATGGCGCTGACTGTGGGTCCAAGTAAGATGAAATAGTTGACAATTCCAATCTTTTCTCTATCTATCATGATTTTGTTTATTGGTCCAGTACTGAGGATTTTGATCTTCTAGATTTTGAAATGCAATCCATATTGAAGGCTGTAGTCTTTGATCTTCTGCAGCAATCATTTCAAGTCCTCTTTACTTTCAGCAAGTAAGGTTGTGTCATTTGCATTACAAAGTCTGATGAGTTTTCCTCTAATCCTGATGCCACATTTTTCTTCAGAGTCCAGCTTCTCAAATCATTTGCTCTGTATACAGACTGAATAGCTATGTAGAAAGGATACAACCATGATGCATACCTTTCCTTATTTTAAATCATGTGGTATCCTCTTGCTCTGTTCAGACAACAGCTTAATTAGTGTTCTGGGTTTCCCATTCCCCTCAATATTAGCCATAATTTGTTCTGATCCACACAATTAAATGCCTTTGCATCGTCAATTAAGCAAAACCAGACATTCTTATGGCATTCTCTGCTTTCAGCCAGAATCCATATGACATCATTAATAATATCCCTGGTGCCATGACCTCTTCTAAATCCAGCTTAAATATGTGGCAATTCTCTGTTAATGCAGAACCATTCCTACTAGGATGGCTATTATTAAAACACAACACTAAAGACACATACAGAGCCATTTTAGGAAATAGCATATGACTGAGAACCAATGGTAATAAAGGAAGAAGTTCAACCTGTTCTTAAGGAATTGGCAAACAATAAGGCCCCAGGAATTGATGGAACACCAACTGACATTTTTCAACAAACAAATGCAGGCCTGGATGTGCTTACCAGATTGTGTACCTGACCAAATGACTGAAAGAGATCCATCTTTATTCCCATTCCCAAAAAAGGTGATCGAGCAGAACATGGAAATTATCAAACAATGTCATTGATATCACACACAAGCAAAATTTTGCTGAAGATTATCCAAAGATGACTAAAAAAGTAAATCAACAGAAAACTGCGAGAAGTACAAATTAGGTTTAGAAGTGGCTGTGGCACTTAGGAGTATCCTTTATGCTGATGCTGGATATACCCTGGCTGAGAGCAGAAAACCAGAAGGAAGTCTGGGAGTTCCTCAAAGAGTTGAACACAATTCCCAAAGTCCTAGTTGTAATGGAGCCAATTCCAACGCCTAGTGACCCTATGGACAAAAGATCGGAAACTGACCCTCTCCTTAACCTTCCCCATGCCATTCTCACATTACCATACTCAACTGCAAACACTGCAACAATCCACCCCACCGACTGTCTTCCTCTCTTTCTCTAATTCTCACTTTTCTGAAACATGGTGCCTTTTTTCAAGGTCTGGCCCTTCCCAACAACATGACTAAAGGATATGAAACAGTTTCATCATTCTGGCCTCCAAAGAATTTCTCCAAGACAGATTTCTTCTCCAGCAACCCAGGTATAATCAATGTTCATCACAGGCATAACCACAAATTAAATGTTATCAATTCTTCAGTCTTTCTTATTCACTGTACAGTGCTCATGTGTAAAACAAGCAATAAGTAATAATACTACGGCTTGGGGCAGATGCATATTAGTCTTTAAAGTGACATCCTTGTTCTTTAGCACTTTAAAGAGGTTCTTAAAAAAATAGGTTTCATAGCCCAATGAGGCAATAAAATTCACTGATTGCCAAAAAAAAAGGTTCTTAAAGATGACAGTAGATCTAGCCAATGCAAGACATCTTTTGTTCTACTGACTGCTGCTACCATGCTGTTGTTGTGGATGTGTGTTGTCGAGTGGCCATGACTCGTAATGATCCTATGAACAATCCTATGAACTGTCAGGTCTGCTCTGAATCCTGGGCCAAACTCACAGTCTTGGACACATCTGTCCCCATCGCCACAGTCACTGTGTCAATCTATCTCATCCAAGGTCTTCCTCTTCGGCACTGACCCTCCACTCACCTAAGTATGATGTGCTCCAAGCACTGGCCCCTCCTAACAACATGCCCAAAGTATGTGAGACAGAGATTCAAAATCCTTGCCTCCAAGGAACAACCTGGTTCACCCTCTCCAGGACAGATCTGTTTGCTCTCTTGGCTATTCATGGTATGTCCAATACTATTCTCCAGAATCAATACTCAATGGCATCAATTCTTCTTCTATCATCCTTATTCACTGTCCAGCTCCCAGATGAAAACCAGGTGACTGGAAAGAACCGTAGCTTCAATCAGGCACACCTTGGTCTCTAGACTGCTATCATTGCTCTTTAGCACCTTGGAGAGGTCCTTGAAAGTTCATTTTCCCCAAAGGAACTCATCTTTTGATTCCTGACTGTTGGTGCCAAGGGTGTTGATTATGAATCCAAGCAAGATGCAGTCATTAACAACTTCAATCTTTTCTCCATCTACTATGATGCTGCCTCTTGGCCTGGTGGTAAGGATTTTTGTTTTCTTCAAGTTGAGATGCAATCTATA
Source organism: Elephantulus edwardii (assembly GCF_000299155.1). Classification (NCBI taxonomy): domain Eukaryota; kingdom Metazoa; phylum Chordata; class Mammalia; order Macroscelidea; family Macroscelididae; genus Elephantulus; species Elephantulus edwardii. The sequence continues at coordinate 9,088,431 of NW_006399876.1, forward strand.
CTGAAGAATGTAGTCCTTAACCTTCTACAGCAAATACTTCAAGTCCTCTTCACTTTCAGCAAGTAAGGTTGTGTCATCTGCATAACTTAGGCTGTTGATGAGTATTCCTTCAATCCTGATGCCATGTTCTTAATAAAGCCTAACCTTTCGAATGATCTGTTCTGCATATAGACTAAAAAAGTACAAAGAAAGTATACATCCGTGATGCACTCCTTTCTTAATTTTGAACTACAACAGCTTGTTGGTCTGGGTCCAAGTTTCACATGATCCAAATCAAGTATTGTGGGATTTCCATTCTTCTCAATGTTGCCATAATCTGTTGTGGTCAGCACAGTCAAAAGCCTCTTTCATAGTTAATAAAACACAAACAGACATCTTTCTGGTACTGTCTGCTTTCAGCCAAGATCCATCTGACATCAGCAATATTTCTAGTGCCACAGCCACTTATTTCTGGATAATCTTCAGCAAGATTTTGCTTGTGTGTAATATCTGCAATACTGTTTGATATTTTCTACAGTCTGCTGGATCACCCACCTTTTTTTGGGAATGGGAATAAGTAAGGATCTCTTCTAGTCAGTTGGCCAAGCAGCTGTGCTCTATTTCTTAGTACAACCTGGTGAACACATCAAGGACTGCCTTTGTTGAAAAATGTCAACTGGTATTCCATGAATTCCTGGGGCCTTATTTTTTTGCCAATTCCTTCAGAGCAGCTTGAACTTCTTCCTTTATCACCATTGGTTCTTGATCATATGCTACTTCCTGAAATGGTTCTGTGTTAGAGAATTCTTTTTGGTACAGTTCCTCCATGTACTCCTTCCATCTTCTTTTGCGGCTTCCTGGATCATTCAAGATTCTGCCCATGACATCTTTCAGTATTTCAACTTGTTGTTTTGTTGTGTACTGTAGAGTTGAACCAACTCATAGTTGACCCTCCGGTGGGTTTTCAGAGACAGTAAATTGCACAGGAGGAGACCACCCATCCTTCTCTCATGGAGAAGGATCAGCTATGGGTCGGTTCCAACTTGATGGGATACAACAACACTATGATGCTCTGTGGTCTGTGAGCTATCGCAGTGGATTTCAGGCCCAGAGCAGTACTGGTGTAGGAAAGAGTAGAAAGAGTTGTAGAAGTGGAGTGTGGGGGACATGTCTGACTTCATGGGCACTGGTTTTGTGTGTTGGATGTTAAGGGGCACAGTTCCCTCTTGTAGAGTTCAGATATGGCTGTTCCCACATGGCCCTTGTTGCTTTTATAGGTTGGTAGTGAAACTCCCCACTGGCTATGCCACCAGATGAATTAATAATATATATTCTATCTACACAATAGAATATTATCATAAGTCAAAATCAAATCTACTGTCATTGAACAAACTTTCGTCTGAGGGACCTTCTGCTGTCTTCTGAGGCTGTAAATCTTCACAGTGGGGGTAGGGTATAGGCGGGCAGACAGCAGATGACACTGTCCATCTCTCTCCCAGGGAGTCACCCACAGAGATGAACCAACCTTTTATTTAGCCGTCTGCTGCATAACCAAGAGCTCCTAAACGGAACATTCAAAATTCTCAAACTTGCTGCCAAGGAGTCAAATCAGACTCACAGCAGACTCTCCACTGAGTGTCTGAGGCTGTAAACCTTTCTTCCACTGCTGGTAGTTCTGAACCACCAGCTAGGTGCGGCCTCTGAATGAGCAGCACAACTTGCTATTGTCTAAGCAACGAGAGCTCCCAAAACAATGTTACTCAATCAAGGAAATGAAAGAGACTCTGATGCACGTTAGGACGTGGATGAACACTGAAAAGGTTAAAACTAAGTGAGTCAGGCCTGACATGTTACGCCAATGGGTACATCATCTCTCCAGCCACTTCGTGGCCACATGGCCCTTCACCTGTGGGCTCTCCTGAAAGCCCAGCTGCCCCTGCTGCCTTCACCTCCCTTAGTCTTCTCAAAAACAGGCTGTGCATCTTCCTCTCACAGCCGCAGGACCTAAGAGAACAGGTGAGGGCAGCATCCTCTTTCCTGTCAACTCTACAGCATTTTCCCTCCTTCCCCTTCCAGCAAGAACCTGAGCCCCCATCTAAGTCAAGCCGCCTGCCAACATGACTCATCATTCCATCATGGTGGTGGTGTTGTTACGTTACCACTGAGCTGGAACCAAGCCAGAGCTGATCCTCAGTGGGTTTTCAGACGCAGTAAATCACATGGAAGGAGACTGTCCACCTTTCTCCTGCACAGGAGCTGGTGGATTTGAACTATGTGCCTTTGGGTTGGCAGTGCAACTCCTTACCAGTAAACCACCAGAGCTCCCTATTCCATCACATTTCCAGCTTCCTTCTCTCCCCTCAAGCTTTCAGCACTCACTCAGACTTCCTCCCGGTCCCTGACTGTCTTCGTTCTTTGTGACTTTATCCAAATAATCATGCAAAGGGTCACACCTGGGTGCCTGGCACCATCAACTACCACTCCTGCTTCTAAATCCACCATGGCCTATCTCTCAGCTCACTCAGTCTCTTAACCTCAACGCAACCCTTCTTGGAGCTCTTTAAGATTGAGACAATTCTCACACTGACCAGCCCTCTCCCGCCTGGCCTCTTCCCACCTGGCGTGGACTCCATGGGATTTGCTGGGTAGACAACAGCCTCCCTCTGAAACACTTTCTCGCCTTATACCTACAGTCATCACAACGACTCACTCACTCACTTGGTAGGTGACACCTGAGCGGCTAGTAATTATGCCAGAAATCCAGAAGTAGGTTGCTGGGTCTTTAAATTCAGGATCATTTTTCTCAGCGTTTCCCTAAGAGAGTGTCCTTACATCTAGAGATGCCGGCTGAAGGGGGCGAGGATGAACTGTCACCTTGTCTCAGCGCTTGCCCTCTCTCCTTGTGCGTACTCTCTTTACCACAAACTGCTTGAAAGTAAGCTGCAGATGTAAGAATTCATCCCCCATACACTGCCTAAGGAAATCTCCTATGTACTGTAGAAAATCAAGCCCATAAAATAAATTTTCTTAATTATTCCATTGTGACTCTCCTCAAAACCTCCTTCTGTTCGCTGGGCCTGCTGCTTAAAAGCAGCTCCTTAACAGGATCCTGCCTCTACTGTTCCCCACTCGGGGTTCTCTGCTACAGCGTCATCTCTCGAATCCTGCTGCCTTCCAGGTGGCAGTGTGGAGCAGACAGGGTGGCCTCCTCAGGCTATTCAATCCCAGCTCCTCCACTTTTCAGTCACATAACCTTGGGCAACTTGCCTAAGGTGTCTATGGCTGAGTTTCTTCACCTGGAATGTGAGGAACAGAACCTTCCTCTTAGGATACTGCTGGATGAATCATGAGACATGCAGTGTTTTGGCATACTGGTCGCAAGTACTCAGTGAGAAGTTGTGATGCTCACCATCTGAGGCCCCACACAAAAAGGCCCGCCAACAGCACCCTCACTCACATCCGTCCTCTCTGCCCAGCCTTCCTGGGCCTCAAGTACTTGTAGGGTCATGCCCCTGAAGATGCATTTGTGCCTGAAGCCCACCTTCTCTTCCTCCCACTGCCCCTCGTCAAATCTCTGAGAGGCTGGCTTCCTTGTGTAATTCAAGTCTCAGTGCACAGTGGCCCCTGAAACACATATTAACCCCAGGCCTCTTCTCGTACTGTCTTCCAGCTCTCAGCCTACTTCACACTCATGTAAATACCAAACAGACACACAGCACACATAATGCACATAGCTAACCAAAGCGCAAAGGAGTCGGCGGCTTGCAAAACACGTAACGTGCACATTATTGCACGTGGAAGAACAATCACCCTCACCACAAAACAGTACCATAGAACACAATAGTGTTTTCGTGGGTTCACAGCACTATCCCCTTTCCGAAACAAGGGAATCAGAAGCTCTGGTGGCTAAGAGGTAAGAACCTGCACTGCAGTCCCAAAGGCATGTGCTGCTCAAATCCCCCAGCTGCTCGAGGTGAGAAGGATGGGCAATTTCCTCTCGTGTGACTTAACAGCTTTTGAAAACCTGATGGAGGGTAAGCCAACAGCAAACAACAACAAACTAAAAATCAGCCCCTGAGCACAGGGCCCATCTCCACCCGAAGCACCAATGACTCCTAGCCCTGGAACAATGCTTCACTCAAAGTGCACTTACAGAAGGAAAAAGAAACAAAGATCCAACCACTAAATCATCCAAGAGAAACAATGCAAAGTCTAGGACATCCTGGTAACAAGACTGAGCAAACAAAACCCTGATGCAATGTGAGTGCCTACACTGACAAGCAGGGAAGGACTTAAAAGGACCGGTCACCAGACACCGTCATAAAGCTAAGGCCAGTGCTCTCTGTCCAGCCTCCACGACCCCTCACCTTCTCGCCGCTGTCTCGAAGCTGCTGGAGCTGCCGCAGCCGACGGCCCTTCTCCAGCTGTTTCTGCAGCTCCAGTTCCGCCTCATCTTCTTCCAGCACCTCCGGAGACCCAGCACGAGCAAATCCACCCTCCTCTGCAGGAACACAGGGATGCTGCTCAGTCCACCTCCTGCGACCCCTGCTCCCACCCCGCCTTCTGTGGGCCCCTCACCTTCGTCACTGATGTCCATGTTCTCCACACGGGTGTCATCTGACTGGGGGAGCTGAGGCACAGGTTCCTCCTTCTCCCCCTCCTCCAGGGCCTCCTCGTCCACCTCGGGCACTCGGCGCCGCCCGCGGCCCCGCAGTCTGGGAAAGGAGACCATCCCGGTGAGCCCCAGGCACTGGCTGGCCCAGCTTACAGCCCATCTCGGGACCAAGCCTACCTGGAACCAAAGTCCCCATCCTGAGTCTGGTCCCCAAGGGGCAGCAAGTCGTCAGCCCGCACCACCACCTCCTTCTCTTTCTTGCGGATTTTCTTCACTCTCCGCTTGGTTTTTTTAAAGGTCACCTGAGGGGAAGGGAGAAGCATGAGAAGGAAAAGGGACACCGGGCCAGCCCAGCTCCGAGTGAACATGACAGCACTGCCCTGCGCCGGCACCGTACATATGCCAACAACAAAGTGTTGCTGTCCCAGCCTGTGCGACGAGGAAGCTGAGAACTGGCTATGAATCCTGGCCCCTGTGTACCTCTCAGTCCAGTCATTCCACACAAGACAAAACAAAGCCCACTGCTGTGGGTTCCCAGCCCCAGCAGCCCTGAGGGCGGGCAGGACGGCCCCGCTGGGTTTCCTTCTAGAAGAAGATTGCCTCAGCAGCTGGTGGCTTCCAATGACTAACTTCTGGTTTTCAGTCAAATGCCTTCCCACAGCACCACTGTTACATACTGCCCAGACAGAACGGATGCACAGCTGACCACACAAGGTCACCACTTCACTGAATTCTCACCACACTGGTCCTCACTACCACCTCTGAGAGGCACCCGCCACTTCAGACAGGGACTGAGGCTCTCGGCTGAGCACTGGCCCAAGCCCACTGGCCTGCAGCTCGTGCTCATGCCCTCTGCCTCCTCACGACTGCCGCTGACTGCCCGTCCACGAGCATCCCAAGCCTCAGCCGCCCTCCCTGCTTTGTGCATCTTGGCGGCACACGACCCTTGACCCCTGGGGTGGGAGAGGCAGTCCCGACCCAACCGCACAGGTGGGAAGCCCTGGACTCACCATCTCCTCGGGGGTCAGGTACTCGGAGGCTACCCGGGGCCCCACGGTGCTCAGGGACTGGGCCTGCAGCCTCAGCCGGGCCCGGATCTCCTCCAGCTCCCGCTCCCGCAGGTCATCGGCCGTGCCCCCCTGGTCCAGGCGGAAGGAGTGCGGCCGCTCCCCCTCCAGCTCCTCATCGTACTTGGACAAGATGGAGCGGGGCTTCTGCTGCAAGATAAGGAGTTTGGGTTGGGACCCAGTGTGGCTGCTGAAGAGCCGCTGAGCCCCATCTGCTGCTCCCCCGCCCTGACGCGCTGCCGCGTGCCTGTGCCAAGTCGTCCACGCTCTCGTCCTCTGCGTAGGGCAGGTAGTCAGGCTTCTTCTTCCGCAGCTCTACGTTCTTCTCGGCCCGTTCCTTATCCACCATGTTCACGTTCACCAGCACATCCTCCTCCTCCTGCAGCACACCTGGGGCAGGGCGGAGGCTGCTCACACCTGCCCTCACCGGCCACACCTGTACGCTCCCCCGACACCCGTTCTACTCACCCTTGTCCTTGAGGGTGAGGATCACGGTCTCCCCTTCACGGAAGGAGTCGATGGCATGCTCCACAGTGAGGCCCTGCAGGTCTCGGGCGCTGTACAAGTCCTAGGAGGTGGAGGGAGGGCCACCTGGGTCAGGAGTGCCTGTCCGCCCAGACCTGGGGTCCCAGCACCCAGACGGCACAGCCCTGCTGTGCTGCAGCCTCACCTGCCGCCTCTGCCCAAACTCCTCTTCCACCAGAGAGCTGACGCCGAACTCCTGGTCCATCTCCTCCAGCAGCTTGGCCTGTGGGACAGGAAAGGGAAGTGACGCACGGGCCACCCTGAGCATTGGAAAACTCCTGCCGTTTCTTAAAAAAACCTCTGACAAAGGAGATCCCCGGAAGTGCAGCCTCACAGACAAAAGGCTTGGAATCACAGATGACGCCTACCCTCAGGGCAGTCACCACCCTGTGGCCAGCCTCCACCACACCGCGCAGACAGGCCCCACAGGTGTTTGCCCGCCACCTGGACGCCCCAGCATCCTCACCCTCTTTTCTGCCAAGTCCTTCTCCTTCTGGAGCTGCCGGCTCCTCTCGATCCAGGCCGCGGTGTCATCCAGCCACGGGTCGTCCTCTCCCAGGGTCTTGATCTTCCTGAAAGGGGAGGGAAGGGACCTTGAGCAGCCTAGCCCCAACTCCACAGTGCCAGCACTGCAGGACAGTGCCCCCCTACACCTCCCAGCCCAGGTGTGGCCCTCACCCCAGCTTCTGGTTCAGCAGGCGCTTTTCCTTGGCAGCCGCCAGCTTTTCCCGCAGCTCTTCTCGCTGGCGCAAGGCCATGGGGTTGATGACTTCGGCGGTCAGGGGCTCTTCCTTGGTGCCCGCCTCTGGAAGTGGGGCCCAGACGTGAGGCTAGCCTGCCCCAAGGCTGGTGGGGAGAGGGGGAGCCACTCACTCTGCCCCTTCCAGCTCCAGGGCCGGAAGGAGAGGGATGAGGGAGTGAGGCACAAGAATCCCTCCCCTCCTTCTTCCCACATCACTCCACATGGTGGGACCCTCCACACCTTCCAGAGGCTCTCAAAAGAGATTCTGAACAAAACCAATTATGCCCGCCTTTCAGTCCACATCATGCCATGTCACAGCACAGTGACAATGCAGTGATCACACTGACAGGACCAGTGAAGCTCCTCCCGCATGTGTGCTTCACGTTCCACCAAGCAGTGAGAACTCTAGCCTTTAACCCCCTCTCCTCAAAGACCCCTTCTGACAATGACTTCTTTTCTCCTCATCCTAAGCCCCACACTTACCCCTTCTTTTTTTCTTTCTTTTCTTTTTTTTTTGTGTGTGTGTGTGTGAACAGACAGGAGAAATATTTTTAATAGACACTCACCCTTCTTGACTGCATTGACCTCCAACGGTTTCAGCCCCAGCTTCGCCCGGAGTTTACTGAGAACAAGAGACACAGTATTAGAGGTTGTAAGGAAATGGGCCATCACATGCATTTCTCGACTGATGGAGCAAAAAAACGTGGTGGGAATGAGCAGCTCCAAGGCTTTCAAGAAGCAGTGGTTAGTGTCTAGCCACTAAATGCAAGTTTGGAAGTTCAAACCCAGTAGCTCTCCAAATCAGGGAGCATCAGTGGTCTGGCTGGCCGGCCTCCAGCCGTGGGAAGCCACCCTTCAGCCTGGGCTTTAGTCCCCTCTTCCAGCTTTCAAATGGAAGCTGATTCACCTGACCCGTCCCACGCCCAGCAGAACGCTTTAGTGGGCAGAAGCCTCCTGAGTGACTGCCCAGGAAGCCACAGGTCTCTGAGGGAACAGGCAGAAATCCCTGGGGAAAGGACATACTTGGTCTCCTCGATGCTGAGCGATGACGACGAGGCATCTCCTGAGCTGGTTTTGGAACTGGCGGCTGGAACAAGAAGCAGGGCTCAGGAGTGGAGCAAAGACTCAGGAAGCCAGTGCCCTGGTTCCCGCCAAGGGCAGAGCTGAGCCTGCCTCATGAGTCCCTGGCCCTGCAGAGACCCCAGAAATCGGCATCTACTGCAGCCTTCCTCTCAGGCTACCTTTACCTCAACAGCTCTTTCTGCTTGAGTCACAGTCTCTGAGAATCCTGCCCGTTCTCCATTCTTCCTTTCCTGCCCCGGCTCACTGCACCCTCACTTTGCCTTCTCTCCACTTCTGCACAATCTGTCTTCAAGCTGCCCTACCCTCTCTGGCCTTGCTCAGATTGACAAAAATCCAACCTGAACACAGAGGTCAAACGGCACTTTCTCTGTGAATCCCTGTTCAATCACTGATCAGAATGACGCGCTCTCTTGGGCACACCCACTGTCATTTCTGGGTCTCTCCCCGCCAGCAAGCAGGGACTGTGTTGGAAACAAAACTGTGTGCTCTCCTCACACAGTTCATGTCAAAGCACACTGCTCATCAGGGCCTCTGCAGTGGTGGCCTACTCTGTCCCGGACATTGGGGACTTCCTCCACCAAGCTCCCAAATGGCAAGTATCTTCAAACACCATAAAGAGAAGCTATCCAACAGACAGGGGTCCACAGCCAGCAGCCACTACATGCATACTGACCTGCATCCCATCCGCCTCCTCTTTTTATCCCAAGGACTCCCCTTACCACCTGGGCCCTGGATCCCAATCTCTCTGGATTTTCTCCAAGGTCACTAGTGCCCTAATTTTTAAGTCCAAAATGCTTTCCAGCTCCGGAACACTGCTGATGACTCCCTTCTTCTAAAATCACTCTCTTTCTGAGACCCCCCCCCATTGCACAAGACTGCTGGTTTCCTGCCAGCCTGCCTCCTTGGCTACCTGACCTTTTCTCTGGAGCCCCTTCCTCCATTCACCTCCATGCACAGGTATTTCCCAGCTTCTGTTCCTCACAAGGCTTCCTGCCCTAAGTTCCCTCTCAGAGGAATTTACCTGCCACCTGAACACTCATGAATCCCCAGCTCCCCCTCTAGCCCAGACCTGGACCTCGAAGACCCTCAGTGATTGTCACTCCACAAACCAACTTCTCTCACAGCCTGTGTCATCTCCACTGATGGCACCAGCTGCCTAGCTGCTCAAGCCCAAATCCAAACAGCCACGAGATGGACTGACAGTGACCAGAACAATGGAAGCTGCGGGGATGGCGTGGGACTGGATAGGGTTTTGATAGCTGCATATCTGATCACTAATAACAATGCAGTTTCACCATCCTCCTCCAAAAGTTCACCTCGTCCTGTTTTCGTCTCTCCATCCCACTGCCCCCAGGTCTCAAGCTGAAGCCACCATCAGCCTTCACCTGTCCCACCTCAGCCCTCACGTCACTGCCACGGTCCTGCCCACCTACCCCTCAATGCTGTAATTTTTGCAAAACGTCAATCTAAACATCTCACTCCCTATCTCAAGCCCCTGGCTCAATGCCCGAGGGGCAGAATTCACATCTCTTAATCGGACATGTGAGCTCATTCTTGTCCCAATCACTGCCCACGTTACAGCCTCCGCGATGTGCCAACTACCAGGCTTCCCGTTCGTACAGTCATTCACACAACACACCCTGCTGTTAGGTGCCGTCAGCAGATCATTCACAGCGACTCGTGTCTACTGTGGGCAAAAAGCTTCGGAAATGGAGGGAAACAGACTCGCGTGGCCCCAGGAGTAGAGGGGGACTGTATTCAGGCCCTAACGACTGCAGGGAGGCTCTATTAAGCGCTGATGATGAGTCGGGGTGCCCGGGCCGGCACGCAGTGGGACCCCCCGCCCCCGGAGCTGCGCCTCTCACCGGCCTCGTAGCCATCATCGCGCTTCTCCCGCTTCACTCGCCGCTCGGAGGGTTCGGCCTGGCCGCGCTCCCGCCCGTGAGCGCCCCCGCGGGCCTCGCCTTCGGCCCCGCGCCGCCCGCTCCCGCGCTCGCTCCCACGCTCCCGGCTCCGCTTCCTCCGTTCGCCTCCGCTGCTGCCCCCGCCGCTGCTCCGGTGCTTGTGCTTCTTGTGCTCCCGGTGCCGCGGTGGCTGTTCCGTGGCGCCCCCGGTGCCGGTCGCCGCCGTGGTCCCGGCTGCCTCCTTTTCGCCCCGGTGTTTCTTTGACGACCCCATGGCGGCACGTCCACCCCGAGCCCGGCCGCCGCCGAACCCCGACAACGCAAGATGGGAACACTTCCGGGTTACCGGGCTGCCGCGGCTTTGTTGCCGGAAACCAAGAGCGGCTGTTTCCGCCGTTCGCCTTGGAGGTTGCCCCAAAGGCTCATGGGAAGGCCGAAAATGAAGCCCGATGGCGCAGTCGCTTCCGCATCCATCGAAGTGGTGGCTTTGGAGCAGATCTGACTACGCATGCGCCGTTTTGTTCCCTCCTCCCCCCCCCGTGTGTGTGCGTGCGTGCGTGTGTGTGTGTGCGCGTGTGTTCTCTCTCTCCCCCGCCCCCCTACCACCCCCCCACACCCCCCTGTTTCGGGAAAGGCTCTTCTCTCGACCTCTCTAAAGCAACATTCTCGCAGCTGGAAACCCCTCCGCAGCCCCCTTCGCCTTTCCTATTCCACGGGGCGACCAGTGCCATTCGAAAAGCGTCCTCCTAATGGACTCTGATCTGGGCGCCCACAGGTGTTGGGGACGCACCCTTGTCCCCCAAACCCCCAGCTCCTCCTGCGAGCTCCCAGAGCCTGACTTGACCCGGCGCCACCTCCTGATGCCCTCTGGGTCGAGTTTTTATCAATAGAGATTCTGAGATTAAGTCTCTGCTGGTCCCTGAAAGGGAGCGCAGATTTGACACAGCTGTGTGCATACGAATGCGTATATATTTGTAGCTTGAGAAGGACTTTTAGGCTCAGCGCGCACAGCCCCTCTTGGCACCTTCCATCAAACAGTCGCTTCATCCAGCTTCTTGGTTCTGGCGGCTCCCCATCTCGGCGCAGGTCCCGGTCACCACCGCCTCTAGGAGCCATACCTGTCCCCTTTAACCTTTGAATTCCTAGGATGCAGCATGTGTTAGTAGTGTTGGGGGCTTACCTTACTGCTAAGCAGACGGCCAGAGTGGCCTGAGCCCCTGCAGTGGGGACAGACTAAGCTTGCAGCCCACCCCCTTTCCACCTCCTACTTCCAGCCCACAGCTCCCTCCCCCAGACACCCCACACTGCATTCCCACACATCCTTTAATTTTTATCTCAGAAAATGGAGTGAAGGGTCTGTCAGCCTGGTTGCCGGTGGTCTGGGGTCTATCTTTGAGGATCTCTGAGAAAGGTACTCCATTTTCACCCCATTGACCCATGACTCCTTAAAGATACTGGTATCTACAGGGCCTGAACTCACCCTACCCCCACCCCAGTGTCTGGACAGAGGGAAAATATTTGTGTTGATCAATGTGGGATCAAATGCCAGCGTTTATCCAGCTGTATGACCTCTCTCCTTGAGCCTTAGTTCCCTTGTTGTGACCCCTGCTCCTGCACTAAGGCGTTTTCTTATTCTATGGAGTGAGGGGTGGTATACACGGGCCGACTAGTGGGGCTCCACCCTGTGAGCGGGCCTCTGGGGGTGCATGCACAGAAAGGTTATGTTGCTTGTCTGTCCTTCAGCAAGTCCCTGTCCCTCGGGTCATCAGATTCTCATGAAGAAGTGGGTAGATAACCCTGACCATGCCTTGCTCAGGTGACACAGAGGGCAGGACAGGACTGAGGCAAAGATTTGGAACTGATCATTGTGGCTGTCTTTGGGGTTCCACAGCCTTAGCTCAGATGTCCAGCTGTAGGCTGCTGCCTAAGGGGGTTCCTGCAGGCCTGGGAGTACGGGTGTTGGGACTCCTCCCCCAGCTCTGGTCAGCCAGCGTCTTGGCCAGCTGGGCAGCCTCACCTAGCTTTCCTGGAGGTGCCCTCTGTGTTTCCCCGGCTGCCTTTAGCCAACAATTGCTCCTCATTCAGGCCCATTACCGATAGCACCTCGGAGAAGCGCCTGGTTGCGGTGAGCCGGGCATTGGTCTGAAGAGTGAAAATAGGTGGGAACCACTGAGCTCAAGATGAGCCCACCAAGGGGGCCCTGCTCCCCACCTTGGTTCCTTCGTGACTCAGCTGGGGAGATCACTGTCCTCGGGAGTGCTCATGTGCTCATGCAGGTGCTGCCCTCACCTGCATGACCTGCTGGAACAGGTAGGGCCGGGCCTGGACCCTGTGCTGCATGGCCCGCAGCTCCACCTGATACTCCACAAAGCGCTGTCGCTCCTGGCGCCTGGAAGGGAGACGGGCCTCAGGACAGCAAAACTGCCCTCAGGTTGCCACCCCATGGACACACCACCCACTCTGAATCTCCTGTCCTCATGAAGGTCTCTGGCCTCTCCCCTCCCTAAGTTCCACACCCTGCCCTTCTCCCACCGCAGCTCTGAGGAAGTTGTGGTTGTTGGCTGTGTGACTTTGGCCAAGGTACTTCCCCTCTGAACTTTTGGGTCCATTTTTTTCCCCTCTAGTGGTGTTAGCTGAGGGTCTTCCTCACCTTCGCCTCCCTCCCCCTTTCCAAGCATGATGTTTCTCTCCAAGTAATAACCTCTTCTAGCAATATGTGAAAAGCCAGATGGGTTGACACAGTGACTGCAGCAATGGGCTCGAGTGGGTTAGAGATTGTGACAATGGCACAGGACAGGACAGGGTTCAGATCTGGGGTTCATGGTGTCACTGTGAGTCATACTTAACAGTATGACAGTGGGTTTGCTTCCAGGGTGACACAGATTGTTTGTACTTGAGTACAGGTCAAAAGATTGAAAGTTCAGACTGAGCCAGCGGCACCATGGAGGGCACGGGCCTGGTGCTCTGCTTCTGTACAGATTACAGCCTAGAAATCCCTGCAGGGTGGTCTCCTTTAGCCCGCATGGTAACTCCGACATGTTCCTGAGGGTTCCTTGGCTATTACCTTAATGTTCTTCAGAAGTGGGGATGAGGCTTCCTTTCACATGCTTTGAGTATCTTGTCAGGAGGGGCTGGTCACTGGAAAAGGAATTTATGCTTGGAGAGGTAGAGGATCAACAAGAGAGAGGAAGATCTTCAACAAGGCGGACTGACACAGTGACTTAGAACATGCACTTGAGCACAGCAGAGATTGTGGGGTTGGCATAGGCTCATGCGGAGTTTCTGTCTGTTGTACTTGGGGTCCCTATGAGCCAGAGGCAGCTCGATGCCTTTATGGAAGCAAATTTCTGGGGTTTTTTCTCTTACAGAGTCACTAGGCAGATTTGAACCTCTAACCTTTCGGTTAGCCATTGAGTGCTTAATCACTGAGCCACCAAGGCTCCTTATAGGAAGCATCACTAGATTTTCTTAGCTGTAACCTTTGCAGAAAGATCTCCAGGCCTTTCTTCCGCAGTCCACTGAGTTTGAACTGCCAGGCTGTAGTTAGTAGTTCAGAGCAAACTGTATCCCCGAAGGACCAGGAACATAGTTTAGTGCAAAAACAGGGTCTTCCTCACACAAGAGAGAGTTTCCAGCAGTTAAGAGGCAGGGGAGGAGGGCCGGGCCATGTGCTTGTCTCTGTCTCGGTATTTTGTGCCATTTCTGTTAGGAATAAGCCCCCAGATGAGAAAAGAAGCAGAGCCAGTGGAACCAACCCTGCCATTGTCAGGAATGAAAGGCAGATATGCCACCTCCCTACCGGGGCAAGGACGAGGGCGGTGGCCTGAATGAGCCTGATTGGTGGGGCCTGGCTGTGGCCATACCTCTCGTGCCCACTCCTCATTGGCAGGGCTGACTCCAGTTCTGTTCAGACAAAACAAAGTTCATGGACAGGTAGGACTGAAACCAGACAGGAGTTGTCTGCTGACCTCCTGGGCCTGTTAGGAGTTTTTTAAAAAGCTTTATCTGGCTTCCGATTTTACTTTCTAAACATGGTCCTAATACAGAGAGAAATGTTTTGGAGACACGTCTTGGAGAAGTGCAGCCAGAGTGTGTTTCTTTGGAGGCAAAGGTAAGAAATCTTCACCTCACATGCTCCTTGGAGACAAGGATTCTGGGGCTTCGCCTGACATACTTTGGACATGTTGTAAGGAGAGACAGGTCTTTAGAGGGGGACATCATGCTTGGTAGGGTGGAGGGACAGCGCAGGAGGGGAAGACCCTCTATGAGGTGGATTGATTCAGTGGCTGGGGTAATCGGGATGGGTGTGTCAGAGGCCATGCGATTGGCACAAGAAAGAGCAGAGTTTAGGGCTGTTGTACATAGGGTCACTATGAGTCGCAGACGACTCAACGGCACATAACAACAACACATGCTTTGGGCATGTTGTTAGGAGAGATTATTCCTCAGAGAGGGATATCATGCTTGAAAAGGTCAATGAAATAAAAGACCTTCAAGGGAGCTCTGGTGGCCTAGTGGCTGCATTGCAATCCCAGAGGCACGTGGTTCAAATCCACCAGATGCTCTGCTGGAGAAGGAGAGGCAATCTCCTACTGAACCAATCAGATCCGATTTGACGGTACACACACAAAAAATATTAAAAAGACGACCTTCAACAGAATGAATTGACACAATGATTGCTGCAGTGGACTCATGTATGTTAGACATGAGGATGGCACAGGACAGGATTCAGATCTCTTCATAGGGTCACCCCTAAATCATGCTCTACTCGACAGCCCCTAACAACAACAGAAATACACAGGGAAAACCAGATGACTCTTCTTGTAGCTGTGAACACTGCTTGTCCTCAGAAGAGGAGTCAAGGGCTGGTCATGCCCTGTAAGATTTCTGCAACATCCTAATTGTTATAATAAGCACGTCTGGCTTTGGAAATCAGATAAGAAAGTGTAATAATGCATGGTGTCAACCATTTAAACCTTGGGTCCCAAACAGCTGCCAGGCTTCTTATTACTGACTGCGTGACCTTGGACTAGCCCTTCTCCTCTAGAGCCTCAATGTCTTCATTCGTAAAATGGGTTGCAGTGGAAGGACAGCTGTAGAAGCTCAGCCCTGAAGGAAATGCAGGCTGAGCCTCCTCTGTCCCACAACTGAATGCCCCCCTGACCCTTCTGCCCGCGCCTCTCCAGCTCCTCCAAGCCCCACGTCTCCTACCTCAGCTCCTCCAGCTTGCGCTGGGCGGCAGCTGGCCCTCCGGTACCTCTGGGCGTGTAGGTGGCCAGACAGCGTGCCACCTGCTGCTGCATCCGCTGCTCCCGGGCCTGGCGCAGCTCTGCCCTCTGCTGCTCCTCCTGCTGCTGCCGCTCCCAGGACGCCAGCAGGCTTCTTGGGTGGGGAGAGAGAAACAAGTGGCCTGGGGGAGCTCACAGAAGAGTGGGTGTCCTGAGGACTCACAGGAAGGGGTGTGGAGGGGCTCCTGGGGAGGAATGGTGGGAGCCCAAGGTCTTGGGGACACGGTTTGTCGGGACAGACCAATGTGCTTGAGACCTGCATCTGGGGCTCATCTTGTCCCTTCACTTCATGGGGGGCTCGAAGAAGCAGGCAAGGATTTTAAGCAGAAGTAGAGAAGGACTGAGGGGTGCGAGCAGAGTGCGGGAAGGAGCTCTGGTGAAGAGGTGCACTAGTGTTACGCTGCTCGGCAGGAGGAAGCTGGGTGCCTCCTTAACAAGGTTTGCAGCCTTGACAACCCCGTGGAGGGGGCTCCGAGTCAGAACCAGCCCTGCAGCAGTGGGCTTAGGGTTTGCACCAGAATGCTGAGGGGCCCTGTGGTGTAGTGGATAAGAACCCCCAGCTGCTGCAAGGGGAGACATAGCAGTTGGCTCCCACAAGGGTTACAGCCTTGGGGTCCCTGCAGCACGGTTCTACCCTGCCGTGTTGTCGAGTTGGAACCCACCCATAGGTGACCCTCCAGCAGGTTTGCAGAGGTGGTAAATCACACAGGAGATTGCCCATCTTTCTCCTGCAGAGCAGCTGGTGGATCCGAACCAAGTACTTGGAGTTGGCAGCGCGAATTCCTTACCACTAAGCCACCACCTTTGAGTTGTGGTGTTGGAGAAGAGTACTGAACATACCACAGACTGCCAAGAGAACAAACAGGTCAGTCTGCGAGAGGGTGAAGTCCGCTTACTCCTTGGAGATAAGGATTTTGAAACTCCGTCTGACATGCTTTGGGCACGTGGCCAAGAGGGACCAGTCCTTGGAGAAGAACTCATGCTTGGAAGGGTGGAAGGACAGCTCAGGAGAGGAGGACCTTAGATGAGATGGACTGACTCTAATGGGTAAAAGGGGTAGGTGTGTTGGAGGCAGTGAGATTGGCTCAGGGCAGAACAAGGTTCAGAGCTATCATGAATTAGGTCGCTATGAGTTGCAGCCAACTTAATGGCACATAACAGTAAGTCAACTCATGCTTGGAAGGGTGGAAGGACAGCTCAGGAGAGGAAGACCTTAGATGAGATGGACTGACTCTAATGGGTAAAAGGGGTAGGTGTGTTGGAGGCAGTGAGATTGGCTCAGGGCAGAACAAGGTTCAGAGCTATCATGAATTAGGTCGCTATGAGTTGCAGGCAACTTAATGGCACATAACAGTAAGTCACCTCACCCT
Source organism: Elephantulus edwardii (assembly GCF_000299155.1). Classification (NCBI taxonomy): domain Eukaryota; kingdom Metazoa; phylum Chordata; class Mammalia; order Macroscelidea; family Macroscelididae; genus Elephantulus; species Elephantulus edwardii. The sequence goes on from NW_006399876.1 coordinate 9,105,004, forward strand.
ATAGGGGCTGTAAGGAGAAATTGACTCAGCAGTTATGAGTTACCAGAGTGCTGAGTTCTCCCCTCACCTGCCACTTCCATTCGGCCATCTGTGCCTGTCCAGCCAGCCTCCAAACATCTCTCTTTCTTTTTGTATTTAGGTCTTGCTTTTTATTTATTTTATTTCATGTTCTTTTCTAATTCACTCATTGCACATTTCCCCCCATCCTTCCCCCCCCTCCACTTTGCAGTGCACCCTTTGTTCCAGATTGTTGTCACACATGTAGATACCTAAAGTCCTAAATTCCTTTTGGACCGTTCTTCCCCTCATCTGTTCCAATGCAGTGTTCATTATCTGTCCACTGTTTTCCTTTTCTTCCCCCGACCCCCATGTCAGTCCTACAGTATTTGTCCTTTCGTGACTGAGATATTTCACTCAGCATAATTACTTCCAGGCTCACTCATATTGTGTAGTGTTTTACAAGTTCATTATTTTTTGGTGCTGTGTAAGTTGTATTGTGTGAATAAAACAGTTTTTCTATCCATTCGTTTGTTGATGGGCACTTGAGTTGCTTCCATCTCTTTGCTACTGTGAATAACACAGCAATAAACATGGTTGTGCATATGTCAGTTTGAGTCATGGCTCTGGTTTCTTTAGGGTATATTCCCAGTAGTGAAATTTCTGGGTCAAATAGTATTTTGATTTCCAACTCTTTGGAAAAGCACCAGATCACCTTCCATAGCGCTTGTACCATTTTACATTCCCATCAGCAGTGAATGAAAGTTCCAGTCTCTCCACAACCTTGCCAACATTGCCAAGCATCTCTTAAATGAATCCTTCTGTCTCCATCTCCTGGCCACCTAACTCAGGCCCTCATCAGCCCTCACCTAGACAGGTGCCTCCCCAGCATGGTCGCTCCACACTTCTGATCAAATTGCCTCTTGTTAGAGCCCCAAGCATAGCAATTATCTAGCAAGTGCCACCCTTGTTTTCCTATCTGTCTTTCTAGACCTTGAACTTGTCAGGACTTTTTATCTCAAACTCTTAAGGACCCATGAGTGGGTGTTTGGCATGGATCATGTCAATGAATCTTCGGAGAGCTCTGGTGTGTGGTTTGTAGGGAGTCAGGCTGCCAACCCAAAAGCTACGGCACTCTGTGATTCCATCAGCGGCCCCTGGGAGAAAGGTGGTAAGTCTGCTCCCACGTGATTTACAGTGTCAGAAACCCAACGGAGGGCCAGCTTTGAGTCGATTCCCACTCAACAGCAATGAAAAACAGATCACTTAGTTAAGAGGTCGTTTTTGTTGTTAGGTGCCGTGGAGGTCATGACCACGCCCATCAACCCGATGGACAATGGATCTGAACCCTGCGCTGAATCCTGACCATGTTGGACCCATTGTTACAGTCACTGTCAATCCAAATAAGCTGAGTCAGGAGCAAAGACTAGTGTGTGTCAGTGCACAAGAAGAGGGCTGGATTAATGAACAGTAGAAGGGACATATTAGGGGATGGAGAAAGAAATAGGTTGAAGGGTCATAGATGGACAGATGGAAGGTTGGATGAATGTTTTCAGTAGCTGAATGGAAGCATAGAAAGATGGAAGGAAGGATGGGTGAGTGGGTGGCTAGATGGCTGGAAGCGTGAGCTGGTCGGTGAGTAAGCCAGTGGATGGAAGAGTTAATCAAATGATAATTATAAAAAATGTCGGTGGGTGGATAAATGAAGGAAGGAGGGCTAGGACTCTCCCGATGACCTGGCTCTTACCCTCTCGGGACCTGGGTGCCCACTGCCTTCTCCCACCTCACCTGGTGGCCTCCTGCCGTTTGTGGAAGGTGCGGTTCGAGAAGCTGGACGATAGGACTGTCTTGTCCTCTCTCACGGCTTTGCCGCCCCGACCAGAAGCCTGGACAGTATCTTGCACCACCTTGCAGGACTGCTTCTGGGGCCCTGCCCGTGATGGACCCAAGTCAGAGACCACTTTCTTTCTCAGGCCACTGGGAAGTCCCCACTCCAGCACCCCAGTCCTGACTTGCTAAACCCCCTCCTGCTGGTGATTTCCTGGGAGCCCCTCACTCACCGCAGAGGCCCTGTCCTTCCAGCTCCTGCTTTAACTGCTGCTGCAGCTTCGCCAGGTCCCATGGCCCCTCTGGCCCTCCGGGCCCCTTGGGCCTTGGCTTCCCCCTCTGTGCCCCCAGCTGGTCTCTGGGACGGGGGCTGTGCCCCAGGTTGTCGCCCTGTGGGTCACTCTTGTCCAAGTTCTCCTCACCAGAATTCTGTCCCTTCCTTCGAGGCCGGGCTCTCCTTCCATGGGGGGTCCTGTGCTCCCCCTCCTTGGCTTCCTCTGCCTCCTGCTCCCAGACCAGCCTCTGCCCCAACTCTCCAGGTCTCGGCCCCCAAATGGCCTCCTCTTCACTCAGGGCTTCGAACTGAGCAGCTTCCTCAGACTCGGGATCCCACACCTTCCCAGGCAGCCAAGGGTCCTGGGGGTCCCCCTGTCCAGGGTGCTCCAGTGCCCAGTGCCCCTCCTCACTGGCCTTGGTCTCCTGCCCTCTCCCCTCCAAGACTGGCACGATGCTCTTCCAGCAGGAGCCCTGGTCCTCGGGGAGGGTGACTGTGCACTTGTGTCTGGACTTGGGCTGGAACTGTGACTGGGGCTTCACTAGGGACAAGGGCAGGCCCTGGGTGCTCTGGGCCCGCTCGGTGTGGTGGCTGGAGGCCCCAGGAGAGCCAGGCTGCAGCAGGACCCGGCCATCCAAGGCGATGCTCTCCCAGGCCCACTGGAAGGGGAAGGAGGGCTTCCGAGGAGTAGGGGGCAAGAGACTGAGGAGGGAGAGGACGGGTCAGGGCCTGCTGAAGCCCCTCAGCCTGCCCAGCCGCCCCCACAAGCCACTTACTCCCCGGCCTTAGCGTTGTCATGCTGTTTCTTCTGGACGAAGTCCTTTGTCGCCTGCCCCGCACTGCCAGACTGCTGCTGCTGGTCCTGAAGCTCACTGTCACTTCTCCCAGGGCTCCTCTGGGTGAAGACAGAGAGGATGTGCGGCTCCGAGCACCCCCAGAGCACCATGAAGATCCCTCAGATCCCTCCAATCCATGGCTGAACCCCTCTGGGCTCTTAGCACCACTACTACCCATGGTTATTATTCATGAAGTCTGGTAGATTCCAACTCATAGGAACCCCACACGACAAAGAGAACTGCCTACAGGGTTTCTTGCCTATGATAACAGTGCTTAAGCACTCTGCTGCTAATCCAAAGGTCAGTGGTTCAAATTCACTGGTCACTCCTTGGGAGAAAGGTGTAGCAGTCAGCCCCTGCAAAGATTACAGTCTTATGACTGGGATTCTAAGAACTTGTGAGTGGCCAACCACGGTACAACTATTTTTCTTCCTGAAACAAAGAAGGAGGTAGAAAAGCTAACCCAGTCGTTGGGTTAGGCGTGCAGTTTCATACTGGATTAGGCCCCCAGAGCTCCTAAAAGGACCCTTGGATTCTCACCATCCGTGATCCTGAGACCAGAACTAGATGGTGTCTCTGGCTACTCTAAAAGGATCACAGAAAGTTCTCCCAGGCAGAGAGGGGGAGATGTGAAACAAAACTCAGAATCTGCAAAATGTCAGCTCTGCTGGTGATAGAAGCCCTGAGACCATGGTCCTCAGACCTCATCTCAAACCTGCAGAAAACTCACTCCGGTGACTCAGCTCTACACAGACAACAGGCAGACCCACGAGGTGACCTGGTGGCTAGTCTGTAGCGAGTTGGACACTTCTCTGCTGGCTTGAGTCTACCAGAGGCTCCATAGGAAGAAGGATGGGCCACCGCCTCCCATGTGATTCACAGCCTCGGGAACCCAGTGATGAGTCAGCTATGAGTCAGTTCCAAAAGGACAGCAGTGAATTTATTATGCCTTTGGATGAATTGATTCAGGATACTTTCACTTCCTTCCTTCCTTCTACATGTGTCTCAGGCAGGGAGAGACCAGTGGTTGAGGTGGTGGTTGTTGAGTACCATCGCGTCAGAATCAACCCATAGCTGACCCTCCAGCCGGTTTTCAGAGGCAGTTAATCGCACGGGAGGAGATTGCCCCTCCTTCTCCTGTGAAGCAGCTGGTGGATTCAAATGATGTGCCTCCAAGATTGCGGTGAAGTGTCTTAACTGCTAGGTCATCTGGGCTCTCTAAAGAATAGTTGTTGGAGTCCCAGAAACTCAATGAGAGTTGCTACGGATTGACACCAAACTGATGGCAATGCTTGACACCAAACTGATGGCAATGCGTTGAGTAGATAAGGAGACCATTAACACCAAAAGGCACTCACTTAGAATAGCCAACAATACAGGGAACGCTGGTGGCCTAGTGGCAAGAACCTGCACTGCAATCCTGAAGGCGCACAGTTCTAATCCACCAGATGCTCCGCTGGAGAAGGAGGGGCAATCTCCTCCTGTGCCAGTCGGATCCTATTTGAAGGTACACAACCAGAAAAGAAGAGAAAAATAGCCAACAATAATAACAATATTATCTCAAGGGGGTAGCATTTAAGTCCTGAAGCCGGGTCGGGTGGGGGTGGAGAGGGTGGGGCAAGGGATAGAGGATTAGTGGAAACAAACATCCCAGAGAGGAAGTGGAAAGAGTGCTGTCACATTGCATCTGTTCTAATTCACATTATAAAACAAAGTATGTATGAATGGTTGAATAGAAAACCAATTTGCTCTGCAAATTTTCACTCAAATCACAAAGTAGACAGCCAGATTATAACCTTGGAATCATAATGAAAGCAAATTGCCACCCTCCCCCAGAGCTCCTTTAAAATCAATTCCTATCAGAAAAGGGGAAGCAAGAGGGCCTATAGGACCAGTAGCAGTAGCAGCCACAGCAGAGAACCAGAGACCCCACATGGCACGGGCCCTTGAGACTGCTACACCTGGAAAGGAGCTGAGAGCAATTCCGAAGTTTGTTGGACAAGTGGGGCAGCACTAAGAATTTTATAACTCCCAAAGCCTTGAGGCTCAAGGCTGAAGTGTCTGTAAGCACATTTCAGAAACTGTCTGCTAGTAACATTCTTGCTAACACCTGGATAATAACTTTTTTACTTAGTCCTCAAAAAAAAAAGAATTACAAGCTCTTTCTGCTGGAAGTATGCCAAAGGTTTGGGCCCATCCCTGACTTTCCAGGGGTGTTTCCTTCTTTGTTTTCTCTTTAACTTTCACACACCCTATCTCTTTCACTAGCCAAGTCTCCTTTGCAGTAACTTAACAAACCTTTTTCACTTGTTTTGCTAAATAAGAATTTAAAAAATGATCAATTTCTGACCTCAGTTCTTAACTTAATATAGCCACAGACACTATCTGCAGAGAAACTCTGATAAACTTGTGATTTTCGTAGATTTATTCACTTACCCTTCCCAAAAATCCTCGCAGACCCTC
>NW_006399876.1:9110920-9117962 GCF_000299155.1 Elephantulus edwardii
GGCATTTAGGTTGTTTCCAACTCCTTGCTATTGTAAACAAAGCCGCGATAAACATGGGTATACATATATCTACTTGGATGTCATTTATGATACCACTTCTTTTATGAGGTGGACTACCACTCCCAGATGAGGAAACTGAGTCTTAGAAAGGCCCAGAATCACTTGGACTCCATCTCCAAGCCCGTAGGTGTTGCCAGCAGGGCTGTTTTTATGATGCTTCTTAAACCAGACTCACTACCTTTCTGTCGACCTGGAGTCACAGAAGCCCACGGGCAGCAGACCTGCTCCACAGCGTTCCCACGCCGGCCACATCTGGCTCCCTGGGAGCGGGCCGGGAGATGTGAACTGCCAACTAGGCAAATGACAGCATCAAATCTTATCCCAAGCACCTGGACCTGCCAAACTGCTAACCTTCGAGTAGTTAACCACTGAGACATCAGGGCTTGCTCCACGGTCAGTCAGTCATTGTCGCTGGGAAGGAACCAGCTCATAACACCTCCTCCAGTGGGTCCTCACAGGAGCAGCCCACCCATCTTTCTTCCAAGGCGCAGCAGGTGAACTTGAACCAAAGGCCTTTGTGTTGGCAACTCAACTTCTTTTCCATGAGGCCACCGGTGGTCCCTCTTGCTCCTGCAGTGCTCCCTAAATTGCAGAGCCCTGAGCCTCATGCCTCCTTTTCACCCACATTCTGAGCCCCCCATCTTCCCTGCCGTCTAGGCTCTGCCGAGCTCACCTGAACCTCTGCCCCAGGTTTTGGCTGCTCCTGAGGCTCCCTTACCAGGTGCCTTCCTCCTCCTGGCAGTTGGGAGCTCCCCACTGAGACCCTCACCTGCTCTGCTGGGGTGGTTTCCAACACAATGTCCAGCAGCTCTGGGTCTGTCTCTGGAGACTGAAGCTGCGGATCCAGGCCCGGCCTCCTCTCTGCTGTGGTGCCCACCCACTGTTGGTGGGTGTTTAGCATATTGGTGTCCTGCCCCATCCCCCCCCTCCTACCTGCCAGCCTGGAACTGCCCACTTCTCCTGCCGTTACTATGGCAACCAATCCTCAACCAGTCTCCAAGGCCCCAGGAAAAAGCAGGCCAAGAAGTGGCCGACCAGGGTGGGTGAGGGCAGGGAGGTCAGCAGGATGCTGGGGACTAGTCCAAGCCTGCTAAGTCCCCCGCCCTCATCTACCTGTGTTTCCTCACCTCCCTGTAAGTGTGGTCCTGATGTCCTAAGTCCTCCCTGACACAGGCCTGTTCCTCAATGTCCTCCTGGGCTGCCTCACTGCCCATAGAAATTGAGAAGTTGACCATCACATCCAGAAAGGAAAGAGGCCACGGGCAGAGCAGAGCCTGGATGGGGTCCTAGGGGCTAGGTGTTTTTAGGTGCTGTTGAGTCAAGCGTGACTCAGCAACACTTTGAACTACAGATCTGACTCGTGTCCTGCCCCATCCTCACCGTCTCTGTCATGCTTAAGCCCATTACTGTGTCAGTCCTTCACGTTGAAGGTCATCCCATCTGAAAGGAATTCTGTCTCGTTGAGGGTCTTCCCATCCTGTACTGAAGGGAACAGTATAGCACTTAAATGTCATCCTAGCCACAGTAGAAAGTCTTGCATGGATCTGGGGAGAAATAAGGAGCAAAACTAAAAAAACCTAAGAATGGCCAGGTTTCCTGGTCCACTCGAGGCTGGTGGGATCCCTCCCCCGAGACTATGGCCCCTGGTCACTCTCTGATCCTGAACTAAAACTCATCCCTGTGACTAAACCACAGACAAATCTGTAAGGTGGACTCACTTTTGCAGAGAGCTCAGAACGCAGGACAGAGCAGGAGAGTGTTAACGGAAATGAGAATTACAAGGAGGAAGTGGGAAGAATGTGCTTTGTTGTTGTTGTTGTTGTTCTTAGGTGCCATCGAGTCGAGTACAATTCATAGCTACCCTATGAACAAAAGATCTGAAACTGGTCCTATCCTGCGCCATCCTCACACTTCCTGACACACGAGTCACCATGTCAATCCACGTAGTTGAGAGTCTTCCTCTCTTTCTCTTTTCTCCTCGGCCTTTCTCAACATCATGTCCTCCAAGGAACAGCCCCTCCTAGCAACAGGCCCAGATCCTGGCATCCTGCTGTGTCTTTGTTCTCAGTCTGGCTTCAGCTCACAGAGACCTTACATTGTCTGCTCTTATATCATCTTCATAATCGTTGATATGTTTCATTTCATTGTAACTAATTTCCTGTTCTGTCTCATTGAGTGTTCATCCTTTTCACTGATGTAACTAATGGTGTGTTGGAGGAAAGCACTGACTATCCCATGGATGGACAAAAGAACAGAGGATGCAGCTAGAGTGCTCCTTCGAGGCGAAGATGATCAAGCTTTGTCTCACATACTTCGGGTGTGTTGTTTGTTGTTGTATTATGATGTTGTTGTTATGTGCTTACGACTCATAGCGACCCTATGTACAACAGCCCTAAACACTATTCTATCCTGTGCCAACCTAGCCATCTCAAACACACTCATTCCCACCACTCCACTCACAGAATCGATCCATCTCATCAAGGGTCTTCCTCTCCTGCGCGTCCCTCTACTCTGCCAAACATGATGTCCCTCTCCAAGACGACCCTCCTTGCAACATGACCAGTACATTCCTTTTTCGTCATCAACACCATAATTCAAATGTGTTAATTCTTATGTCTTCCTGTTGTTGTTGTTGTGTGGCATCAAGTTGGAGCCAACGCAAAGATAAGCCTCCAGCAGGTTCTCAGAGGCAGTAGTCACATAGGAAGGGATTGTCCGTCTTTCTCCTGCAGAGCCTCTGGTGGATTTGAACCACGTGCCTTTGGATTAACTGTACACTCCTCACCACTAAGCCACCAGAGCTCCCTATATTCCTAGGCAAGCACTAATCTACCTTATGCCTCTATAGTTTCCTGTTCCGCATGTTTCATATGAAGACAATCAGATCACATGTGATCATTTGGATGTGTCCTCTATCACTTAGGGTGACGTTTCAGAGAGTCATGCAAGATGTCATCACTCCCTCACTCAGTGCCATCAAGTCAGAACCAACTCACCGCCGACTCTCCATTGAGCTTCTGAGGCTGTAAATCAGTCCCTCATGAGGGGGCTGCCCATCTGTCCCCTGTGGAGCTGTGGTAGATCCGAACTTACAGAGGGTCACGGTCATTAACATCTCCCTGCAGACTAGGCTGCCAGGGTGTGCACTATGTATCAATACTTTGTTTTTTTTATGGACAACTGTATCTACTTATTCATTATATGGATTTACTACATTTTATTAATCAATTGATGGACAAAGAGGTTGTTTTCACTTTTAGCTCTTAAGAATAAAGCTGCAGGGGAGCTCTGGTTGCCTAGTGGCAAGGAGCTGCAACTACAATCCCAGAGGCGAATGGTTCAAATCCACCAGATGCTCTGCCGGGGAAGGAGGGACAATCTCCTCCTGTACCAGTCAGATCTGATTTGACGGTACACGCACACAAAAATAATAAAATAAAAAACAATTAAAAAAAGAATAAAGCTGCAATTTTTTAAAAATGAAGAAGAAGGAATTCACATAAGTATTATAACAAAAAGAATCGGTCAACACTGAACCATTTCAGGAAGTGGCACACGACCAATGGGACTAAAGGATGCCGTCAAAGCTTCACCGAAGGCATTGGCAAAAATTAAGGCTCTAGGAATTGATGGTGTATCAGTTGAAGTGTTTCATCAAACAGATGCAGCCCTGGACATGCTCACTCCTTTATGCTAAGAAATCTGTTAGACAGTTCCCTGGTCAGGCAACTGGAATAGATCCATATCTGTGTCCATTCCAGAAACTGATAACCAGTGGAATGTGAAAATTATCAAACAACATAACTAATGTCATATATAAGCAAAATCCTGCTGATGATTGCAGAGAACTGCCAGAAATTCAAGCGGGGTCCTGGAGAGACCAGAGACAAGTTACACCTTTGCGACTGTCAGATGGATCTTGGCTGAAAGTAGCGAATATTAGAAATATGTTTAGTTGTGTTCTGTGAAATATGCAAAGTTACTTGACTGAGTGGATCACAACAAACTACAGGTGACATTGAGAACAGTGAGGGTTCCAGAACAGTTAACTGTGCTCCTGCAGACCTCATGCATAAACCCAGAAGCAAGTGTCTGAACAGAGCAAGGAAATACTCCGTGGTTTAAAATCAGGAAAGGACAAACAACTATGAGATATAATCTCACACCGGCAACAATAGCAAAGTTGACTAGATCAGCAAACAACAAAGACTGGTGAGGTTCTGGAGAGATTGGAGCCCCTTGTTCACTGGTGGTGGGAGTGTCAAATAATGCGACCACTGTGAAAGGCAGTCTGGCACTTTCTCAAAAAGTTATTAATAGAAATATCATTTAACCCAGCACTTTTACTTCTAGGAATCTACCCTAAACAAACCAGAGCGACCACCCAAACAGATGTATGTATGTACACTCGTGTTTACTGCTGTGTTATTCACAACAGCAAAGAGATGGAAACAACCAAAGTGCCCTTCAACAAACGAATGGATAGAAAAATGATGGTATATTCACACAATGGAACACTATGCAGCACTGACAAACAAGGAACTTGTAGAATGTTCCACAAAATGGGTGAGCCTGGAGGACATTATGCTGAGTCAAATACCTCAGTCACAAAAGAAAAAATATTGTACAGATAACACCACTGTTCTAAAACACGACTGATATGAGGGTTTGGGAGGAGAATAGGAAAAGAGTGACTAGCTAATGAACACTGCTTTAGAACAGAAGAAGGAAGGAACTGTTTAAAAGGAATATATGATTAGGTGTTGTATGTATGAAAACAGTCCAGAATACGAGGAGCATAGCAAAGTGGACTCTGGGAGGGGTAGCAGGGGGGATGGAGGAAATTGTGCAACAATGAACAAATAGTAAAAAAAAAAGAGTGAACTGGGGGAGAGGGAAGGGAGGAAAATTTGCAACAATGAATGAATGAGTGAAAATACAACTTTTCTGTAAACTTTCATTAAAATCACAATAAAAATTATAAAAAACATGCAATCAAGTCCATTAATAATAATTGATGACTGGGATGTAAACATTGGGAACAAGGAAGAATAACAGGTAGTCAGAAATTATGAACTTATAATTATGGTGATAGATATGAGGCTGGAGATGGAGTAATTGGTTTCTGTATAATCAATCATTTATTGATTATAAATACCTTTTTTCTTCTTTAAAATTTCTGATTAAAAAAATAAGATCAGGAAAGGTGTGTGTCGTGTCAGAACTATATCTTTTCTCCGTGTCTGTGTTCATTCTGGATCCTGAGCAAATAATTCGAGAAGCTGGACTATATGAAGAAGAATGTGGCTTCAGGATTGGAAGAAGACTCATCAACAACCTGCATTATGCAGATGATACAACTTTGATACAGAAAGTGAAGCACATGTGAAGTACTTGCTGCTGAAGATCAAAGACTCTCGCTGTCAGAATGGATTATACTTCAACAGAAATAAAATTTGAATTCCTCACAGCCGACTCTCTACCAAACACAATGGCCATTTCTAGCAATTGGTCCTTTCTGATGACTTCTCCAAAGCAAGGAGGACTGAGTCTCGCAGCCCTCACTTCACTCGGGTGGTGGTGGGGACAGGAGGGGGGCTAATCAGAGGCCTGTGCTTGGCTCAGTGTCACTACGGTGTGAGCACGATCATTATTACTAGGCCAGGGTGGAGGCCGTGAGAAGTTGTGGAAGTCAGTCTCAGCAATGCCTGGAAGATGTGTTTTTCTCTAACTTTTGGTCCATGGACTCTTGTGTGCTCCCTTGTTGAGTGATTCTGATTCATGGCGACCCTACAGCAGCACAGAGCAGGCTGTCCCACCGGGTTCCTGCGGCTACCATCTTCACAGAGACAGATGGCTCATCTTTCTCCCACAGAGCGGTGGGTGGATTCGAACCACCTACCTCTCAGTCAGAAGCTAAGTGCTTAGCCCCCGTGCCATCCGGATGAGCCATGCACAAGACGTTGTGATGTGCTGTCAAGCTTACTATGCCTCACAGTGACCCTGTGAATAACAGATCTGAACCCTCCCTTCCTGTCCCGCCCTCATCAGCTCTGATATGCTTGACCCCACTGTGACGGTCACTGTGTCAATCCACCGTGTGGAGGGTCTTCCTCTCTTACACTGACTCTCCACTTTTTTTATTATTATTATTTTGTGTGTGTGTACAGTCAAATTGGATCTGACTGGTACAGGAAGAGACTGCCCCCGCCTTCTCCAGCAGAGCATGTGGTGGACTTGAACCGTGTACCTCTGGGATTGCAGTGCAGCTTCTTGCCACTAGGCCATCAGAGCTCCCTGACTCTCCACCTAAGAACAATGTCCTTTCCCAAGGACAAGCCCTTTCTAACAACTTTGCCCAAAATGTGTGAGACGAAGGTTCACCATCTTTGCCTCCACCGAGCATTCTGGTTGTACTTCTCCGAGACATATTTGTTCTTTTGGTCATGCATGGGATATTCTTCTCCACCACCACACTTCCAAGGCATCAGTTAGCTATCGTCCTCACTTTTCAGATGCATGGTTGCTGTGTTGTCAGAACTGACCCACGGCTGACCCTCTGGTAAGTTTTCAGAGGCAGTTTATCGCAAGGGAGGAGATTTCCCATCCTTCTCCTGTGGAGCAGCTGGTGGAGTCGAACCATGTGCCGTTGGGATTAAGTGCAGTTTCTTACCACGGCTTGGACCAGGCTTCCATAAAAATTACAGCTAAGTACTTTAATTTTAAATTGACATCACTGCTCTTCAGTACTTTGGAGAGGTCCTTAACAGCAAAGTTTCCCAATGCAACACATCTTTTGATTTCTTGACTCTTGGTGCCAAGGGTGTTGATTGTGGATCCAAGTAAAATTACATCACTGACTTCAGGGGTTTTTACCCATTTATCATGATGTTGCCTATTGAGAATTTTTGTTTTCTTGATGTCAAAATGTAATGTTGTTGTTGTTATGTGCCATTGAGTCGTTTCCGACTCATAGCGACCC
>NW_006399876.1:9119230-9124382 GCF_000299155.1 Elephantulus edwardii
TCTTTGGAATGGGAACAAATATAGATCTCTTCCAGTCAGTTGGCCAAGTGGTTGTTCTCCAGATTTCTTGGCACAACTTGGTGAGCACGTCCAGGGCAACATGTAATAGCACGCACTTTAATCCTACTCACTTTCAGTAAGCAATGCTGTGTTTCTCTGTATAATGCAGCCTGTCTTCCTCTGATCCTGAAGTCACATTCTTCTCAATGAAGTCCAGTTCCTCAAATTACTTGCTCAGCACACAGATTGAATAGGTATGAGACCCCTAGGAAGGGTATAATTACTGGCCAAAAGTAATGTAGGAAGGGAAGCTTAAGGTGGTAGTTGTTCTTTTGTTATGTACCGTTGAATCATCTGCGACTCATAGAGACCCAACGTACTCTGAACCCTGCCCTATCTTGAGCCTATGGCCCTTACCCCAGTTATTGAGTTCACCCACCTCACCCACGGTCTTCCTCTCCTGTACTGTCCCTCCACCTTTCCACGCACAATGTTATTCTCCAAGGACTGGTCCCTTCTGGCCACATCACCAAAGTATGCGAGATGGAGCTTCAAAATCCTTGTCTCCAAGGAGAAAGTTGGTTTCAACCTCTTTGTCCTCTTGACATGGTATGTTCAATATTCTTCTCCAGCACCACAGCTCCAAGGCATTGATTCTTCTTCTGTCGTCCTTAGTTATTGTCCAGGTCTCTGATGCATAGCAAGTAATTGGGAAGACCATGACCTGGATCAGACCTTGGTCTCTAAACTGACATTGTTGCTCTTCAGCACTCTGGAGAGGTCCCTGACAGCAGACTTTCTCAAAGCAATTAGTTTTTTTATTTCCTGGGTCCTGGTGCCAAGAGTATTGATGTTGGAGCCTAGCAAACTGATCTCCAACCGTTCTCAACCTGTCATGATGCTGCCAATTGGCCCAGTGGTAAGGAACTTTGTTTTCTTGTTGTTGAGCTTCAATCATCAAAAAAGGTGGTTAGGACCAACCTGCAGTGAAAGGTTGGTAGTTCGAACCTCCTCAGATGCTATATGAAAGCAAGACCCGACAGTCGGCTTCCAGATTACAACAGAGAACCTCAGTGAGCAGTTCCACTCTGTGGCACACGGGGTCACTAGTGAGTCAGAATCAACAGGAAGCCCGATACCAGCAGGTTACAGAGGAGAACCCTTAGGTGGCAAAAATGCTGGAGCTCTGCTGTTAACTGAAGGTGTAGGGGTTGAGCCTGCCCAGAGAAGCCTGGAAAGAAAGGTATTTTTATCCTTGTTCTCCTGAAAACTCTGCCAGCCCGTTCTACCTGGACACACGTGGCGTTGCAATGGATCTGGTACCAATGAAGAGAGAAGGGGCACTGGCAGCTCAGGGGCAGAATTCTCACCTTCCATGTGGGAGACCCTGGTTCGATTCCCAGCCAGTGTGCCTCTTGCACAGCCATCACCCCTCTGTCGGTGGTTGTCTGTGGAGGCCCACATGATACCAGGGTATGATACCAGGGTGTGGGACAAGCTCCAATGGAGCTTCCAGACTAAGATGGACTAGGAAGGAAGGCCTGGTAATCGACTTCTGAGAAAAACCTTAGGGTCACAGAGGTCAGATCTCCACCCAGTGATGGTGATGGCATAGCCTGGGCTCCGTTGTGCAGGACGGCTGCCCAGGTGGGGTGGTCCTGCCCTGAGGGCTTCTCTTACGTGGTATGACAGCCTCCCAGAGACTCAGTCCTGGTGTGGCCTGTGGAAGAGCATTCTGGAACTCAGAAAAGTCCGAAAGGGCTGACAGCCTTAAACAGCAGTCTCCCAGAGTGTGAGGGGCCACCTCCCACAGCGCCAGGCGAGGGGGGCACTGTCTGTGCTCACGCCTCCCGCCCCCTGCGTCATTCCCTCCCTGCGTCACCTCAGCAGAGGCCTCACAGCTGGGAGAGAGCTGGCTTCCTCCTCCAGCTGAATCTCGTTTCCCTCCAGAGCATGCCTTCTAGCAGACGCCTGTCTGGTGGCTTCAGGTGAGCACAGCCCTGCGAGGGAGGACATGGCTGCCTTTGCGGGTGGAGAGAACTGTCCTCTGCTTTGTGAAGTTTAGGAGGACGTTGGGAAATGAAAGTAAGATTTTTATTCTCCCTCATGGCTCCTCTTTGGGCAGGGGAGGAAGAGGGTTTGGGATGGAAAGTAATATGGTCACCTTGCTTGGCTTTTTAAAAAATTGTGATTTGGGTCAAGTTTTTTAAGCTAGTTTTCCATTCAACACTCTATGCACATTTTGTTCCATTAGTTGCATCCCTTCCATATAACAGCACTCTTCCCTCTCCCTCCCGAGGTTCCCCAGGTCTCTTAATCCTCCTCCATTGCCCCTCCTGCTTTCAGAGCTTGGCTCTGGGTGGACACTGCTCTCGTGTTCTTGGATGGTTGATGGATGTGAGTGGCGTGTTCCTCACTGGGGTTACTTGTGACTTTCTAGGCCTCTCTGGTGTTGATCCTCAGATGTGGGTCCAGTCCCAGGTCTGACGGGTGGCCAGGGCCACAGTCCCGGGTACCACCAGTTTCCATCACATCTGACTGGTGTTTTCAGATGACTCCGGTGTGGACCCTATGAACCTGGAGAAAGGATGAAAGTCATGCAAGTGTCAAGGACTCTCGTTCATAGGGTTACTATGAGTCACCTACGACTGAAAGGCACTGAACAACATAGAGACCCGTTGGCCTAGTCAACCAAAAGTGATACTACCAAGCCAAATATGGGTGACTCTAATCCACAGCCCTCAGACTTGTTTTTCATTGTTTTTGGTCAAACATTCTTTTAGGTCATATAGCCCTGGTGTGTCCCCTTGCCATACAAAGGTATCTTGTGGTCGCGATGAAACTGAACATTGTGACACTGATGTGTCAAATGCGATAATGCTTACCCATGGTGGACAGTGTTGGGTGGAGCTCCTGATTAAAACAAGCTTGGAAGCAGGAGTGGCATCCACTTTTGTAAATAGGTTGCCGTTGCTATGAGTTGCCTGTGATTTGACGGCACTTAATAACAACAACAACTGGTATAGAAGGAGCTGGAGCAGATGGAATGGGAGCTGAGATGTGCTGCTGTGTGTGGAGATCAGACCAGAGGGTTGCGGGGTAAGCAGGCCGTAGGCCACAAGTGAGGGAGGACTGGGCCTGGAAAGGCAGAGAAGACAGATCAAGGAGAAGAGAGGTTGAAGACTGGACCGGAGCTGGCCACCGTCTAGAGGTGAGGAGTCCTGGAGACCAGACAGGAACAGGAAGCTGGGAAGCAGCCAGCTGAGAAAACGAGGGCTCCCTGCCAAGAGAGTTGCAAAGAGGAAGAAGTGAGTGATCAGCCATGACAGGGGTTGCTGTGAGGTCAAGGCGAGGCCAACTGAGAGTGCAGCTCAATTAGGTAGCCTTTTTGTGTCCCCAGGAGCACTGGTCCATGTGTGGTTGTTCACTGTAAGGTCGGCGGTTCAAACACCACAGCCGTGCGGCTGGACAAACATTAGATTGTCTGCTCCTGCAAAGATTTCCAACCCTTGCAAACGTATGGGGCAGTTCCATTCCGTCCAGGAGTCAGAATCCGCTCAGCAGCACTGGGTTTGGTTTTTGTTGGGGTTACGAGAACTGTGAGGACCCCTGGTGGTGCCATGTTTAAGCACTTGGCTGCTAATCACACGGTTGGAGGCTCGACCACCACAGCCACTCCACAGGAAAAAGATGTGGCAGCTGCTTCCGCGGAGATGGCAGCCCTGGGATGCACTTGGACTTGGTCTCTGGGTTGCTGTAACTCAGATCCACTTAATAGCAGGAGGCTGGACTTGGCTTCAATCACTTGCTTCCTAAACCCTTATGCCCTGGACCTGCTGCAGGAGGTCATTACATTCTTTGGCTTTTATTAGAACGTGACTGGGTCTCCACATAATACTCAGTTTCTACCACTTTATGGCTTTCTTTAAGCTAAAGTCCAGGGCCAAAAGTTGTTTCCTCTGAGAAACTTGGAGACTGTGTGTTCTCTGTGGTGGAGAATTAAGAAACTCAATGTCTGTGTCTCCCTTTTTCCCTGGTTTCTTCAGGATATATTCCCAGTAGTACAATTGCTGGGTCAAATGGTTTTTCTATTTCCAACGTTTTGAGAAAGCACCATACCACCTTCCACAGTGGTTGTACCATTTTACACTCCCACCAACAGTGAATAAGGGTTCCAGTTTCTCCACAACCTCGCCAGCATTTGTTGTTTGCTGTTCTGTTAAATGTTGCTCTTCTGAGATGAGATGATATCTCATAGTTGTTTTGATTTGCGTCTCCAGTAGAGTGAGGAAGTTGGAACATTTCTTCACGTGCTTGTTGGCCATCATGCGTCACAGTCTTGATTGTCCATTCCTTCCTGCTCTTGTCTTGTTTGGAAGTTTATCTTCAAGTGTATTGAAAAGGATGTTGATGTTGTTATTACCAGATACCCTCAAGTCAATTACGACTCAGTGACTCTGAACACAGATGTGAGTGGCCTGTCCTGGACCGTCCTCACCTCATCTGATGCGCGTGAGCCCATTGTTATAGTCACTGCATCAATCTGTCTTTGTTGCAGGTCTTTCTCTGCCTGACTGTCAACTTTTCCCAGAATGAGATATTTTTCCAAGGATTGGTCCTTCCTAACTACATGCCCAAGAAAGGTGAGCCAACAGAATGTGGAAATTATTGAACAGTATCATTAACAGCACATGCAAGCAAAAACCTGAAGAAAATGGCTACAATAACACATAGAAAACTACAGAAGGTCAAGCTGGATTTAGAAAAGGCTGTGGTACCACCGATGTCATTGCTGATGTCAGGTGGATTCTGGCTGAAAACAAAGAATAACAGAAAAAAATGTCCTATTTGTTCTTTACTGCAAAGGCATTTATTGGTGCAGATCAATACCAATTATGGCTAACATTGAGAAGAATGGGAATCCAAGAACCCTTAGTGGTGTTCATGCAAAACATACACCTAGACCAAGAAGCTGTTGTAGGAACAGAGCAAGGGAACTACGTGGTTTAAAAATCAAGAATGGTGTGTGTCAGGATTGTATCCTCTTTCCATACCTATTCAATATGTAAAGAAGCTGAATTCTGTGAAGAAGAATGTGGCAACAGGATTGGAGGAAAACTCATCAATAATCTTTTGTATGCAGATAACACAA
>NW_006399876.1:9126024-9127557 GCF_000299155.1 Elephantulus edwardii
TCAAAGTGAAGAGGAGTTGAAATGCTTGTGGCATAAGATCAGATACTGAAGCCTTCAATATAGATTGCATCTCAGCTCAAGAAAACAAAAATCCTGACCACTGGACCAATAGGCAACATCATGATGGAGAAAAGACTGAAGTTGTCAATAATTTCATCTGACTCCCAATCAACACCATTGGTATCATCAGTCAAGAGATCAGGAGATGTATTACATTGAGAAAGTCTGCAGTCAGGGACCTCTCCAAATTATTGAGGAGTAATGATGTTAGTTTGAGGACTAAGGGGCATCTGATTCAGGCTATAATCTTTTCAATCACTCGCTATGCATCTGAGAGCTGGACGATGAATAGGGATGTCAGAAGAAGAACTGATGTCTTTGAATGTTTGGAGAAGCATACTAAACATTGTACGGATGGACAAAAGAACAAGCAAATATGTCTTGGAGTGGGTGCCGCCAGAGTGCTTCTTGGAGGCAAAAAATGGTAGCGTCGTCTCACATACTTTGGGCATATTGGTAGGAGAAGATACTCTTTGAAGACAGACATCATGCTTGGGAAAGTTGACAGTGAAAGAGAGGAAGACCTTCAACCAGGTTCATTGACACAATCACTGCAGCAAAGGGCTTGAGTGGATCAGAGATTGTGAGGACAGAACAGGGTTCATATCTGTTATAGAGTCACTACGAGTCATAGTTGACTCAATGGCACCTAACAACAACAACAGCAACAACATGTCCAAAGTAGGTGAGAGGAAATTTCCGCATCCTTGCCTCCCAGGAGCACCCTCGTTGCACTTCCTCTGAAACAAACTTGTTTGTTCTTTTGGCAATCCACGCTCATATTCAACACTCTTCTCCAACACCACAATTCAAAGGTATCAATTCTTGTTTGGTCTTCCTTATCCATTGTCCAGCTTTCATATACATGAGAACTAACTGACAATACCATGACTTGGATCAGGTTCACCTTAGTCTTTAAATTGACATCCTTACTCTTTAGCGCTTTGGAAATGTCCATGACAGTAGATTTTTCCAATGCAGCATATTGATTTCTTGACTGCAGGTACCACTGCTGCCGATTGTGGATCCAAGTAAAATGAAATCCTTGACAGCTTCAATCTTTTCTCCATCTATCATAATGTTCCTTATCAGCCCAGTGGGGAGAGTTTTGGCTTTCTTGATGTGAAGCTGAGATTTAATCCATCTTTAAGACTGCAGCCTTTGTTCTTCCACAGCAAGTATTTTAAACCCTTTTTACTTTCTGCAAGAAAAATTGTGTTATCTGTGTAATCAGGTTGGTGATGAGTCTCCCTCCAATCTTGTTACCACATTCTTCTTCATACAATCCACCTTGTCAAATAATTTGTTCGGTATACAGATTTAGCAACATCAGCAACAATCCCTAGTACCACGACCCCTTCTAAACCCAGCCTGGAATTCGGGCAGTTCTCTGTTGATGTGCTGTTCTAATCGTTTTTGGATGATCTTCAGTAGAATCTTGCTTGCATGTGAAATCAATGACACTGTTCTGTA
>NW_006399876.1:9129492-9131075 GCF_000299155.1 Elephantulus edwardii
TCTACTAAATTTTGGAAAGGATGGGGTGTACATACCTCTGGTTTGTATCCAGCCTTCACTGACCAAGAGACTCAAGTCCCCTGATCTGCGTGTCCGGCTTTCCCTCCGCCTCTCACCTCAACTCCATTTCTCTCTGTTGGCATCCTTCTCGCAGATTCCCATCCTGCCTGCAAGTTGTTGTTCTTGGACTTTTGCCCTCAGACTGGAAAAAGAACTCTTCTCACACTGTCCAGATGGGAAAATTCCAGGGACAGTTTCTGGCACGGCCTGCCTTGAGCCTCATGGCCATGCCTGGGCCAATCACAGGAATCCTGAAGGGACCACGACATTGACAGACAGACTCAGCAGTCCTGCCAGGTTGGAGTCAGGGAGGAGCAATTGTCTGAAATGGGGATATCCTTGTGCTGTCTTGAAGATTCCAAAAGCACAGCGCATGTCTGAGATGCCTACCATGTGCTAGGCCTTATGCGACACCCTGAGACACTAGCATGACCCAGATGGGCCCTTGAGATGCCACAGGCCAATGGAGGAGGGAAGACAGGCACTCCTGAGTGTGCTCCAAAGCACAGATGGGAAGAACCTGGAAGGGGGGCAGACGAAAGTTTTGAAGAAGGGAAAATCCTTTCCAAGGAGGGGAAAGGCAGCTCTGGTGGCTCGTGGGTAAGGAGCTGGGCTGCCAATCCAAAGGCAAGTTTTTCAAATCTACCAGTTTCTCTGAGGCCGAAATATGTGCAATCTCCTCTCCAGCGACTTACAGCCTCTGAGAACTTGCTGCAAGGTCAGCCATCGGTCAGTTCTGACTCGATGGCAATGAGCTGAGCTGAAGGAAGGGGAAGGGGGGGTGTGAGTGAAGGGTATTGAATGGACAATCAAAAGAACAAACCAACCTTTCTTGGAAGAACTGCAGCCAGAGATCTCCTTAGACTCGAGGGTGGTGAGACTTCATCTCAGATACTTTGGGATCTTATCCTCTCAGGGACCAGGCCCTGGAGAAGCCTCATAGTTGGTAAAGTAGATGGGTCAGCAACAAAAGAGGAAGACCTTCACTGAGCTGAATTAACACAGGGACTGCAGTCATTATGAGGATGGCACAAGGCCGGGCAGTTTCGGTCTGTTGTTGGAACGGACTCAGAGTATCTCATAGTAACAATACAAGGAGAGAGGGATCTTCCGACCCTGTGGATGGCGTCCAGATCATGTCCTTGTTCCTGGTGCTGTAGGATCAGCGAAAGACAGGAAGACCTTGGACGAGATGGACTGGCACAGTGTCTGCAGCAATGGGCTCAAATGCCTCAGAGATGATGAGGACGGCACAGGACGGGGTTCAGATCCACTGTTCATAGACTCACTATGAGTCGTGGTCAACTTGATGGCATCTAA
Organism: Elephantulus edwardii; assembly: GCF_000299155.1. NCBI lineage: Eukaryota > Metazoa > Chordata > Mammalia > Macroscelidea > Macroscelididae > Elephantulus > Elephantulus edwardii. The sequence goes on from NW_006399876.1 coordinate 9,130,873, forward strand.
TGACAACATTGCTGTCTCGCACAAGGACCAAAGTGGACGGCCGTAAAAAACAGGCATTTATTTTCTCACAGTTCAGGTGGCTAGAAGTTCCGGTTCAACAGTGCATTTAAATTCCAAAATCAATCTCCATAATAGTCTATGTGTTTCCTATTGCCAAAGGGGCCCATTAGAGTAGTGAGAGATCTTCACCCTGAAACCTACAG
>NW_006399876.1:9131474-9135290 GCF_000299155.1 Elephantulus edwardii
AGAGAGGGCCTTTCTTATCAGCAGCCCCACGAGATCCTTAGCATTCAGTGGCGTCTGTCTTCTCCTGTTTATTCAAATCTTCACATAACCCATTAGTGATTAAGTTTAGGGTTTACCCTACACCCCTGTAGCCTCATAAGTTAACACAGAAAGCCCCCGTCCCCAGAGTCATATTTACAGATAAACAAACAAGACCATCCAGTTGCTACTGAATGAGGTCTGACTCATGGAGCCCAGCAGTGTTAGAGAGAGCTTCACTCCACAAGGCTGGCATTTGAAGGCTTTACAGGGGTGAGAATTTCAGCAAATACCTTAAAGGGACCCAATTCAACATGTCACGTATCACAAATAACTGAAAACTGGGCAAAATATAGGAAAGAGGTAGCCTAAGACATTATAAAACACACCTGATGAATTCCACTACCAGACTTTGTCCGCTGGTAACCCTGCTATTGTGGGATGGGTAGGGGAACTCCTAGAATGTCTGACAATCTTGCAGAGAATCTCAGTGAGTCAAAGAGACAAGAGAACAGAATCTAGGGAGGCAAGGACAACTAAAATGTGTTATTGTGTACCTTCGAGTTGGAACCTACCCATAGCTGACCCTCCAGTGGGTTTTCGGAGGCAGTTAATCGCATGGGAGGAGGCTGCCCGACCTTCTCTCACAGAGCAGCTGGTGGACTCGAATTGCACGTCGTTAATGTTCAATGTGTTGGATCAATTCTTGTGATGGTTTTTAAATTAAGGTGAGATAGGATAAACTCTCAAGATCGTACATATTTTGACTCTCTGGACTTTTTTTTTTCAACTTCTTTGTGAATTTGAATCATTAAAAAAATCCTATTCATCAATTTTATTCTCTCCAGATTGTGCATTTCTAGTTATATTGTCTGCCTCTTTGTACCATTTAGGCCTTCTAAGCTTGGTCCCAGTTTAAGAACTTAATGATTTTGGACTTTATTCCTAGGTCTCTGATGCAACTTGACTTGGCTTTTGGTAATACCATCTCAGACAAGGGTTTCATACCAAAAGTTTATAGAATACTCTTGGGTCTCCAGAAGAAAAAGACAGAGAACCCAATTTAAAGATGTTAAAAGACATGGAAAGACTTTTCACAGAGAAAGATACATGGATGACCAACAGACACATAAAGAAATGCTCCAAATCACTGAGAATATTAAAGATGCAAATCAAAATCACAATGAGATATCTTCTCACACCAGTAGTATTGGTAAAGTTTAGTAGGGCAGCAAGAAAAAAATAATGTTGGATAAAACGTGGTAAGGTGGGAACTCTCATACGCTGTTGGTAGGATAGTAAAACGGTTCAACCACTCTGGAAGGCAGTTTGGCGTTTCCTTAAAAAGCTGAACATAAACTCTGTATGATCCGGCTATTCCACTACCAAGAGTATACTTCAAGAAGATCAGAACTGAGGCACAAATGGAGATTTGTACACTAATGTTCATAGCAGCATTATTCACCATTGCAAGTTCAATCCAAATGCACAGCTCCAACTCAATGAATTGAGAAATTGTGGTACATTCACATAATGGAATAGTATGCAGCTCTCAAGAGCAATGATTTTAAAAATACTAGATCACTTGGGCCTCTGGCTTCTTGAGGAGAGGCAGATAAGGCTCCGGGCGCTTTGAAGCAGGAGTGGCATCCACTTCTGTAAAGAGCTTGCCTCTGGAAACCCTATGAACCTGGAGAAAGGATGAAAGACACGCAGGTGTCGAGGACTTTTGTTCATAGGGTCGCAATGACTCGCCTATGACTCGATGACACTTAACAACAACAACAACATGTGAATTTGCATATGAGCAATTGATGAACTATTTCTACTGTCTGCCCTGGACTTGTTTGGGTTTTTGTTTGTGTTTGGTGTTTTTTTTTTAATTTTAATTGTTATTTTTAACCAACATCTACGGAAAAGTTAGCTTTTCATTCATTCATTGTTGCACATTATATTCCTTTACCCTGCCTTATTATTCATTTATTTTTGCACAATTACCTTCCTCCCCTCCCAGCCTCCCAGTCCTCTTTGCAATGTACCTTTTATTCTGGACTGTTGTTGTATATATAATACCTAAGCATACCTTCCTTTGAAACGGTCCTGTTCTTCATCTGTTCCAATGCTGTACTCATTATATATCTCCTCTTTTCTTAATTTCCTTTCAATCCCCATGTCAGTCCTGTTTTATGACAATGATGTTATGCAGTATTTGTCCTTTTGTGACTGAGGTATTTCACTCAGCATAATGTCCTCGAGGGTCACTCTTGCTGTGTAATATTTTATTAGTTCCTTGTTTTTCAGTGCTGCATAATATTTCATTGTGTGAATGTACCATAATTTTCCTATCCATTCATTTGTCTTCCATCTCTTTGCTATTGTGAATAATGCAGCAATAAATATGGGTGTACATATATCTGTTTGAGTGGCAGCTCTAATTTCTTTGTACCCTGGACAGGTTTTGACTGTTTTGCTATCATGTCTCCCAAGATATAGTCACTTTTATTCCAGTGCCTTCCTTTAGGTAAAGTGGATGTGTATAATCAAATTTCAGTTTTTAAAAATTATTTGCAATGAGTAAATAATTAATTGCACTAAATTCTATCACATGATCTCTGGCCTCACTTTTGTCTCTGGGGCCATATTTTCCAGAGACCAATTTTTTGTTTCCAACCTTTGCATTCCAGTCACTGGTTATTATTAATGTGTCTTACCTGCATCTGCAATCATTTGCACACTGCAGACACTGGTAAAATCATCAATTTCTTCGTCATTCGCTTTAGTGGTTAGCACTTATGTTTGAATAATAGTTGTATTAACAACAAGGTCTTTGAATTAAAATGAATTGTGGAGTTTATCTTTCATTTTGACCATTTATAACTTTATCTGATAATCGGTTCTTTTCCTCCACATTGACAGGTGGATTTTTTTCAGGTGGTGACAGATACATAAGTGACCAGTGTATGCAACTTGTTTGGGGAATCTTCATCCTCACTAGGTTTTCTGGACAACCACACAGGGATGCAGCGTGGGACATTCCTTAGTCCTTTGGCGCAGATGGCGTTGTTAAGCCTGGGGTTAATGCAAACATCCACTATTCCCATCTCCTTCACAGCAAATTTCTGGATCTTCTTGAGTGCCTGAGTGGCATACTTTTTAAATCCCACTCCACAACAACAATAAACTTATAGAACATTACACAATATGACCCTGGAGGACATTAGGCTATTTTAAATATCTCAGTCACAAAAGGACAAATAATGCATTGCACCACTGTTATAAATAGGATAAGAATGGATAGATAATGAACACTGTGTTGGAACACTTGTAGAAATGACCTGTTTACAAGGAATATATGATTAGACATGATATATAGGACAACAGTCCAGAATAAGAGGTGTATTGTAAAGAGGACTGGGGGCCGGGGCGGTGGTGTAGGGGAATGGGAAGTAATTGTACAATTATGAATAAATATTTTTATTAAAAAGTGAACTGGGGGCGAGCTCTGGTGGCCTAATGGCAAGAAGCTGCACTGCAGTCCCAGAGGTGTGCAGTTCAAATCCACCAGATGCTTTGCTGGAGGAGGAGGAACAATCTCCTCCTGTACCAGTCAGATCTGATTTGACGTATACACACAAAAAAATAATAATAAAAAAAATTTTTTTAAAGTGAACTAGGGGGAAGGGAGGAGAGGGGTAAAAATGTGCAACAATGAATGAATGAAAATCTAAGTTTTCTTTAAACTTTTATTAAAATCACAATTAAAATAAAAATTTCTGCAACTACAATCCCAGAGCCAAA
>NW_006399876.1:9136329-9161073 GCF_000299155.1 Elephantulus edwardii
TCCATTCCAACAACTAAGAAATAGTGAGAAGAGTTGGGACCTCAGAGGCTTTTAGGACCAATTAGTAGGCTCTGTGTCCAGGAGAAAATGAATATACTTACCAGTAATGTTAATGCTCACCCACAGCTCTTCTGGGAGGGTCTAAATCATTGAAACATAGGAGGAGTTTATCTTTCAATATGGCCTCTCTAGCCACTGAACTTGACTCTGTCTTGTAGATGGGTGGAAATATGCAAATAGGGCATGTTAGCCTATCAGCAAGGGGATTGGCTATCTCCCCCATTCCAGCAATCTACAATGGGATTGGTTAGTCTCGCCAATAAATTGAGCAGGTCCAGCAGCACGTTAAAAACATTTCTTCTCCACCAGCAAATAAAAGAAGACTCAAGAGAATGTAGGAAGCCCTTCAGAACCAGACAATCTTCTTGCTCGAGCTACACCTATGGTAGCAGCAACCATAGCTGAAGCAAAGGACCAGCGAGATCTGACATGAGATGGAGTTTACTACACACACAAACACACTCAACCAGACCTAAACTAAGAGCCTTTGTCCAAGTTTGGTGGACAATCTCAGGGATAGGGAAGAGTCAATATTGTCAGGACTGATAACATTGTAACACTGGTCTAGAGTTGTGGGGCTCATGGCTGAGGTGCCTGTGTGCAAATTTCAGAAGCTGACCTGATTGTATTCTGCTACTAATCTGAATTATAACCTTTTGACTTCCCCAACATGGTTCTGTGTGGTCTGTGAGTTATCACATCTGATTCTGAACCCAGTAAAACAGTAAGATTGGTGTTGAGACAAGTATAAATGTACGGGAGCATGGGGGACATGTCTGACATCATGGGAATTGGTTTTGTGTTACTGATGTCGTTAACAAGAACAGTTACTCTTTGTGAAATTGATAAAGGCCAGATATGGCCGCCCCCACTTGACCCTTGCTCTTTTTACATGGGTATTATCCTATCAATAACAGCATTACACCTCAGCATGGATCGTGAAATGTTCTTTTGATGATGAATGTGATATCGCTTCTCTTTGTCATTCCATGCTTAGTAGATGTATGGTTGTCTAATTAAAAGTGGCTAGAACCAGTCCATCTCAGTCCACAAATGCCTACAATTTCAATATTTATATATTCTATTTTTTTTTTCACAACTTCCAGCTATCTCTGGGTGGACACAAACCTCCAATCTTTTCCTTAGCGGTGAGCACATTCACCATTTCTACCACAATAGTGACTCTCAGTATACAACAGAGTCAACAAATCTTTAAAAATATTTAATTTCCACAATGATCCAATGCTGCAGAGGAAATTGTGTTGCCCATTTTATAGGTGAGGAAACTGAGGCACAGAAAGGTTTCTTCCCAAAGTCTCAAAGCTAGTAAAGGATAGTACTAGAATTAAAACACAAAGAATATCACTCCTGATAAGGAGCCCTGATGGTGTAGTGCATAATGTATTGTGGCACCAACAGAAAAGTCAGTAGTTCGAATCCACAAGATGCTTCAAAGGATAAAGATTGGCAGTCTCTTCCTATAAAGATTTACAGCATTGAAAACCCAACGCAAGGTCACAATGAATTGGAATCAGCTTTACTGCAGTGGGTCTGGAAGGTAGGAAGTAGATCTCAAGGGGAAACCAGAGCAGATGAACAATGAAATGAGGACTTCTGGGCTGGAATGGCTCCACACTGCCAGTTCTCCCTCACCCCCAAAACTGATTTTTCTCAGCAATATCAGATATGATTCTAGCCCAAGGTGGGAGGCACTTCACAAGACAGAACTAAAACTCAGAGAAAACCGGGGAAGAAGAACATGGAGCGATCCCAGGTGTCTGGACAGGAGGTGAGAGAGAACTGGTGACTGAGGCGGTCCACCATGGAAGGAGAAAGAAAGAAGCGTGTGTCTTCTGCACCCTCTTGCTTGACGTCCTTGACGTTCCTAGAACTTGCAGTGATATTAATGATATTGTTGCTAATTTCCACATTCTGCGGGATCACTCTTCCAGTCATCTGGCCACTTAGTTAGCTGCCCCTCAAATTTCTTGGTGTAGACTTGGCAGCACGTGCAGGACTGCATCTTGTTGTTGAAGCATGTCAGGTGGTGTCCCATCAACTACTCGAGCCTTATTTTTCACCGACGCCTTCAGTGCAGCTTGCACTGCTTCCCTCATTACCGTTGGATCATGATTATATGCTATTTTCTGAAATAGTTCACTATCAACCAGTTCTTTTCAATTCTGCTGCTTCCATCATCTTTTGATGCTTCTGTGTGCCATTCAGTCTATGTGCCCATAGAGTCCTTCAGTACTGCAACTCGAAGCTTGAGTTTGTTATCAGCTCTTTCAGCTTGAGAAATGGTGAGTGTGTACTTCCTTTTTTATTTTCTAACTCCAGTTCTTTGCCCTGTTGTTAAAACAGGACCTCAGAGTTATAAACAATGCCCCCAGGAGAACCAAAGGTGGTCCTGGGGGAATGTCTTCTAGCAGAGTGGAACTTGTATCCCTCTCTAATCTTATCTCCTTAATACAATAACTAACTCATTCTTGAATGAGGTCTTAAGCAGAGAGAGATCAGGATAGCAAAATAGAAGGCTATGGATGGAAAGGCCATGTGACTTAATTCACTGTACCTCGTCTGTATATCAGTGCCTTTGAACCGTGGTGTTGGAGAAGAGTAGAACAATCAGATATGTCTTGGAGAAGGTGCAGCCAGAGTGTTCGCTGGAGACAAAAATGATAAAGCTTGATCTCACATACTTTGGGCATGTTGCTAGGAGAGGCTACTCTGTGGAAAGGGCCATCATGTTTGGAAGGATGGTGGGTCAGGAAAAGAGAAGACGATTCTCAACCAGGTGGACTGACATGGTGATTGCTGCAATGGGCTTGAGCGTGTCAGAAATTATGAGGACAGTACAGGATAGAACAGGGTTCATAGTGTCACTATGATTCATGCTCTACTCAATGGCATCTAACAACAACAAAAAAAACATCTCTCTGCCAGCCCCTCTTCCAACCAGAATGGAAGCCCACTGGAGACAGGGCTTAAGTCTGTTTTCTTTTGTGTGTTGTCCTCCAGGGCTTTGAATGGAGCACCTTGGAATAGGTGTTCAGTAAATATTTGTTGTTTAGTGAGTGAATGAAGAAAACATATAAGCCCTGTCTCCTCTACCTAACCGGACATTCAACCACCCATCTGTCAATCTGTCATACTGTGTAGCTCATGTGTACTGCTTTGATGCTAGAAGCTATGCCACTAGTCTTTCAAATACCAGCAGGCTGAGCCTTGAGTTTTAGTGCTGCTTCAGATTAAAACAGACTAGGAAGAAAGGCCTGGTGATCTACTTGTGAAAGTTAGCCAGTGTAAACTCAATGGGTCACAACAGAAGATCATATGACTCACTTGTTTCAGCTTCATCATCAGGAGGCATCAGTCACTGGGGAGGCCATTGTATTTGATGAGGTAGGGGACATGCAGGGGTGTGGGAGAGCCTCCGAGTGATCGCTGTTGTTGTTAGATGACATTGACTTGAGTGTGACTCACAGGGACCCCAGAAAAAAGTGGATCTGAGACTTGCCCTATCCTGTGCCATCCTCATCATATCCTTTTCCAAGGACTGGCACTTCCTAACAACATGCCCACAATATACCTCCAAGGAATACCCTGGCTGCATGCTCCTCTGGCCGTCCGTGGGATGTTCAGCTCTCGTCTCTAACCCCACAGCTCAAAGGCATCACTTCTGTCTTCCTTCGTCACTGCCCCTCTCTCAGATGTCCCACACGGTTTCCAAGACTGTACTTTTTTTTTCCAATTCAAACCCATTTCCCTTTTATTAAGATCCAAGTTACCATTACATGGTTTGATACTCAATAAAAGAAAACTTGTTGAAATAAGGTAATATGTTATCATCAGTATTTCCAGGTGACTGTTTTCAATCAAGTAGGAAAATCAATAAACCTTTGGGAAGCGCACCTGTAAGCTTACACTTTGTCCAGGTCCAGTTCCTCTGGAGTAGAGATTCCCAATTCATTTAAAGTTGGACTACGTTCCTGGACGACATAGGGGTATATTTCCTTACGAGGTCCTGCTTTATCCCTAACAACCTCTAGGATGCAGACTGCACTAGCTAAGTCATTTAACCGTCTGCATGCCGGCAAAACAGCATTGATAATTTTAGGTTCTGGAACCAGACCATAACCAACAAGTGTGTTCATCCCTTCACGCAATTCCCAGAAATCAATGTTTGACTTGTTGAAATATGTCACCTAAGGAGCATCAAACTCCTCATCTGTCTCATGAGACCCGTGGGAGTAGCAGCAAACTGTTTGGACAGCGGCGGTGGAGCTGGGGGCCAGGACGGAATGCAGAAGGCTTTGCAGTCTCTCTGTCCCTTCCCATCCCCATCTTTACTATAACTGCTTCCAGTCTAAATGCATGTGGATAATTATCTAAAAGAGTTTCATGATCAAAACAAACATTAACTGGGCTACACTGACATTATTTGAATGATGACTTCATGGAATAGTATTGGTTCAGAGTTTAAAGATTATTTCCTGGCAGTAGATTTGGAAGTCTCCCTGTTTCGGGGATCCCGTAAATCTGGCTTTCATTTGAATTTGCAGCTCTGTTCCATTCTTTCCCACATTTTGATCAAAGTTCATCTGTTGGGTCCTTGATGAAAATGTTTAGGAATTGCATGCAGCCAGGCACCACCCAGTTCTTCTGGTCTCATGGTAATGGACCAATCAACACCCTTGAAACGAGCAGTCAGGAGACAAGGAGATGTATTACATTGGGCATGTGCATTGTCAGGGACCTCTCCAAAATACTGAGAAGCAGTGGTATTTGTTTGAAGACTAAGGTGCACCTGATTCAGGATATGCTCTTTTCAATCACTTGCTGTGCGTTTGAGAGCTGGGCAATGACTAAGGATGACAGAATTGATGCTCCTAAGCTGTGGTATTGGAGAAGAGAATCGAATATCTCATGAGCTGCCAAAAGAATAAACAATATGTCTAGGAGAAAATGTCTTAGAAGCAAGTGTGGTGAAGCTGCATCTCTCACACGCTGGGCATGTTGCTAGGAGAGGCTATTCCTCGGAGAGGGACATCATGCTTGGAAAGTCAGCAGAAAGGGAAGACCCTCAACGAGACGGTTTGGCACAGCCACGGGCTCAAGTGTGTTGAGAGATCATGAGGATGGCACGAGATAGGGCAGAGGTCAGGTCTGTGCTCAGAGGGTCACCGTGAGTCATACTCAGCTTGAATGCATCTAAACACGACATGGCAAGGGAGGTGACAGTTCACCAAAGCGATCAGACCTGCACCGACTCCACTTTTTTTCCCAGGTCCTGAGTCTCCTTCTTCTGTTGTTGGAGGCAAACAGACCAATTATATTTTGGGTGGCTGCCTGTAAGCTTTTTAAGACCCAAGGTACTCCTCAGCAAACTAGAAGGTAGAACGCTCCTGTTAGCTGCCCTCTAGTCGGCTGTGACTATCAGCCCTCACACAACAGAAAGAAACGCGCTGTTCTCATGCCATCCTCCCGATTTCTGCCAGTGATGCAGTCATTGCCAATCCATCTTACTGAGGATCTCCTGCCACTCCTCTGTTAGTCAGTGTGTCGCACTGTCGTGGTTTGTGTGTTGCTGGGACGCTGGGAGCTATGTCACTGGTATTTCAAATACCAGCAGCCTCACTCGGGGGGGATGGATTTCAGTGGCGTTTTCATACTCCGCTGAAATAGGGGATGAAGTTGCAGTGGAGATGGACTCAGAAGTAGGACAGGCAATCTGCTTCTGAAATAATGCTCCGAAGCAGCAAAAATAGAATGGAAACTCTAAAACTGATGCTGGGCCTACTGACTGGATAGACCCACGAAGATCAAACACCATTTACTGAGCGTCTGCTGTGCGCCAGGCACCCTGCTAGATGGGACATAGGTCACGGTTCATCATCACATCCCAAGGAGCTTTTGCTGTTAGCTCCACTTGAAAGAGATTGAAACGCAAAGAGCTAAAGTCAAATAATTTGCCTACGTCAGATCCAGAAAGAGACTGAATTTTGGGGTAAGTCTGTGTTTCTGGTTTTTTTAACAGCATTATTCTACAGAACTTTTTCTGTTTCTGTTTCTTACTCTTTTTTCCATTCACTATACAATGGGAATAAATATGTATCTCTTCCAGTAAGTTGGCCAGGAAGACAGCTACCTGGTCAACTGACTGGATGAGATCATATTTGTTCCTATTCCCAAGATAAGTGATCCAACAGAATGTGGCATTTGACTGTGTGGATCAGAACAAAATATGGCTAATATTGCAAAGAATGGGAATCTCAGAACACTTAATTATACAAAATCTATACCTAGACCAAGAAGCTGTTGTGTGAACTGAGCAAAGGAACACTGCATGGTTTAAAATCATGAAGGGTTTGTTTCAGGGCTGTATCCTTTCTTCACACTTATGCAGTTCTTGCTTGCTGCAGAAAATCAAAGACCTTTAATATGGGTTGCATTTCAACATCAAGAAGACAAAAATCCTCACCAGCATGCCAGTAGACAACATCATGATAGATGGAGAGAAAAAAACAGAAATTGTCAACAATTTCATCTTACTTGGGTTCACAATCAACACCCTTGGTACCAGCAGTCAAGAAATAAAAAGGTGAGTCAAAGGCAAGGATGGTAAAGCTTCACCTCACATGTTCTGAGCATGTTGCTAGAAGGGGCTATTTCGTAAAGAGACATCATGCTCAGTACAGTGTAGGGTCAGCAAAGGAGAGGAAGACCTTCAACCAGGTGGACTGACAGTGGCTGCAGCAATGGGCTCAAGTATGTCAGAGATGGTGAGGATGGCCCAGAAAAGGTCAGGGTTCAGATCTGTTGTCATAGGATTGCTACCAGTTATACTCGGACGGATGGCCCCTACAAACAACGCTTTTAAGCTGCCATGGAAGCAGGAGTGGCATCTACTTCCTAAACAACATGCCTTTGGAAACTCTATGGACTTTGATAAAGGACGATAGTTATAAAAACGTTCCCGGACTTTTGTTCATAGGATCGCTATGAGTCCTGCTCGACTCGACGGCAATCATACGCCCCCAGGAAGGGTTCCTCCACTGTCTGCACGTGTCACGCTCTCAAACAGCGCCTAGAGTCCATCCTTCTCTTTGCGAGAGGTTTTACCCAGAAGCGAAGCTGCCTTATGGGTACTTCCGGTCCAAGTGCTCATTCAAGCATCCCCATTGGTTTACTCGCCCTCCAAGAGCTGGTCCCTGCCATTCGCCCACATCCTCCCAGCAGTGAGTTTTATCTAACTTTCCGTTTTTGCCAGTCTAATGGGACATGTTTCCTCTGCAGCCCCTGCGCTACTGGTGTGGGTGCAGGAATCTCATGCCTTTTTCAGTTTCTGGTGATATTTGACCACACACCCACCAATTAGAAAGGACAAGGTTTCAGAATAAGTTTGCTCCATGAAAAGCTCACTATGATGACAGAAGATGGGAGAGGAGTCACACAATTCCCACCCCATCAGCAGCTACAAGGAGCCCTCTCTCACTCAACCTGGGGAGACCTGGGTTCCCGACCGATACCTGAGTAACTACCATGTCAGTCAGTGGAGGCTTTCTGATTGCTGTGATGCTGAAGAGTTTTCAGTGAAGCTTCCAGCCTAAGACTAGGAAGAAAGGCCTGGTGAGACATTTCTGAAAATGAAAGCCCTAGAGATCACAATGGTCCACTCCCCAACTGGTCATCGGGATGGGACAGGACCACTGTATTGTACTTGGGATCACGATGAGATGGCAGCTAACAGCAGCTCCAGCGGCAGCAACAATGACAAAGCCACCCACCACAAGAGGAAAGCACGAAGCTCCCGCTCCCTCTCACCAGAGACTCCGACCCCCGAGAGGAGGGACCAGGACCCCCACCCTGTGTTACAGCAGCCATTGTAGGCACTTCTTTTTTTTTTCTCTACTGGTTTATTTACAACATTCAAACACAAATTTGAACAAATTCTTTCCATTTCCCTCAGCCCTCATCCATCAAATTGTACAACCCAATGATTAATCCCTCCTCCCCCTGCACATCCACATCCCTCTGCTTCCAGCCTCTCCCACTCATCCTCGATCCTTATACTCATTCTACAATAACGGTTTTATATAATATTTACCCTTATGGGACTGAGTTAGTTCACTCCGCATAATGCTCTCCAGTCCCTCCCAAGTTAGGTAATAATTTACAAAGTTATTGCTCCTGCATGCTGCATAGTATTCCATTGTGTGAATGTACCATAATTTCTCAATCCATTTGTTTGTGGCTGGACATTTGGGCTGTTTCCACATTCTTGTGATGGTGAATAATGCTGCTATGAACACTGGTGTACAAATCTCAGTTTGTGCCTCAGTCTCATATTCTCAGGGTATATTGCAAGTAGTGAAATAGCTGGGTCATATGGAATTTCTATGTTCAGCTTTTTTAAGAAGCACCAAACTGCCTTCCAGAATAGTTGCACCATTTTACAATCCCAACAACAAAGTGTAAGCGTTCCTTTCTCGCCACATCCTCTCCAACATCTATTACTTGCTGCCCTGTTAAACTTTGCCACTCTTACTGGAATGAGATGGTACCTCATCATGGTTTTGATTTGTATCTCTCTTATTGCCAGTGATCTGGAGCATTTCTTAAATCTGAATTTTGTATTCAGTTTCATTATGCCCCCCGAATCCTCCTCTAGAGGAGAGATCTTCATCATCGTCACCTTAGAGATGGAGACAGTGAGCCTCCAACAGAGAGGTGAGCGGTCCATGTAGGCAACTGGGCCAGGGCTTACATCCAAGTATATGTGTGGACCGCTTTACCATACCACCCGGTCTTCACTCCAAAGGTGGTGTGTGTGATGACACAGTCAGCAGGGCCGGTGCGTTTCCAGGTACAGTGGCGCTCAGCTTCAGGACACACACTGGTCCCAGGTCCTAATCTCTAGGCTGATCCAACGCCTGCAGTATATTTGGCTCATCTTGAAGGGAGCCTTCTAGAATCTACTTGGCAGATGTGGTCTATGAAGCTCAGAAAGGTAAAGTCACTTATAGAAGGTCACACAGCACATCAGAACTTAGCTCTCTAGCCCAATAGATTGTGGGACATGGTCATTTCCACCCCTCAACTCTTCTTCCCTGTCTGCCAGCTTCCCCAGGCTCCAGAGTCTCCAGCAGGGGTGCCTACGAGTCAGTCACTCCTATGCCTTGTAGCTCCACCTACCCCCTTCACGTACCTTCTAGGGCTGTAAAAAGAGTAGGGTATCATGGGGAAGCTGCTTCTGACCTCTATCATCTCTGTAAGGAGGAACTGTCCCCACAAAGAACATCTACAACACAAAACCATTTCCCATGAGGTCAGACATGTCCCCTATGCTCAGGCACCTGTTGTTATGTACCCTCAAGTTGCCTGTGGCTCAGTGACTCTATGTACAACAGCCTCAAACCCTGCTCTCTCCTGAGCCAACCTTATTGTCTCTGACACACCTATTTCCATTACCCCAGCCACTGAGTCAATCTATCTCATCCAGGGTCACCCTCTCTTGCGTTGTCCCTCCTCCCTCCCAAGCATGATGTCCCTCTCCAAGGACTGGTTACCTCCTTGTAACATGCCCAAAGTATGTCAGATGGAGCTTCAGAATCCTTGCCTCCAAGGAGCAGCCTGGTTTTACCCTCTCCAGGAACGAACCTGCTTGTTCTCTTAGCAGACCATGGTGTATTCAATACTCTTCTCTAGCACCACAGATCAAAGACATTAATTCTCCTTCTATCATCCCTAGTCATTGTCCAGCTTTCTGATGCATAACAAATAATTGCAAAGACCGTGGCCTGGATCAAGTGCACCTTAGTCTCCAGACTGACGTTGTTGCTCTTCAGTACTCTGGAGAGGTCCCTGACAGCAGACTTTCCCAATGCAATTCATCTTTTGATTTCCAGGCTGCAGATACCAAGATGTTTCTTGATGTTGAGCCTCAATCCATACTGAACGTTGCAGCAAGCACTTCAGGTCCTCCTCAGTTTCAGCAAGCAAGGTTGTGTGATCTGCATAATGCAGGTTGTTGATGAGTCTTTCTCCAGTCTTGATGTCACACTCCTCCTCATGGAGTCCTGGATGATTTGTTCCACATATAGATTGAAAAAGCATGGAGATAGGATACATCCCTGGAGTACACGCACCCTTCTCCATTTCACGCACCTACTTCTACCAATTCTAACACTGATCCTACTGCTCTACTGTTGTTGTTGTTGTTGATTGCCTTCAAGTTGAGCACGACTCATAGCGACCCTATGAACGAAAAGGCCTGAAGCCCCTCTACAATACTGACATTTATCAAAGTTCATAGAGTTTCCAGAGGCATGTTGTTTAGGAAGTGGATGCCACTCCTGCTTCCAAACCTGTCATAATACTGTTACTGTTGTTATAATAATTTGTCATAACAAGTAATTGAGAAGACCATGGCTCTACGACTGGGTCCAAAATCCATTGCTATGGACGCACAGATCTCACAGAACCACACTCACTATGAGGTTATTAGAGAAATCTACAAGTTACAATTCTGATATGCGGCAGGACATTGTTCCTCAGTCAGGACAGCGTCCCCAGCATACCCAACAAGCCCTTCAGCCTTGTGGCTTTAAGCTAGTGTGACAAAGCTCTCTTAGTCCAACCCACGATGGCATCTTCTCCTCCCTTCCCCAGTCCTCCAGCAAGTTTGAACAAAGGACCCTGGCTGTTGTGCTGGCTCCGTGGGCAGCAGTCCCAAATCAGCTCTGTCTCACATCAGTCTCTGATTCTCCTCTCGGCTGCTAGTGTTCTCATGTAGGTCTGAGTCTGACTGGAGTAGAAAGCTCTGGCCCCAAAAGATACTTCCTGCATTCTCTGCTGCTTCTTTCTTGCTAATATTAAGATTCTCATCTGCTGCTGCTGCTGTTGTTATTAGGTCGCATCCAGTCAATTACAGCTCATAGAGACCTTGAGAATAACAGATCTGTACTCTTTCCTATCCTCTGCCGGCCTCACAATCTCTGACATCCTTGAGTCCATTGCTGCAGTCACTGAATCAAGCCACTTGAGGGTCTTCTCTTTCGCTGACCCTCTACCTCTCTTCAAGTAAGATGTCCCTCTCCAAGGAATAGCCTTTCCTACCAACATACCCAAAGTAAATGAGAAGAATCTTCACCATACTTGCCTCCAAGGAGCATTCTGGCTTCACTTTTTCCAAGACATATCTGTTTGTTCTTTTGGTGGTCCAGGGACACTCAGTACTCTTTTCCAATATCATAGTTCAAAGGCATTAATTCTTCTTTTGTCATCTTTATTCATTGTCCAACATTCAGCAGCATAGCAAGTGACTGAAAAGATCCTTATCTAAATCAGATGCACCTTAGTCCCCAAACTAATATCATTGCTCCTCAGTAATTTGAAGAGGTCTCTGACCTCAGAATTTACCAGAGCAATGCATTCCCTAATCTCCTGACTGCTGGACCAAGCGTATTGACTGTGGATCTAAGTAAGATGAAGTCATTGACAGTTTCCATCTTTTCTCCATCTATCATGACATTTGTTGCCTTTCAGTCCAATGGCAAAGATATTTGTTTTCTTGACATTGAGATGCAATCTGTATTGTAGGCTGTAGTGTCTGATATTCTACTGCTAAACCTACTCAATTTAAGCCTGGTTGAATGGGGAAATTATCAGTTCCATCATGAGTCATTTATACACATGCTATTTCATGTTCCCACCCTTTCATGAGGTGGAAGTCAAAGCTGATGGCTAGGAAACCATCCTGAACAAAAACCTACAAGGATCCTGGTGGTTGCCAGTGCTACAAACTGCCCCCAACTAGAACACTTGTTCATGTAATAGCCACCTACTGAGAAATGGGTCTGACTTGTAAAGATTTAAATTTTATACTACATTTCAGTCTTTCATTTATATGTTTTATAAAATAAGCCTGTGGACATTTATTAGTGTTGTTGTTTTGTGTTGTCAAGTTGACTACAACTCATAGTGATCCTATGAACAATAGCTCTGAACTCTCTCTTAACTTAAGCCAATCTCACTATCTCTGAAACTCCTGCCTCCATTGCCACAGTCACTCTGTTGTTAATCCACCTCACCCAGAGTCTTCCTCTTCTGCACTGACTCTCCACTCTTCCAAGTATGATGTCCTTCTCCAAGGATTGGTCCCTCCTGGCAACATGCCCAAAGTATGTGAAACGGAGGTTCACATTTCTTGCCTCCAAGGAGCAACCTAGTTTCACAGTCTACAGGACAGACATGTTTGTTCTCTTGGCAGTCCATGGTATGCGTAATACTCTTCTCCAGCACCACAGCTCAAAGGCAGTAATTCTTCTTCTGTCATCCTTAATCACCATCCAGCTCTCTGATGCACAGCAAGTAATTGTGAAGCTTATGGCTTGGATAAGGTACACCTTAGTCTCTAGTTTGACATCATTGCTCCTTAATACTCTGCAGAGGTCCCTGACAGAAGACTTTCCCAAAGCAATTTGTTTTTTGGTTTCCTGACTGCTGGTGCCAAAAGTTCTGACTGTGGACCTGTGCAAGATGAAAATATTAATAACCTCAATCTCTTCTCCATCTATTATGATTCTGCCAATTGGCCCAGCAGTGAGAATATTTTGTTTTCTTGATGTTTACTACTGCAATATATTTTTATAGCATACAATTACATGCATCTTAAGCATATAGCTTAATGTATTTTTATAATTATTTCCCAGCTCTAGCTGTTCAATGTTTCTAGGTTTTCTTACCCCTAATACCAGTCAGTTGTTGTTGTTGCTGTGAGGTACCATCGAGTTGAGTACCGCTCATTGCAACCCTGTGAACACCTGTCCATACTGCCCCTCATTATGCTGACTTGGATCGCCTTTGGTGAAGACGGTGTCCATCTAGTGTCCAGCCTCCCATTCTCCACTGCAGGGGCGGAGGGGTGGGGGGAGCCACGTTCCATTCCTAGGCACCCCATGAGTATCCACCACCCAACCGTCAGCACAGGCTTGAGTGTTTCTGTGATGCTAAACAGATTTTTGTAGTTTCCAAGCTAAACAGAGCCAGGAAGAAAGATCTACTTCTGAAAACTAAACCAACAAAAACCTGATGGTGCCCAGTGGCCGGCCCGCCATGCAGGGCCAACTTGAGCTAACGACAGCATCCCTGGGAGGTTTTTCTGACTTCTGAACTTTATTTAAAGATATTTTATTATGAGCCATTACATCAGAACTGCCTCATCGCTGACCCTCCAGTGGGTTTTCAGAGGCGGTCCACTGCACGGAGGGCAACTGGGCATCTTTCGCCCATGGACAACTGGTGGATCTGAACCGCGTTCCTTTCTTTAACTTGGCAACACTATTCACTACCAGTAAGTCACCAGAGTTTATATAGTGTTTTGCATTTGCATCTTATGTTCACCATAATGTCTACAGGACTTGGCCATGTGGTTACACAGAACAGTGGCTTATTCTTCTTTAATAGCTGATGTATTGTACAGTTATCTGCAGTTTCTTTATTCATGCTTTTGCTGATGGGCATTTGGGTCGTTTCCAGTTTGGGGTTACAACATTGTTATAAATTCTGTCCGTGGATGCAGGCCCTCCTTTCTCCTGAGTAGAGACCTAGGAGTGGAATTGCTGTACCATGCAGTTGGACTTTCTGAGAAACCGCCAGTTTTCCAGATGGTTCTCTCGATTCGCCCTCCCACCAACAGTGGGCCTGTTGCACCACCTCCTCTCCAGCACTTGCTGCCTGCTCTTTGTAATTGCAGTCATGCTGGCGGCACCTCACGCTGCTTCATGTCTCTGTTGAGAAATGATGCTGGGTGTTCAGAATGGTTGTGGAATGAAAGCTCAGGTGGACTGGGGGGAGCTTCTCTACCTTGCAGGGGAGGAGAGTGAAGACCTCTGTGTCCCGTTTCCCTGTAGGACCGCTCCTTCAGCCTTCTGGGGTTTAGAACTCACGCCTGGGTCCCCATGAATGGGGGCCAAGCAGAGACAACGTGGCCACTTCCAGTCCTGGTCTGTGAAGACCTGCGAGGGCTGAGCTTTCACCTCCATGATGACCTGGATGGTCAGAACCTGGGGATGACGGAGCTGCAAGACAGAATGAACTCAGCTCTGGGGACCCTCCTGGAGAAGCACTGCCCTCCAAGCAGATACCCCACATGAGCCTTTGGTGTGGAAGAAATAATCCTCCTCTGCATTTGAACCCCCGGGTATTCTGGGCTTGAGCAAGGTGGAGACAGAGATGGTGCAGGGTGAGGTTAGGTTTCCATCTGTTATTCAGAAGGTCAGTATGAGTCAGAGTTGACTCAACGGCACCTAACAATAACAGCATTCCGGGTTTGTTAAAGCAGCAAGCTTTACCCTCAGTAATGTAGGGACTGAGTTCCTGGGTGCTGCAAAAGTGAATACACCCAGCTGTCACAGGAAGGTTGGTAGTTCAAATCCAGCCAGAGGCACCTCAGAAGAGAATACTGATGATCTACTTCCAAAAGATTAGTCACTGAAAACTCCATGGAGCACAGGCCTGCTTCACTACTGAACACACACAGTCACTGGGTCGAGGTCAACTCCACAACTGGTTAGTGCAGGTGTAACCAACAAAGCCCTGGTGGTGTCGGGTGATATTTACTGAGTTGCTAGCTGTGATGTACACGGTCTACTGTTCAAAATGGCTTTCCGAGGCCATTGACCTTGAGTTTGCCTCCTGGCTGGATGGGAACGTGCAACTAGGGTGTCCTGGTCCATCCGTGAGAGCATCAGCCAATTTCACCATCCCGTTAGCCTGATCAGGTTCACAGACAGAAATGTGAGGATCTCACCATCGGCAAGAAAGGCCTGGTGCTGGGGGGGCAGGTCTGACTTCACAGGAATCGGTTTTGTGTTGTGGATATTTCTTGATGAAGACAGACCCCTCCTGTGCATTTAGCAGACTCAGCCTTCCTCACAGTCCCTCTTAGATCAGCAGTTCAAATCCCCCAGCTGGTTCATCCTCTGTCTTCTCCCATAGATTTCGAGCCTCAGAAACTAAATGGACCATCACTATGAGTCAGAACAGAAGGGCAGTGGGTAACGGAGGTAACAAAGCAGCAGCCCTGGTTTTACAGATGAGAACTCAGCGGGTTAGTAAGGAGTGGAGCTATGACTTGGCTCTATTCCTGAACCAATCACTGTGCAGAGCTCACATAGGTGGTGCTATGATTGGCCAGGCTTCTGTCCCACCCATCACACCCAGTGGATAAGGTGCACAAAACCACAGGTTCAACATGAGGGGAGCTGAGTGTTTACCCCAAATCATATCAGGGTGCTATTCGCAGAAGGAGTAAGGAGAGGCAGAGGTGACCCATAGAGCCGCAGTCTCTATGGAGCCCTGGTCAGCCCCCCACTGATCTCCTCACTGCTGCTGAACCTTTCTTCTGCCCCCCCCCACACCCCGAGCTAGGGGCGACCTTGCTTATTCCACATTCCACTGAGAAGCCAGATGCCACCAGACAAAAAATGAACACTCACACCTCCAGTCAAACCCCAGACTTTGATCCCCACCCCTAGTGGCCCTCACTGTGGTCAGAACACTCCAGGTGCCCAGCCACCTCAGCTCATCAATCATCTCCCAATACCTTCAGTCTCTCTACAGGCTTGGTGTTCTGCCATCCTAAAACCATCTCGCCAACCATCACTTCTTCACTCCCTTCTCAGTGTTACTTCCGCTCACCCCTGCGTTTCTCACCTCCCACTCCCTCCGCCTTGTCAACCACTGCACACATACATAACTCCTTTTACCAGATGAATTTCTCTAGAACTGAGATTAGCAATGTTCCAAATGTCCAAAGCACTGAGGCGTTCCATCACCTCCACGTGGACGACTCCTCCTCCCCTCAGTCCCCTCTTCTCCGTCTGCCTTTGAGGTTTGTGATTTACTGGAGGGGCTCGTGTAAACTCAAAACACCATCAGGCAACGGCTCCTGTGATTGTGGGTGATGTAAGTGATCCCAGAGATGAGTGAGCAGAGACGGGTGAGCGAGGGGCCAGGAGCCCACAGACCAAGGCTGTCAGCACAGCTGGACCAGGTTAGACGCGGTGTCCCAAGCAAACAAGGGGTGAACTTCCATGAACTCTATATGGGATGTGGGGACTGTAAAGCACAAGCCCAGGAGAACAAAGGGGAGCAACTTGGGGAGTATCTTCTTGCAGAGTGGGGCTCAGGTCCCACTCTAACCCCTTCTCCTTAGTAATTCATCCTTCACTGAGGTCTTAAGGATAGAAGGTAGAATCACAAAATGGAAAGCTATGGACGAAAGAGCCACGTTAATTCATCGTACACAGGCATCCTGACCCACTGAAGCAGGCCTTGCTCTGGGTCCCTCAAAGCCCAGGGGCACCCCACATGTACCACCTAGCTGGTCTGCAGCACTGACGACAGCCGACAGCTCCCTCCTTCCTTCCAGAAGCTCCTGGTAACCTTGGGGGGGTTCTATCCCAGGTCCTCCCCTCCCCTCACAGACCTGACTGCCGGTCCTCCTGTCCAACAGGCTGCCCTGCCCAGCAGCCTTGAGGAGGAAGGTTTATTTTCTGTGTTGATGTGGCTGGTTCTCAGTGGTTTGGCCAAAGAGCAGACTAGCTCCATCACACAGTCACCACCTTCCATAAAGTAATCTAATGCAATCAGATGGAAAAGAGTGTGTTCTCACTGGAACTCACCTGTTCACTGTCCGTGTCTGCTGCCCTCCCAGTCCTCTGACGTCCCGACGAGGAAGCCATTGATTTGTTCAAACCAGGTGTAGTCACAGCTGCCTGGCTTTAAACCCTGAGAGCCAAAGGCTTTCTGGAAGGCACCTCTCCAGCCTCCCCCGGCGGCTGCTTCCTCAAGACATCTAGCCACATCTGCTCCACCTCAGCTCCAGAGCCAGCCCAGAAATGACTGGGTCACTGTCCAACTCGAAAGTCGGCCTCCAAGCTCTTCAAGATCTCACTACCTTGAGTTGCTGCTCCTTCCCACAAAGCCCCCCATCACACACAGTCCAGGTATATGTTCAAAGCTCCTCTCGTTATTTGTCTAGTCCATCTCCTTGAAGCAAGCTAGGTGTGGAGCGTGGCTGCCACTCGAGAAAAATGAGGTTGCCCAGGGAAGGGCAGGAGCCTGCCCAGGTCACCCAGCACGCGGAGGCGGCGAGAGCCCAGCATAACCAGAGCCTGCTGGCTTGGACCCAAGTGACTCTCCCCTATCACTGTCCCTGTACCAACGCTGGCAGGACCTCAGTCACTGGCTTCGCCTGCCATTCAACCCTTCCTAGCCCAACACTACCCCATCCCAGTTCAGTCGGGGGATGACAGGAGAATGGACGGGACTACAGCCAGAGACTGGCACAGACAGCAAAGTTCCCTTTTATTTTTCTCTTTTTTAATAAATTTAAGAACAGGTCTCGTTGCTCTCCTCCCCCCAGAGCAACTAAAACCAACTAAAAAGGGGCATAGCCTAGGGGGCAGGGGGTGCTAGGAGTCATAATCCTCTTCGTCCTCTGCGTCAGGTGCTGATGGGCCCGGGGGTGCTGGGGGCAGAGGCATGGTCGAGGAGGTGAAAGGCATGAAAGGTGTCGGGGGGCTGCAAAACAGAAAGCAGGGGTGTGTTGGGCCACAGTGGAGGGCTTTCCTGCTCAGAGTCCCAGCCCACCCTCCACAGGGAAACCCCTGCCCAAGGGAGGCACAGTGCAGTGAAGTGAACGACCCAAAGCAGGTCAGGGCCCAGGCTCTGTCCACTGCTCCGGCCAGGGAAGCAGAGGACCTGCTGGGAACACAGCTTCAGTTCCTTCCCCTCCACCTTCAAGTCAGCCCCCACGCCTAAAGCCATGACAGAGAGGACAGGCCGGCGGGCCACGCGTGTCTGGGTACGTGTCTGTTCCTCACCCTCAGTGTCCTCTAAGATACTGGCCCTCCCAGCTCTGCTTACCTCTGAAAGTGGGCAGGGGGGTGGCTGGCCTGGGCCGGGGGCTGCAGCATCTCCTCCTCCCCCTCAGTATCTGTGTCATCGGAATCATCCTGTCAGGGAACAAGGGTGACAGGAGAAGGACCTGAGATCTCTCGGGTGGGGACAGGAGGTGGATCCCAGCAGCCGAAACTAGCAAACAAACCGATGTGCAAAGAGGCCCCTGATAAGGACAGCCCCAGCGTCCAGTCCAGCCACCTCAGCCTGGTGCCACCCTCTCTCCGCCAGAGGGGGCCTCCTCACCTCCTGCTCTGAGTCCGTCCCTGACAGCTTCTTGTCCTTGCCTTTGCTGCCCATGCCACCATTCTTCCGGCTGGTGCCACCTGGTTTCCGGCCCCTTGGGGAAAGTACAGTCCATCTGTCCACGGGTCTCTCCTCTACTAGGCCATCCCCCCCCCTCACTGGCCCCTGGGACCTGGGCCATCCCCACCTGGACACCTGACTTCCCACCTGCGAGCACCCTTGTCCCCGTCCATGTGGTTGTCTTCTCCGTCCCCCTGCATGTCAGGCACGGAGGCCACCAGGTCCTTCAGAAAGTCAAACTGCTGCTCCAGTTCAATGCACTGCTTCCTGGAAGGAGGGGGCAGAAGGGCACTGAGGTGAGGTGGGCGCAGCGAGGGGTGCAGGACGTCAGGGGAACTCCCACCCCACCTCCACCACCACCGCTCATTATTCCCTCTGACGCCCACAGGCAATCCCACCTGTCGGGTCCAGCCTCCCCCGGCCAGCGATCACCCTCAGCGCCCGGGGCGCACCTGGCCCCACCCCGCCACTCACAGGTGGGACGTGGTCATGGTCTTGGCGTTGCGGGACTGGGTCACCTGGCAGGCCTTCTTCAGCAGCGACTCCAGGAAGAGCTCCAGCGCCCGGGCTGCGAGGTGTCAAGGAGAAGGCGGAGGGGGGAAGAAGGTCCCGGCCCGCCCCCCACGGCCCCCGGCCCGCCAGCAACAGGATACAAATGATGACCGGCACAGCCGCCGCCACCTTCCCAATCTCCTCGTCCGTCTGCATGATCTTCTTGATCCGCGCCTGGGGAGGGGGGCAGCGAGCTAGGACCCCGCCGCCTCCTTCCCGAAAAGGAAAGCTGGGGGTACGGGAGGGGATTCGGGAGACAGGGGCAGGGGGCGAGGGGGGAGGGGACGGAAGAGGGCGGGGCGTGCAGGCCCCGGACCCCGCGGAGGGCCCGCCCCCCCAGCCGGGCTCGGGTCCCGGCCTCCCGGGAGCCCGGCCCGCTCCTCCCCGTCCGGCCACGTGCTCACCGGCGGGAACCGCGCGTTGTACTTCTTCTTCTTGCTCGGCATCTCGGGGCCTCTCCCGACGCGCCGGGCCCAGCGCCGCCGCCCGCAGCCTCCCGGCCCCCGGGCCTGCTCGCCGCCCGCCGCTCGCGCTTCCCCCGGGTCCTGGCGCCGCCCGCTCCAACTCCCCGCCGCTCCTCACGGGGTCCTAGCGCCGCCGCTCAGGACGAAACTCGCTGGCGGCCCAGGGCCCTCCCCTCGAGCCTCGGGGGCGGTGCGCTTCCTGCCGTCCGCAAGCAGGCCTCTCTCGGTGCTCCGGGCCACCCGCCTTCAAGAGCGAACGTTAGCTCCGCCCCACGGCCGGCCCGTCCTCCTTAGCCTCCCGCGGAGGCCCCGCCCCCGCCCGACAGGCCCCGCCCCGTGCGTGCGCTTGTCTATAAAGTTGTTGTTGAAGCGGCGGGCGCTCAAGATGGCGGCGGCGGCGGCAGGCGTGGCGGGGGCGGGGCGCGGCGGCGCGGAGCCCCGACAGGAGCGGAACCGGGCCCGGGCTTGGGCCGGTGCCGAACGCAGCGAAGGCCGGAGGTGAAGACGGGGCGGCGGGGAGGGGAGGGCCGGGGCGGGGGGCCTAGCTCGGTCTGTGGGCGCTAATGGCGGCGGGCGCGGCGGGGCTGGCATCCTGCCCTCCCGCAGTTGCTTCAGCAGCGGAGGTTCGAATCCAGGCGCTGCCCCGTCGGCTTTGGTTCCCGCCAGTGCTTCTCTAGGCTGCACTGTCTTCGTCTTTGAGGTGGCACGAGGATGCCCATCGGGCGGCCTGGCCGCGCGGGACTCCCCCCGGGTACTGCGCGCACCTGCACCCGGCTTTCCCTCCTTCCTGGAATCCCTGATGCCGTGCAGGCGCTTGGCCAGGGTCGCAGGTGCGATGGAGCCAGAGCTTCCACCTGGGACTCACGTTAGGCTCTGCCACTCAGTACAGGTGTGACCTTGGCCAGGGCCCTTCTCTCTGTACGTCACTGGAAGTGACAGCACGGTGACAGCACTGACAGTAGCAGGAACACGTTTGCAGCACAGACTCCACCTCAGGCGTCACATTCTGGCTGCTCTTTGAGATAGGAACCTGTGTTATTCCAGGGTGAAGACGAGGCAGCTGAGGCCCAAGGCCACACAGTTTGGGTTGGTGCCTAGCACCTGTGCTTGTCTCAGACCTGCCTGACTCGATTCCTTCCCAGCAGGATGGAGCCCAGCGAGGAGCCGGAGGAGGAAGACTCCCCTGGAGGCCGGGAGGATGGCTTCACCGCCGAGCATTTGGCTGCAGAGGCCATGGCGGCCGACATGGACCCCTGGCTCGTGTTTGATGCCCGCAGCACACCCGCCACCGAGCTGGACGCCTGGCTGGCCAAATACCCACCTTCCCAAGTCACCCGCTACGGGGACCCTGGCTCCCCAAACTCTGAGCCTGTGGGTTGGATCGCAGCCTACGGGCAGGGCTACAACCCCAACTCGGGCGACGTTCAGGGTTTGCAGGCTGCCTGGGAGGCTCTGCAGACAAGTGGGCGGCCCATCACACCTGGCACCCTGCGCCAGCTTGCCATCACCCACCAGGTGCTCTCCGGCAAGTGGTTGATGCACCTGACACCTGGCTTCAAGCTGGACCACGCCTGGGCTGGCATTGCTCGAGCTGTGGTCGAAGGCCGGCTTCAGGTGGCCAAGGTGAGCCCACGGGCCAAGGAGGGTGGGCGCCAGGTCATCTGTGTTTACACGGACGACTTCACGGACCGCTTAGGCGTACTGGAGGCGGACTCGGCCATCCGGGCCGCGGGCATCAAGTGCCTGCTCACGTACAAACCTGACGTCTACACCTACCTGGGTATCTACCGAGCCAACCGCTGGCACCTCTGTCCCACTCTCTACGAGAGCCGCTTCCAGCTGGGAGGTGACGCCCGCGGCTCCCGTGTGCTTGACCGTGCCAACAACGTGGAACTGACCTAGTAGGACAGATGGGGAGGCCACCCTGTACCCGCCTAGGATGGATGCTCCCACCTACCTCCCTGTACCCCAAGGAGGCCAGGCCCCCAGCTCTGAGGATTGGGATGGGTCACCCCAGAACTGCCTGCATCTTAGACCCCCTTGAACTTCTGCTCTTCATCAAGACTGACTCAACCCCCAAAGGGCAGGGGGCTTTGGCTCGCTGGGGTCCAGGCCCTCAGCCTCTCTCTTCGCTGCTCTCTCCTCCACCTCCCAGAACTACAGGTCAAGGCCAGACGCCAGAGGGAAGGCCATCCTTGGCCACCTCTGCCACCTCACCTGGCTGGCCCTTCCCTCCTCCTGCCTTATCTCTCTTCTCTTTCTTCAAGAAGGGGCAGACTTAGTGCTTCCAGTCCTTTCCCTTGCACCTTCCAAGTCCACAGGGCGGGGCCTGCAGGCCTGAGCATGCTGCGGGGGTGGGGGTGCGGGTGTAGTCCCACACAGCCCCTTGCTGAGAGAGGGACACCAGGGCCCCAGACACTGTGCCTGCCACTCACAGCCCGCGTTGCACGTCCACAGCCCAGCTACTCCTCCCACTCCACCTCCCCAGTCCCCCGTCCTACCCTGTCACATACTTACTCCTGGCATTCTAATAAAGCCCAGCTTGGGTCTGTGTCTCGAGTGATTTTTAAAAGGTTCTCTTGGTCACCTACTTTGTTTGCGGAGGAGTACCAGGGTCAGGAGAGGACTGCTCCCAGGCCTGGCCTGTGCCCACAGGGCTAAGACACACCTCGCTGCCAAGCCAGCCCTGCGCCCCATCCTGAGTCAGTTTCTCACAGATCTCACATGAGTCTCAGGGTCTAGCCTGTCCAAAGAGGCCCAGAGCCCCTACAAAGCTACATTTATACATGATAGATGTGCACAGGACCATAAATGATCCACCTGGGATCCTGGGCACGTGGGTTGGTGCACAGACAATGGACTAGTTCTCAGCACTCTCCACTGTCCTCCCTTTAGGGGGTGCCCTGGGAGT
The DNA here is from genome assembly GCF_000299155.1 of Elephantulus edwardii. Lineage (NCBI taxonomy): Eukaryota > Metazoa > Chordata > Mammalia > Macroscelidea > Macroscelididae > Elephantulus > Elephantulus edwardii. The sequence goes on from NW_006399876.1 coordinate 9,158,593, forward strand.
CCTCCCACTTGGGCTCACCGCTCTCTGCCCAGCTCGAGCCACTGGACAGCTCTCCACTGATTTATGTAGGCAGTATTCTGTGAAAGAGGACCCATTCTGTGGTCAGGGACATTGAGGCCCACAGGGGCAAGACGCTGCCTGTGGTCACATAGGGGAGAAACAGGGCTGGAACCCCATCTGCTGCCTCTTTTCAACCCACAAAGCACTTTCACTCCCATGATGCTGCTGGGCTTCTGGAAGCCAGGCTCCCGACACCTCCCCGCTGCAGCCCTGGCCCTGGCCTTGGTCAGGATCCAGGGCATCTGGCAGGGAGCCCCTGGGGACACTGCTCTCTCGTGCTGTGCCGGAGCTGACTCAGCCTCCAGCCGCCTCACCAAGTTGGAATTTGGAGCAGGGGAGCGGAGATGCCATTCAGCTGTCTGAGTGGAAGTGGGTGAGTCAAGCGAGCTTGGCAGGCCCCTTCCCCAGCTTCCTCCCCACCCTGGGCCAGCCTCAGGAAATCCCCAGAGCCAACCTGCCAACCTCCCGCAGACCCACAGTGCCTTGACCTTGACCAAAAAAGGGTCAAGACTTGGGGGTTCTGATCAGGCCCTCATGGCTCCTCCGTTGCCCACAAAATGTCAAGACTGTTGATCGAGCCACACGTGCCCATGCCCTCTGCCCACACCCACAGCCACTCCTCTGCCCCTGGTCCTTTCTAGCCCAGACTTCTGTCACTAAACCACTACAGTAGCCCCCATTGTGTCTAGCATCTCATCCTGCCCCCAACTCATTACTTTGTCCTCAGCCACAGTCAATGGATCCTTCTACAGAAGGTCCAGGGGCCCCCACAGCCTGCAGGTCAGCCCCCCCACCACCATCCAGGGACCCCTGCTCACGTTCCATCCACTGGCACCGAGCCCCCAGGCCTCCAGCTGTGCCTTCTGTGTGAACACCTGCCAGCAGCGGGCAGGTCTGTGTGGCTGCCATGTGATCATTCTTTGTGATCCGGTCACCTCTCTGGCCCCTACACCACAAGTTCAGACAGTGCTCCACACTCAAGGAGGCCAGGAACCCTGTCCACTTCAGCTCCAGCAATGAACCGATGAGCCCACCCCAAGCACAACGCGCCTCCAGCCTCACCACGGCTCATCCCTCCCCTGCTTCAGTCTCGTTCCGGAAGTACAAGCTGCCTGTAACACACACACGCTTCCATTGCCCATGGCCTTGCTGACCATGTCTCTGCACAGGCCTGCCTCTCAGGGTCATCCTCTGCAGGCTCCTGCCTTCCCTCCGCCTCCTCCCACCCTCATCCCAAGTACAGAAGCCCCTCCTCAAGCTCCCACAGACCGTGGACTCCCGTCTGTGCTTCTGGGAGGATAGCGGCCACACTTTACCCCTTGTACCTTCAGCATCCGGCCACACCTGGTCGAGCTCAGCTGCTGAGAAGCATTGAAGGTCTCCCTTTCATTCCAGGTCTCAGTTTCCTCATTCTGTGAAATCATAATGAGGAAGGTCTGTGTTAAATGCTGATTGATCTCATCCAGACTTCCCTAAGACACATTAGTGGGGCAGTGAGTAAGACTCTTGGCTGCTAACCAAAAAGTCGACGGTTCAAATCCACTGGCCACTCCATGGGAGGAAGACGAGGCGGTCTGCTCCAGCTTACATGCTGAGACACCAGCGGGGCAGTTCTGGGCCGTGTCCTCGAGCGTCATTATGCGCCGGAGTCCAGGTGATGGTACTGGGTTTGTATTTTGGTTTTTAGCATCACATCGTTTTTGCTAATAGCTACCGCAGAGTTGCTTCAAATGAAACACCACCCAGCCCTGAGTCCTCGCAAGAACTGCTGTGCGGATTTTTAGTTGGAGATTCTGCAGGTTCTTGTTGCCATTTTGCAGAGGAAAAAACTGAGGCACATAAAGGTTTAGCAGCTGGCCCCGGGTTAGCATTTGAAGCTAGGCCCTCATCTTTCAGGGCTTTTATCGTGGTGGAAGTGCTGCTGGAGGTGGGGCCGCAAACACAAATGATCCCAGCAAGGGCTGCTGTTGTTCCCTGTCAAGTCGGAACCCACCCATCGCTGACCCTCCGGCAGGTTTTCAGAGGCAGTAAACTGCACAGGAGGAGACTGCCTATCCTTCTGCTGAGGAGCATCTGGTGGATTTGAACCTCCTGCCTTTAGAATTGTTGTAGATATGTGCCATTGAATTGACTACAACCCAAGCAGACCTATGAACAATGGCTCTGAACCTGGCCCTATCCTGAGCCGTATCCTCACCAGAGCTGACACATCTGACCCCATTGCCGCAGCCACTGTGTCAGTCCAGCTCATCCAGGGTCTTCTTTTCTTCTCTTCCAAGCATGATGTCCTTTTCTAAGGACTGATGCCTCCTGGCAACAAGTCCAAAGTATGTGACATGTTGTTGTTGTTGTTGTTGTTGTTATGTGCCGTCGAGTCGCCTGCGACTCATAGCGACCCTATGTACAACAGCCCTAAACTCC
>NW_006399876.1:9164276-9207358 GCF_000299155.1 Elephantulus edwardii
TACTGCAATCCCAGAGGTGCACAGTTCAAACCCTCCAGAGGCTCTGATGGAGAAGGAGGGACAATCTCCTCCTGTACCACTCAGATCTGATTTGACGGTCACACACACACACAGTCCTTGCCCCAAAGAGCAACCCTGGTTTCACTCTCTCCAGGACAGACCTGTTTGTTCTCTTGGCAATCCGTAGTATGTTCACTACTCCTCTCCAGCTCCACAACTCAAAGGCATTGATTCTTCTTCTGTCATCCTTAGTCACTTCCCAGCTCTCAGGTGCATAGCAAGTAATCAAGAAGACCATGGCCTGGATTGGCACACCTTAGTCTCCAGACTGACATCGTTGCTCTTTTAGCTTTAGGATTAGGACTCAATTTTTATGGCATGTAGGTTGTGTTCTCAGAACCCTGTTGAAGAGACACTGGGTCTAGAGGAAAGGTCTCATTTTACTGATGAGGAAGCAGGCAGACTCCTGGTGACACAGTACTAAAGTAGTTGACTGTTAACCGAAAGGTCATTGCTCAGACCCACCAGCCGCTCCAGGGGAGAAAGCGAGGCAGTCTGCTTCCGTAAAGGTCGGAGCCTGGGAAACCCTCTGGGCGGTTCTGCTCTGTCCTCCAGGCTGGCTCACTGGTGACAGTGAGTGGACAGGAAGAACCAGATGCGAGCTGCTGCCTAGCAGGCCAAGGACTCCCTGAAGCCCACCCCTTCAGCCGGCAAGGGGCCCTGCCTCGTTGGGTAGCCCCTTCGAGGGGGACAAGGGAACAAGCTGGTGGACGGTGGTGGCGGTGAGCTGGGCAAGTCCCCATGCTCAGCCTCCTCCTATAAACCCTGGCAGAGGGCTGAGGCAAGAAAAATGAGGAGGCTCCCCATCCCTCTCAGACACACTGGGAACCCCCTGACCTCAGGGAAGAGGCACTCTCGGGGCTGGTCAGGGAGGGGCTGCAAGGAGGGGAGGACTTCCTGGAGGACCCCTGGCTCCTGGGCTGACATGGAGGACAGGAAACAGCTGAGTTGGAAGAGCAACCCTGCCTGCACTTTGGCGGGGTGCTCAGGGATTTTCCTGGTGGGGCAGCTGCACCCCACTCCCGCCCACTGGGAGGGGCCCTGAGAGGGATGAGGCTTGGGTCACACAGCTGATTCATCGTCCAGAGAAACTCCGTTTCTGTGACGCGCCTCCCTCAGGCACCGGGAGCTAACCGAAAGACACCTCTGGCCTCCATCTCCCAGGACCTGCCTTTTCTTGACCTTTGGCCCCGTGGCTGGGCTGGGAAGACCCCCAGGCTCGGCAGAGGGACAGAGTACCAGCAAGGGACTGGGCTTAGGGGGCAGTTTCCCAGCTAATAAAGGAAGCCCCTTGGATACCTCTAGGGAGTCCTGGTGACTAGTAGGTTAAGTATTGTGCTGCTAGCTGAAAGGTTAATGGTTCAAATCCACCATCTGTGCTGCAGGAGAACGATGAGGCATTCTGTTTCTGTTAGGATTTACAGCCTTGGACCTAGCGGAGGATGGCCAGGAGTCACGACCGACTCGATGGCAGGAGCTTTGGCTTGGATTTTAATGCCAGGACATCTCAGGTGTCACACCTTATAAATGAGGACCTCACTGGGGTAAAATCAATTCCTACTCACAGAGATCCCTGCAGGGCAGAGTCGAATGGCCTGCACAGTTTCCAAGGCTTCCAACCTTTAGGAACAGCTAGAAGGTTCGAACCACCAGATGCGTTGTCTAGCACTTAACCACTGCACCACCAGAGCTCCTTCTATAGATGAGGAAACTGAGGCGCAAATAACACAAACATGTGCCCCGACCTGCCTTGTGCCTGGGACTCTACACACATGAACGTGTTCAGTTCTCACAGCCTCCGTTTCACTGACAAGGAAACTGAGGCCACAGAGGTTCAGTAACTTCACCAAGGTCAAGGCTAGCTGGTCCTGGTCCCACAGGCACCACATCTCTGCTAATTCCTGAGACAGGGAGACACACACACACACACACACACACACACACACACACACACACTCTGAGCAGCTCTAACGGTGGAAGACAAGTCTGCATTGCTTTTTAGGGGTCATCCATCCTCAGGTCTCACCTCTACCCTTGGGACACCGGGAGCCCAGACCGGTCACACACACACCCCAGGTCCTCTTCCCTGAGATTAAGGGGAGAAAGCTGACTCAAGCCAGGGAAGTCGGAAAGTCAGCCAAACCCACAAGACCTGGAGAGGGCAGCAAGACATTCCCGCCAAAATGCCTTCCTCTCATACGTTGAATCCTCTCCAAACCTCAATCCTTTCCTCACGAGTCAGAGCCTCCCCTTCCTGCCTGCCACCCCCTCCTGACACACACAAGCACACACACCACACACCACATACATAACACACAATTCACAGGCACATCACACACACAGAGACACCACACACATACCACACACACATGCGCCACATACACAGCACACATACTTCACAGGTACACCCACACAGAGATACACACATACTATACACACGTACCATACACACTACACATACTTCACAAATACACCACACACACACAGAGACAGCACACACGTACCACATACACAAGCTATACACAATACACATACTTCGCAAATACACCACACACACAGAACACTACACATGTACCACGTACACAAGCTATAACACAATACACATACTTCACAAATACACCACACACACAGAACACTACACACATACCACATACACAAGCTATAACACAATACACATACTTCACAAATACACCACACACACAGAACACTACACACATACCACGTACACAAGCTATACACAATACACATACTTCACAGGCAAACCACACACCCACAGAGACAGCACACACAACCCACAGATAAACAAAGGAACACTACACAAACACACACAGCACATACACTGTACAGCACTCATGCTTCATAGGTCCACCACACACCCACCACACATCCACATCCCCTCTCCCCACACAAACACACACTTACCACACACACCACACAAACACATTTCACAGGCACCTCTCACACATGCCACACAAATACAGAGACACCACACACACAGAGCTACACACACAAACACCACACACATAAAAACCACACACACACACACACACACCCCATCCACATCACACAAACACACATACTTCACAGGCGCACCACACAGATACATACGCACCATAGATACTCACACAAGAAACACCACACATACACACACCACACACACACAGATACCACACATACATACACCACACACACACCCCTCATACACAGGCACACTACACATAGCACATAGATATACCATATCACACACACAAACACACCATACACAAAGCCACCACACACACACCATACACACACATGTACCATACAAACACACAGGTACCACACACACCATAAACACACCCCATACACATACACCATATAAACACACAGGTACCACACACACAAATACACCACATACACATCTCATGTACAACACACATACTTCACAGGCACATCACACACACAGATATGCACACACAAGAGACACCACACACACACACCATACAGACACACATGCTTCACAGGTACACCACACACCACATACACCATACAGACACACACACGGACACCCCACACATACCACACACACACATGCTTCATAGGCACATGTACAGACATACAGCGCACACACACGCACTCCCACATAGACACACACAGGCACCACACAAACACACACACATACCACGCAGACACATCACACATGCCACAGCTACAAACACACACCTCACACAGACACACACGCACACAACCCCTCAAATCCCCACCTGGCTCCTGCCCTCCAGGATGCCTCACTTGGCCTCCAGGGGGCAGCGAGTCTGGTCACGGCCCCAACAGGGTGAGCTCTGCTCCCACTCACACTGGGTGACTCACTCCCTCGCCCCCCGTGACTCAGTTTACACAGTGCCTGGAGGGCCTCCCAGCACGGGTGGGGCTGATTTATAGGCCCAGCCCAGAGCTGCTGCCTTTCATCCCAGGATGAGCGTTTCATCCCCTCCTGGCCCAGAGTGGGGGGCGGCACCCGCGGGGGCAGCAGTCCTGTCCCCAGTGGTGGGTGGGCCTGGAAGCTTCAGGCAGAGGTGGAGCCCAAGAACAGATGACGCACCCCAGCTTCTCTGGTCCAGGGCCTGGAGGAGATGGAAGGACCTGGCACCCACCACAGCGCCCCTGACACCCTGGTTCAGAGGGAATGGTCTCCAGTGATCCTCCAAATACTGACGCCCCTGCGCCACCTGCACCGACGCTGCCCACACACTGTCACCCTATCTCACGCCCCAGTGGCCTAGCAGGAAGGCACATTTATAATTACCTACTTTTCCCTTTTTTTTTAAGACCAGATGAGGTATCCACTCATTTATTTAGAAAATTTCTTGTTAAAAACATTTCCATTAATAGTTTGAATCACCTACTTTTATAGAGGAGAAAACTGAGGCAAATAAAGGGTCCAGGTTGCAAAGCCAGGAAGTGACTGAGCTGGATTCAAACCCAGGTCCTCTGTCAGATATCACATGGTCGTCTTCAGTGCCCACAGCCTGGGTTGGTGGAAGCAAGGAGGGGGACCCACGGTCAGTCTTCTCTCTGGCCCCATTTAATCTTCGCCTTTGGATTTAGCGAGCACAGCCAGTAAGCCCCTTATCTGCAAGAAGAGAAACTGAGGCTCCCAGAGGGAGAGGAGTAGCCTGAGGGTTCCCAGCAAGACTTGGCCAGAGCTGGGACCAAATCTGGCGCTCTCCACACACTGTGCTACCCCTATCCTCTGCAGAAGCGGCTGGTGCAGGGAGGGAGCCCCAGAGATGGCGTGGGAGGCGATGGTGCTGCCTCTGGCTTCCCGGAGCTCAGGGTTCATTACCTGCTTGTGAGCAACACTGTCATCCAGCAGAAGTGTGAGGCTCAAGGGGCAGCAGAAGGACAGGCACATGTGGGTGCTCAGGGGGCATCCAGGGAGTGAGGGGAAGGGCACCCCTGAGTCCATGGTGATGCCCAAGGCCTGGACACAGCTGCCTGTACCTTTAACACCTCCTTCCTCCTCAGCCCCAGGTTCCACCAGACACCCCTCTTCAACTCTTGAGAGCCCAGGGGCCTGGCCCAGAAGACCCCATTCCAGACTCCAGCCACTATGTAAATGGAGCATAGATCACTTCTGCATTCAAGCTCCGCCCACGGTCCCCTCATCTCTGAGAACAAGTGGTAACAGCGCATTCCAAGACCCTGGCTGGACCTCACATGATCCCTCTCATCATCTAACACCCTTTCCCCACGTGCTCTGAATCTAGCTACCCCAGACCCCGCCCCTACCCTCAAATCTTCATATCCACTGTCTTCTACACCAGAAAGTCTCTTCAGTCAAAAAGCATCCTCTGGCGAGCTCTGGTGGCCTAGTGGCAAGAAGCTGCACTGCAATCTCAGAGGTACACGGTTCAAATCCACCAGATGTTCTGCTGGAGAAGGAGGAACAATCTCTTCCTATATCAGTCAGATCTGATTTGACAGTACACCCAAAAAATAATGAAAAGAAAGAAATTTTTTTTAAAAGCATCCTCTGCTAGCAAGTCTTCTTCCTCCACCCTCCCATTACAGAATCCTTCTTTATGGGGTAGGGGCTCCTGCAGTGGCCTGGAGCCCTCTAGCACCTGACCACTACACCCATTTTGTCCCTAACACCGAGGTTCTTTTCCCCAGTTGTCTGACCATCTCTGAGAAGTCAGCACCCTGGACCAGGATCAAGTCTTTGATCGTTTCTGCTTCCCCACAGCTGGCACGATTCAACTTCCAATTCATCTCTCAGGGAGAATAGAGAAAGACCAGTGGTCCAGCCCTTCACTGAATACTACTCAGTAAAGATAAGGGGGACTATTGTTCCACAAAATCCACGGGGACGCACACAGACAGTATGCTGAGAGCTCAAAGCCAGATCCATCAGGGCGCATAATTTATGACTCCATCGGTGTGGAATTCTAGAAGAGCCCAGAGATTTCTGGGGCAAGGGGAAGGGGAACATCAACTGCAGACAGGCAGCAAGGATCTTCTGGGGCAGATGGAAATGCCCCAGTGATTACGCGGGCATATGAACACACGGATCAAATCGCACAGCTGGAATCATTTAAAAATGGGAATTTTATCAAATGTAAATACACTGTCACAGAATGGTTCTTGTTTTTATTTTTTTAAATGAATTGAAGCTGCATCCTTCCCAGTGGAAGAATTTCCAAGATAAAATAAAAGGGACAGGGGGCAAAGCAGTGTGCGTGCGGAGTGGGCTGCATTCCGGGTGGAAAGACAAGCAAGAAACTGGGTGCAGGGGCTCAAAGGGGCAGGAGAAGAGGGACGTTCTCAGAGTCTAACAGTGGGAGCCTCTCTCCCCTCCTATTTCCTTTCAAGGAGGGAGGTCCGTCCCTTTGGGAATGTAACTTTCTAATAAATCTATTTTTATTCTCAAAAAATAATACAGAAAACAAAAATTAATACAGAAACTCAAAGTCTGACAGTTTTGGATTTTTTTTTTTGTGGGGGACTGTGTTTCCCCGGGGTAAAATATTTATAGCAAGATAGTCTTGGCTGTTAAGAAGCAAATCACATGAAAGCACCTGATATTGCTAGTTTGTGACTGAATTAGTTTTAATTAGAATCTTCTCTGGTTCCTGATACTTCATCAGTTCCGTCCCTGTTCCAGGCTCCATGTCGCTGTCAGTTCACTGGCAACTTAACAGCGACACCCTGATGGGGGTAAGCATGATGGAGATACACCACTCCGGGAAAGGATCACAGAGTCAATCCAGCTCAGTTTTGGATTTTTGAGGAATGTGAATGCACTATTGTTAAGCGCCACTGAGTCTGATTTATAACAACCCTATGCCATCCTTACCATCTCTGATATACTTGATCTCATTGCTGCAGCCACTGTTGGAAAAATGAAACACAGTGTTAAAACAAATGACAAAAACTCATTTCACTCAAGGCAAAAGCAACAACTCATAGCTGGTCATCCGCTGGGTTTCGGAGGCTGTAAATCGCATGGGAAAAAGATTGACTATCTTTCTCCCTTGGAGCCACTAGAGAATTTGAGCTGCCAGAGAGGAACAGCGTTTGATTTAGGATCACAACTCCCTACAGAGGATGCCTCCAGCACTCCCTCTTAAAAATAAAGCAACACTAAAGATGCAAATCATGAAGCAAGGTCCAGGAGATACAATGATTTGTTTCTGTTCAACTGGAAGAGTCAGAAATAGGAGGAAGATGTGAAATTTATGGTTAACTGTGTTCACCCAAATTTGCAGGAGGACTGGGGTGGGAAAGATGTCTTCGTTGACAAGACTAAGAGGGCTTTGTAACACTGCTCTAAAGCTACCAAGGTCTATGAGCACACCTGAGAAGCTGTCCTGACTGAAGAATCACAGTTTCCCACCTGAATTATAATCTGCTAACAGCCCAACTAAACCCTCATAATCATGAAGTTAGTGCTATGTGTTCTGTGTGACCATTGCAACAGCGCAGTGAGAGCCCAGGGAGAGAGAAGGCTGGTGTTAGCAAAAGTAGATTCAGGGAGCATAGGGATTGCATGACCTCATGAAAGTTGGTTTGGTCCCCTGAGTGGGTCTATTGCTTCTTGTGGAGTTAGTGGAGGTCAGACACAGCTGCCCTCATGCTGGTCACATTATTTTTCAGTATGAAGTTTGTTTACATACTACAGACCATGCCATAGTCTTCACAATTAAGTGCTAGGCAGAAAGCTGGACAGTGACACTAGGGATGCTAGAAGGAGAATTGATGCCTTTGAGCTGTGGTGCTGGAGAAGAATATTGAATATAGCATGGACTACTGAGAGAACAAATAGGGTCGTTTCTGTAGAGGGTGAAATCAGGCTGTTCCTTGGAGGCAAGGATTCTGAAGCTCCATCTGACATACTTTGGGTAAGTTACAAGGAGGAACCAATCCTTGGAGAGGGACATCATGCTTGGGAAGGTGGAGGGACAACGCAAAAGAAGAAGACCCTGGATGAGATGGATTGACTCAGTGACTGGGGTAATGGGGGTAGGTGTGTCAGAGACAATAAGGTTGGCTCAAGACAAGAGTTCAGAGCTGTTGTTCATAGAGTCGCTGTGAGTTGCAAGCAACATACCTCAGGCACAGCCTCCACTTGTCTGCCACTGGAGCCTTGTGTGTTGCTGCAATGCAGTAAGTGTGTCAAACTATGAAGGTAACTGGAAAATATTAACTCACAAATCTAAGAAAATTAGTTGAATTCTTATAGACAAAACTGTTGAAAGACAATGGAATTGAAATACCTCATCAGCAATTGTTCTTTGAATATGCATTTATAAAGGAGCTCTAGTGGCCTAGTGGTAAGAAGCTGAGCTGCAATCCTGAAGGCACACAGTTCGAGGCCACCAGTTGCTCCATGAGAGAAGGAGGGGTAATCTCCTCCCATGTGATTAACGGCCTCTGAAAACCCACAGGAGGGTCAGCTATGGGTCAGTTCCAACTCTGTGGTACACAACAACAACAGTTAGTCTATAGGGGGTTCCACTGCTAACCCAAAGGTTTGAATCCACCACAGGAGAAAGAGAGGCAATTTTCTCTGACACAATTTACAGCCTTGAAAAGCTCTTGAATGTCACCGGTGAGTCAGTTCTGATTCGACAGCAATGAGCATATAAGTATTTCTTTCAAAATATTTTCAGATTATTTGCATTTTTCATATATGTGGTACACATGTATAAAAAAAAATGAAGAAAATTAGAAAGTCCTCTGAGTCAGAAAAGAAGAAGTAATACTTGGCATAACGCCAGTGAACCAACCAAGTTACTCTCTGGAGGCGAGGATCTTGAAGCTCTGTCTCACATATTTTGGGTATGTCGTTGGGGGTATCAGTCCTCTGGGGAAGGACAACATGCTTAGAAGGGTGGAGGGACAACACAGAAGAGGAAGACCTTGGATAAGTTGGATTGACACAGTGACTGGGGTAATGGGATCAAGTGTGCCAGAGACAGTGAAATTGGCTCACAATAGAGTAGGGTTCAGAGCTCCTGTGCACAGGGTCATAACATGGGCACATGACGACACAAACAACAACTGGGGTCCAGTTAACACATTCTGCCAACTTAAAGGTTTACATTCATCCAGAGGCACTTCAGAAGAAAGGCCTGGCGTTCTACTGCCAAAAGTTCACAGGCGGAGAGAAATCACAAGGTCATAGAGTTTGGTGGACAGAGGGAGGGGTGATGGAATTAGAAAAGACTCAGTGGAGACCTGAAAAGACAGGGTAATGGTGGACCAAGATCAGTGGTGATTAATTTTATAAAGCACAAGGTATGGGATCGTGTGAAACACAATGTGAATGAAGGAATGTGTGAAACACAGTGTATATGACTTCTGTGTGCAAACCAATATAATTTTTTTAGATTTTCTTATTTTTTTGTGTGTACCATCAAATCAGATCTGACTGATACAGGAGGAGATTGTTCCTCCTTCTTCAACAGAGGATCTGGTGGATTTGAACTGAGCACCCCTGGGATTGCAGTGCAGCTTCTTGTCACTAGGCCACTAGAGCTCTATAAAATTTTTTTTAAAAGCTCACAGGTGGGGAAGGAGTGGGCAGGGAGAAAAGTGCAACAATGAATGAATGGAAATCCAAAGTCTCTGTAAACTTTCCTTAAAATTAACCATCATCATCAATCCAGGGTGTGGGTGGGGGGAAGAAGGGTGGAAGAGACAGGACGAATGGGAAACAATCCCCCAGGAAAGAGTTGAGAAGAGAGAAGTTCCATTGTGGGATTGCAGTAAATGTCATAAAACAAAGTGTGCTGAGGTGTTGAATGGAGAGCCAATCAGTTCTGTAAACATTCCTTCAAATCACAAATAAATTTTAAAAAAATAAATGAAAAGCTCACAGGCATTGAAAACTATGGAGGTCTGTTATACTTTGAAACACGTGGGACCTCATGACTTGACATCAGCTCAACAGAAACTTGCTTACTGGTTAGAGACTCATGGAAGATCTCACTCAAGATGGTATCTAAAGCCACCAGAGGAGAGAGGTGGTCAGGTGATGAGAGGTTAGAGAAAATAACCCGGGCAAAGGGAACAGACTGTGCAAAGGCAGGGAGGTTCCACCCAGAACTGCAGCTAGGCAAAGGGAGAAGCCTGGGCAGGTAGTCAAGGTCCCCACGTCCGGGAAGGTCTAGAATGTCATGTCACAGATTCTGAGTGCTTTTGAGAAGACAGGTCTCTGGAGACGGGCTGTCTAGGTTAGAATCCCTGCTTCCCCACTCCCTCATGTGTGGCTGTTGGCTGGTTGCTTTATTATTCTGTGCCTCCTTTCCTTGTCTATAAAATGGGTATTATATGAATCTCTACCTCCTAGGGTTGTTGTGAAGATTAAAAATAGCTCGAGCCGTTAGTCCAAAATAGATCAAGTTGAGTCACTGATGTTATCTTTGGAGCCCTCCAAGCCCCTCACCCCACCATCACGCAACCTGCAAGCAACACCTTCTTACCTCTTCCCAGACCTCACATCCTCCTGTGGAGCGATTCTGAAGGTCTGAGAGCACAGAAGGGTCCAAGTCAGAAAGAGACAAGCTTGTTGTTGGGTTATTGTTATATGCCGTCAAGTCTCTTGCAACTCACAGCGACCCTACGTGCAAGACCCCGGAAACCTGCTCTATCCTGTGCTAACGTTACTGTCTCTGACACACCTACCCTCATTACTCCAGTCACTGAGTCAATCCATCTCATCGATGGTCTCCCTCTCTTTTTCCGTCCCTCTACCCTCCCAAGCATGATGTCCCTCTCCAAGGACTGGTCCCTCCTTGCAACATGCCCAAAGTACGTCAGACGAAGCCTCAGAATCCTTGCCTCCAAGCAGCAGCCTGGCTTCACCCTCTACAAGCTTAAAGAATGTTTAAGTAGTTCTTTGTGAAAACTTTGATGGTTGAAAAATGAATCCACTCCTTCAGAATGGTGGGTGAGACATGGAGAGGAGAGAGCTGCTCTGGAGGCTGGGAGAATATTCAAGAAGCGAGGAGACAGGGCCAGTTAGTGGATTGACAAGTCAACATCAGGTGTCAAACAACAGGAACCCTAACCCACGGCTGGTAGAATGTGAAACGCTAGTAGAATGGTATAACCTTACTTAGGAGAACAGTCGAGCTCCCTCAACTAAAGCCAAGCATACATCTGCCCTCTGACCCAATAGTTCCACCCTGCCGATGGGGGACAAACAGCTGAGAGAAGCGAGGGCACATGGCCACTATAAGATGCCACAGACTTATTCATAATAATCCCAAACAGGAAGAGTCTTTTAGTCACTGACAGAGGAATGAAGGGAGGGTCCACACGGGCTATCCACATTGTGGAGTTCTACACAGCAGAAAGGACCAGGCGACATGCCTGAATCCTGCAGATACGGCTAGTGAAGGAAGCCAGATCCAAAAAAGTGCACGCTGTGCGGTTCTAAGTGTATGAAGCCCACGAGCAGGTAAAATGAGTCTGTGATGACAGAAGTCGCACAGAGGTAACAGGAAACGGGGGCAGTGGCAGGAGTGGACATAGAGTCTGTGAGCTGCTGGAGATGCCTGTGTTCTTCATCTTTTGCTACACATTGTATATTATACACATGTAAGAATGCATTACAGGTACTGTAATGAGGAGAATACTGAGTGAGTGTTCTTTTTTGTGTGTATATCTTACGCATTGTTGTGGTTGCTGTTCTGTGTTGTTGAGTCCTACGTACAATCCTACGTACAACAGCTCTGAACCCTGCTCTATCCTGTGCCAACCTTGTCTCTTACACACCTACCCGCATTACCCCAGTGACTGAATTAATCCATTTCATCGACGGTCTTCCTCTCTTGTGTTGTCCCTCTACCCTTCCAAGCATGATGTCCCTCTCCAAGGACTGGTGCCTCCTTGCAACATGCCCAAAGTATATCAGATGAAGCTTAAGAATCCTTGCTTCCAAGGAGCAGCCTGGTTTCACCCTCTCTAGCACAAACTGTTTGCTCTCCTGGTAGTCCATGGTATATTCAATACTCTTCTCCAGCACCACAACTCAAAGGCATCAACTCTCCTTCTATCATCCCTAGTCATTGTCCAGCTTTTTGACACATAGCAAGTAATTGTGAAGACTATGGCGTGGATCAGGCACACCTTAGTCTCCAGACTGACATTATTGCTTTTCAATACTCTGGAGAGGTCCCTGACAGCAAACTTTCCCAGTGCAATTCATCTTTTGATCTCCTGGCTGTTGGTACCAAGAGTGTTGATTGTGGAGCCAAGCAAACTAAATCTTACTCATGGGGAACATGGAGCTGATGGAGCTAAATTGTTGTCCTAAGTGGTTGTACCATTCTACTAGCGTCTCATTCTACTCGCAGTGGGTGGAGTTCCAGCTGCTCAGTATGTGGTGTTGGCATTTCAATTCTCTCCCCTGGGCATTATTACGAAAAGAAAAGTGGATGGAACCTGAAAACATTAGCGTCACCTCCAGCAGCGTGGTGGCACTATCACCTACTCTGTGCCAGGCATTTCATCCATTGTGTCTTTTAGTTTCATTGCAGCTCTAAGAGATGTGTGTCCTTGGGGCTCAGAGATGGTAAGAGACTGGGCTGGACTCACACAGCACTCAAAGGAGAGCGTCAGGGTCTCTTTGGCACCCCCTTCTCAGACTCTCAGCAGCCTCTGGGACTCATGGGCTTCTCTCCTGGCCTCTCTGGGTGGGAGCTAATGAGGTCAAAGCCCAGCAAAGTTTCTGAAGCCACAAGGCAGGAGTTGGTGACTGAGACGCTTGGAATGTGCTGCTTCTATGAGGACCTCCTTGTGACTCGGCCGACGGTTAGAGCAGGAAGAGACTTTCAGAGTCATGCAGTCACACACACACACACACACACACACACACACACACACACACACAATTTAAATAAAGACCGGGAAACTGTAACCCAAAACACCCAGAAGTTTTGCTCTAAGTCTGCACTCCTGCTTTGCTGTTCAGGCTTCTTCCGGAGGGGGCGCACTGGTCATCTGGAGCAAGAGGGGCGATGCAGTCAAGGTTGATCTGTGTCAGGCCTTGAACATATACCCCACCTGGATACACAGCTCAGGTTCAGGCAGAGAGGCAGCTATTTGTGTGTGCATCTGTGTGTGTGGGGGGGGGGAGGGCTGTGCACATACCTACCTGCATCTTGGTATGTGATCACAGGCATCAAGGGCACCTAAATCTGAGACTAGATATTATTCTTTTCAATACTATTTACCAAAGTTATTTAGCATAATGGTTAAGTATTGGTCAGCAAACCAAAAAGATGGTGAAAACCTAGCAGTCCACTCCTGGACAGATTCCCAAGCAAGAAAACTCAAGAGGCAATTCTGCTCAGTCACACGGGGTCGCTATGAGTCAGAAGTGACTCAGTGATGCTCACCAACAACTATTTCTCAAGGTCTCACCATTGTCCAGTGCTGTGCTAAGCCTGGGGGACTGTTCTATCTTTCATCACCACTGAGAGAGTTATCGCCACGGCTCCACTTTCCAGGTGACAAGGGACACGGTGAACCTCATCTGGGTCACATTGGCGGGGCACCCAACCAAACCCATTGATGCCAAGTCAATTCTGACTGCTAGAGACCCCGTAGGATAGAGGAGAGCTGCCCTCCAGGTTTTAAAGGCTGACATTTTTAAAGAAGACTGTCATATCTTTTTTCCTGCAGGGTGACTGATAGGTTCAAATTTCTAACCTTTCAGTTTGCGGCCCAGTGCTTAATCCATGGCACCACCAAGATTGTGGTTGATGAGAAGCTCAGCAAAATCCACTCCAAGACCCAGAACTCCAACAAGCACATTCTGTCTGTGGGCCACAAGGCTGCAAAATCTCTCTCTCTCTCTCTCTCTCTCACACACACACACACATACACACTCTTTTCTTTCTTTTTTTTAATTTTCCCCCCCCTTGCTGTATACTGTCAAATTGGTTCCAACTGGCACAGGAGGAGATTGTTCCTCTTTCTCCAGCATAGCATCTGGTGGATTCGAACCATGCGCCTTCGGGATTGCAGTGTGCACACGCTCTTTGTTTTACATCCTGGCAAAATGCTTTCTTTTCATAGGAAGTCAAGCCTTGAACTGGACAAAGGCAAAGGGGAGAGGCACCAGCTGATGCCCTCCTCCTGGAGCCACCGTACTTTACAGGTTATAGAGCACTTTAGCATCTGTTCTCGTTTGATCCTTACAGCAGCCCTGTGAGGTCAGCAGGAGATCCAATTATTGTCCTTGGGACAGAGACTCAGAGGAGACAGAAAACGGTAGCTCTCAGACCGAAGTCCCAAATTCATGCTGGCCTTTGGACTCTAAGCTCTAAGCGAGCTCACGTGCCCTGTGCCCTGTTCCCAGGGCGCTGGCCCCCCAGAAGCCCTCCTCAAACTATTAAGTGGTGTCCCAAGGGAAATCAGGAGAGCCCAGTCTTACTTCTGTGGTGGTGTGACATGGGCAGCTACTTACTCCCTCTGGACCACAGTTTCCTCATCTATAAAATAGGAGAGTAGAGGAAAAGCATGTATGTGAGAAGCTGGGAGGGTTTTCAAGAAGTCTTGGCTGAGCCTGTGTTTGGAGTTTCTAGAGGCCTGGTTTGTGAATCTGGTCCCGCTGCTCACCTAAGGGCCTTGCACGATCACTTAAACATCTCTCAGCCTTGACTGTCCCGTCTGTAAAACAGAGGCAATGGTGGTACCTACATTGACTCTGGCCTTGGATTCATACAGACCTTTGACATAATCTCCAAACAATGCTCATGACCACCAAGTCCCCAAATCACCACTGAGAGTGTTTAAAGATGATGGCACTCACCAGACAACTGCCCACTTGTGTCCGGCCCCAAGAGCCATTTCACTGCCTAACAAGCCAGTCATTGCAGTAGAGTTAATATGGACTGCTGGCTACCTCGTGCGTTACAGCACTGCATTCCCATCGCTGTACTCTTTATGACAATAAATTGCCAGGCCTTTCTTTCGTGGTGCAACTCTATGGTTCTGCGCTGCCGGCATTTGTTTAATGCACCACCCAACCAGAAAACCATCCCACTGCCAACAAACTGGTTCCAAGACTCTAGGTCATCACGGAAGAACACTGCCCATCTTTCTCCTGTGGAGTAGCCAGGAGGTGTCATCTAGCATACCTTTCCACCTTTTGGTTCCTAGTCTGATACATTACGTATTCATTCCCAGGGCTTCTTAAAACCTGTTTGTGCTCTTGAAATTTCTGGCCAGTAGCACAGCGATATTGCGCTGCATTTGTGGCTCTTCAAAGCATTGCTTTGTTCTTTGTACGCACTTGAACTAGACCACCATGCTTGTAACTCTGGTTTGTCATTTACTCGTTTTTCAGTATACCTGAAGCCTTTCAACAACGACAGAGAAGGGGGCCCCCCACCCCACCCCACCCCGCCGCAACTGTGAAGCCGTGGGTGGCAGTGAGCATGGTTCCCAGCATGAAATAAACACCCAGTAAAACAGAAAACAATAATATAAATAACCCGTCACATTTATAATTCACGTTATAGATCTCACACTGCTTTCCCATCCATCTTCCACCCTCCCACGTGCGGGAAGGTCGCTCTGACGGTCGTGTCCCATTTTAGGGTTGCAGAGGCCAGGGCTGCGTGCGGGCTCCGGCTCGCCGGCCTGGGCGGGAGCGGCGGAGGCGGGGCGTGGCGGCCGCAGGTGCGTCAGGCCGGGGAACCCGGGGCTCCACCTGGGCGCGCCGAGGAAGTTGCACCATGTATGGGCAATTGCGTCAGAGGGCGGAGCCCGGCGCCCGGGCGCGGGGGGCCGCGAGTCCGCCCCTTCCCCGAGCAGAGGGGCCACCAGGTCTCAGGAGGCGTCGCCAGCTCGCGCGGACGACACAGGCTGCGCGTCCGCAGAGGGGAGGCCAGACACGCGCACCCCCGCGCGCTCCGAGTGGTTCAGCCCGAGAGCTTCATTCATAAAAAGCAAAGAGTCGGCGAGGAGCGAGTGAGTCAGGACCGAGCTGCCACGGCCCGGGAGCAGCAAGCTCAGGGCATGTTCCGAGACTTCGGGGACCCGGGACCGAGCGCCGGGCCGGGCGGCGCGTACGGCGGCCCCCGGCACAGCCCCGCCGCGGCGCAGGTGGCCGGCCAGCAGGTGAGGCGAGCGCACGACGTCTGGGACGGGGCACCAGGGACGGGCTGGGGACCGGAGAGAGACCAGGGCAAGGCCAGGGGCCAGGCAGGGACCCAGGCCCAGAGAGGGGCAGAGCTGGGGGGACCCAGAGCGAGGGGCCGGCGAGAGACCAGGGGACCCGGGGCCGGAGGTGGAGAGCCGTGGTCCCTGCTCGTCCCTGCGGTCCAGGGTCCACTTTCCCTCCGCGATACGGGGTCGGACACCGCTCGTCGCCTGCTCCCACCCCTGTGCGCTCTGCTGTCCATCCCTGTCTGTCCCCCTCCTCCTGCCACCGCTGGTCTCCATGTCCCCGCCCCCGGCTCCGCGGGACTAGGGGACACTGGTGGTGGCCCCGCTAGATCGGACAGGCTGTTGCGGGCTGGCCGCCTGGCTTTCAACTTTGAACTGTGGCGGAGTCGTGTGACCCCGAGGGAGAGGGCTCTCTGCCTCTGTGCTTCTGTGACGGTGTCTGTCTGTCTGCCGGCCTGTCCTTCCCTCCCCCCACTCTTCACCTGGGACCCCCATTCTCGGTGGCTACTCCTCCAAACCCCTTTCCCGGACGGGGCCGCTGAGCCCGCGAGCCCTCGGACCTGCGCAGCGTCGCGCGTGGCCAGTGCCCGCGCCCGGGCCGGGGGACACCCGGGAGGTGGCAGGTGCCCATTTCCTGTCAAGGGGCGGCGAGCACGTGTCTCCAGGGGAGGGAAGGAGCTGGCGTCCGTTCCGCCGAGTCACGGCGGCCGAGTCACGGCGGCTGAGTCACCCGTGGCGCCCCTCCCTTCCTGGCCCCGAGCGCCGGGCAGGGACAACCTCGCGAGCCGGAGATGCTGCCACCAGCGCTGCCTCGGGCCCGGAACTGGGGTCACTGGGCCACCGGGCCAGCAGTGCTGAGCCGGGGCCTCCGCTGTCCAGACTTGCCTGGGCTTGTGGAGGCTTCCGGGACGAGTGGGCGCCCACACCCAGGACCCAGCTCCAGGCTTCGAACCTAGTTCACCTAGGAGAACAATAAGCCCTCCATACAACCCATTGCTCAGAGTTCTGGCAGAAGTAATTTTTATGAGCCTGGAGGTGTTACTTACCCAGGATCAGGAAAGGGCTAGGCACTTTCCACCTCAGATTCCATCAACTCTAAGAAACCAGGGGTTTAAAAACACTGTATATGGCAAAAAGGAGGAGGAAAAAAAGTCAATTAAACTAGGAGCCGTTTAAAGGTCCTTCTGAGAATGAATGGATGAAGTGCTGGATCCCCACCCATTACTATGTTACAGATGAGGAAACTGAGGCACACTGAGGTGAAAAAACTTTCCTGAGGGAGCTAATCCGTGGCTGAGCCAGGATGTGAACGCAGCACAGCCTGCCATGGCCACTTACACACGGGCACTAGCCTCTGACACATTCTCTCAGTGAATCTCACAGCCCCTTGAGCTACGAAGTGTGCAGACGGGACTGGCAGAAAGAAGGAGTGAGTGAGGGCTGGATTCTGGAGCCAGGTCACCTGGGGTCCCTGCCTACCGCCCACTTCCTAGCTGTGTCTGCAGGCAACCCTTCCCCGAAAATGCAGATAATGATAGAGCTAATAATCATAGGGCTATTGGGCAAAGCATGTGAGTCAGGCTCGGTAAGAGTGGCCGGGACAGTGCCCAGCGGGTTACATTTTCTAAGTATTCGTTCTAATGGGAAAACAGAGAGGCACAGAGAGGCTGTGTGACCAGAGCAAAGCCAGCAAGGCAGTCTGTCTGTCTGCCAAGCTGTGCTCTGCCAGACTAGCAGCTGCTTGGGAGGTGCAGGACAGTATGGCCTCTGTCCACTGGGTATCCCTAATCTCTAGCGTCCCACTTTTGTCTCCTAGAAGTTTCACCTCGTACCAAGTCTCAATGCTGTGAGTGGCAGTCAGGAGCTGCAGTGGATGGTCCAGCCTCACTTCCTGGGCCAGAGCAGCTACTCTCGGTCTCTGGGTTACACCCACTTCAGTGCCCCCCAGCCGAGGCCAGGAGTCATCCGGACCCTGGGGCCTCCTCCAGGAGCAAGGCGCCGGCCCTGTGACCAGGTGAGAAGCGGAAGCCTCGCCCTAGCTCTGACGCCACAGGGCTATAGGGATGCTGAGGACAAGCTCCTGGCTAAAAGTCAAACCTGGCCTTAGAAGAAGGGAACATGGGGTCTCTGGCAGCTATTGCCAAAGACAGAAGGTGATAGGAGTCCTTGGAGGGTCCCGGAGGACAAGGAGGTCGCTTCTGAATCTGGAGGAGAGGACATGTTCACCCAGAGCGATGTTAGATCTCCGGGGCAGGGTTTGCAAAGATAGAGATGAAGGAAAGATGGAATTCCCAGCAGAGGGAGTGGCAGGAGCAAGGAATGGTGATGGAAGGAGGTGGGAACTTGCCTGCGGAGAGGAGAGTGGACAGTGGAGGACTCCAGTCCAGACATGTGCCCAAGAGCAGGCTGACACCATCCACAGCTCTATACAGCCCAGAGGGAGGGGGGAGAACAGGAAAGAGAAGATTCTCTCCATTATTCTCTGGGACTCAATTTCCCACACATTTAATCCTTAAAAAAAAAAAAAAAACAAACCCACCTCTGGGAAAAGTATGCTGATACCCCCCCATTTTCCAACTGAGGAAACAGTGGCACAAGGGGGGGGGGCAGGTTGCTTGCCCAAGATCACACGAGCGGTGCTCAGTGAGCCCTGGTCCAGCCTGTCCTACTCTGTCAGGTCCTAACCACCCTCCCCAGCAAGGCTTCCTGCCTTCTCACCGCTCAACTGAAACCCTTACAAAATAAATGAGAGCAAGTAGGGGGCTTCAGGGGCTAAGTAAGTAGTGAAGGTCTTCCGATTCCCCGGGTATTTTGATCTGAGGGTTATCACCCCATTATCATTGGGGTAAAGTTTGCATGTTGAAAAGCTGACTCCAACTGCAGGGCAGCTGATGGAGAGGTTGAGAGCCTAGAAAGATGTGAAATGGGACAGGGGCAGTTTTCCTATGACCTCCTGGAGAAGGGGGCCTCCGTGAGAGCCCCAGAGGTGGACGAGCCAGGTGTCACCTCTCCTGGACTCCAGCCTTGTTCTAAGGATGACCCTGTGATCTGGGTACTCCCAGTTCCAGGTTGGGGCTGTGAGTAGGAGAGAGTCGTCTGAACAAGGTTGAACAGAGGTGGTTGTGTTACATGCTGCTTCCCGCTCTCCCTGGCTCACAGCGACCCAGTCTGTGCAATAGAAGGAAACACCACGCCACGCTGCAATCCCTGCTGTGGCAGCCACTGTGTCAATCGTCTCATTGAGAGTCTTCCTCTCTTTCACTGGCCCTCTACTTCACCAAGCATAAGATCTTTCTCCAGGAACTGACCTCTCCTGATGTTGTTTTTGCTGTTATGTGCCGTCAAGTCACCTGAGACTCATAGCGACCCTATGTACAACAGCTCCAAACCCTGCTCTATCCTGAGCCAACCTTACTGTCTCTGACACACCCACCTCCATTACCCCTGGCAGAGTCAAATCCATCTCATCGAGGGTCTTTCTTTCCTGTGCTGTCCCTCTACCCTCCAAAGCATGACGTCCCTCTCCAAGGACTGGTCCCTCCTTGACATTCTCACCACACTTCTCTCAAGACAGATTTGTTCTTCTACAAGTACATGGCATATTCAATATTCCCCACCAATGCCACAATAAAAAAGGCATCGGCTCTTCAACTTTCCTTCTTCATTGTCCAACTTTTGTGTTTATATGAGGGGACTGAAAATATCAGCTTGCGTCAGGCACACTTTAGTCCTCAACACAACCTTCTTGCTCTCTAGCTCTTTTTTTAAAATTTTTATTTTATTCTTTTCTGTGTGTGTGTACCATCAAATTGGATCTGACTGGTACAGGAGGAGATGGCCCCTCCTTCTCCAGCAGAGCATCGGGTGGATTCGAACCTCATATCTCTAGGATTGCAGTGCAGCTTCTTGCCACTAGGCCACCAGAGCTCCCCTGCTCTCTAGCTCTTGTTAAGGTTTTTTGCAGCTGATTTGCCCAATGGAATATGTTGATTTCTTAATTATTACTGTTTCCAAGTAGAGGTAGTGGATTCTAATTCTTGCCCTGGGACCTTAAACAGGGACTTGTCTTCCTAAGCTTCAGTTCCCCATAAAAAAAGTGGGGTTAAGAATCATTTTAATCACCCAACTGGCATGTAGTTGTTGTCGTGTGCCCTTGAATCTTGCTTGAAGTGTCCCTATATGACAAGGGAAAACTGCCCCCTATGCAATTCTTTTCCCAAGTTTTTTCCCAGACAAGTGGTTTCAAATTGCCCACCACTGGGTTAGTCGTTGTCATTGTGTACCTTCAAGTTGGAACTGACCCATAGCTGACCCTCCTGAGGGTTTTCAGAAGCAGTAATCGCATGGGAGGAGATTGATCAGTATTCTCCTGTGGAGCAACTGGTGGATTTGAACTGCTTACCATCCAGACTGTAGTGCAGCTTCTTACCCCTAGGCTACCAGAGCCCCTTGGGTTAGTAGTGCATCTCTTTAATCATTAAACACCAACTTTAATATATTTTTTAAAAAAAAAAAGCAAGGTGAAAGAAGGAAGGAAGATAGATGATAGATAGATAGATAGACAGACAGACATATAGATAGATAGATTAGGGATTGATTCAGTCTTATAGGGGTTTCCAATACAGTATTTTTCTCCCACAGAACAACTTATGGGTTTGAACTCCTGTCCTTTTCCATTAACAGCCAAGTGCTTCACATGAACCCTGATGGCATGGTGGTTAAAGCACCTGCGAGTGCTAACTGGCAAGTTGATGGCTGAAACCCACCAGCTACACTGAGGAAAAGAAATGAGACAGTGTGTATCTGTCATGATTACAATTTGAGAACGGGCAGATCCACCAGCCTACAAAGCTGCAGACAGATATGTCTTGGAGAAAGTGCAACCAGAATGTTCCCTTGAAGGAAAGATGCTGAAGCTTCACCTTATATATTTTGGCCATGTTGTTAGGAAAGGCTCTTCTGTGGAAAGGGACATTATGCTTGGAAAGGTGGAGGGTCAGCGAAGGACAGGAAGACTTTCAATTGGGTGTATTAATCATAGTGTCTGCAGCAACAGACTAAAATGCATCGAGGATGATAAGGATGGCACAGGATAGGACAGTATTCAGATCTATTATCTATGGATGCCTATGTACTCGTCTCGACAACACTTAACAAAAACAAGTCACTAAATGTGAACCTAGGCTATGGAATTGAGGCTTGGGTCGAGGCTGCTAATAAATTAGTGTATTCCGCAGTACCCACTAGCCCCATCTAGTGTTCACTGTCGCAAGTGGAAGAAGCGACTAGGCCATCAAGAGTTGGTCAGGATGAGGGTCCTGGACCCAGGACTCAGTAGCACAAAACCCACTCCTGACTGGGGGATGAGAGAGAGATGGGAGCTTTCTGGAGACGCAGGCACTTTACCTGAGCCCTGGGCAAGAGGAGGTTTAAGATTCGTAGCGGGGAGGGCACTTGGTGAGAGATGACAGGCTGGCTGCCAGCACCCAGGCTGCTTACAGAGTGAGTGAGGGAAGTTGGTGGATGCTGAGATCTCTAAACCATATCCTTGGGCAGCTGTGTGTGTGTGGGGGGGTCAGTGCTGAGTGCCTGCCACAGAGTGTTTCACCTTTGACCCTCCACCCTCCAGATCAGTCCCGAGGAGGAGGAACGCCGCCGAGTGAGACGTGAGCGAAACAAGCTGGCCGCTGCCAAGTGCCGGAACCGAAGGAAGGAACTGACCGACTTCCTGCAAGCTGTGAGTTCCGACCTCTCAAGCCTTAGGGGAACCCACTGGTGATCAGAAGCACCCAAGTGATCTCCTAACGGAGTGGGCACCTTTATGGGGATAGGATGAAGAAAAAGCCATTAAAAAAAATTAGTTGCAGCGCGTCTCACTCTGTAGCCAAAGCCAATCACTTACTTGTTGTCTCTTAATTAGCGGACTAGCTCCTTCTAGGATGCCCCCAGGCCTGATGGGAGTCTGTGCCCATTTTCATCCCAGGTGCTCATGGGAGTTGTAGTCCACCCTTATATGAAGACTCCCCAGCCCCAGCCCCCTAACCTCCAGTTTCCAGGGTGTTCAGCCCTCATATTCCTGACTCCTCTCCTGATCCTTTATAGGAGACTGACAAACTGGAGGATGAGAAGTCCGGGCTGCAGCGAGAGATTGAAGAGCTGCAGAAGCAGAAGGAGCGCCTGGAGCTCGTGCTGGAAGCCCACCGCCCCATCTGCAAAATTCCAGAACAGGCTGAGGAGAGCGGCGCAGAGGGCACGAGCGGCACAGGCGGTGCCAGCAGCCCGGCCGCCTCCTCTCGCCCTGTGCCTTGTATCTCCCTTTCTCCAGGGCCTGTGCTTGAACCTGAGGCGCTGCACACCCCCACACTCATGACCACGCCCTCCCTGACCCCATTCACCCCCAGCCTGGTCTTCACCTACCCCAGCACCCCCGAGCCCTGCTCCTCTGCCCACCGCAGAAGTAGCAGCAGCAGTGGGGACCCGTCTTCTGACCCTCTTGGCTCCCCTACCCTCCTTGCTTTGTGAGGTGTTGGGGGGGGGCCCCTTTTGCAGGTGTCAGTCACTCTAGACACCTCTCCCCGATGATCCAGCTGGCCTGGACCACAGCCCACCCTTCCAGATAAGACTGAGCGTATTTTGCTTTCTGATGGAGCCAGCTTGGGGCCACCACAGCCGCCCACTGGTTTTCTCCAGCAGGTCCTTCTAACACAATTTGCACTACGTGACACAAATTATTTCCTGCTTGAGAGATTCTGGCAGCCCAAAAAGATTCTGTAGATCCTTTGAGGTCTTCTGGAGCCCTCACCTCTTCCAGATCCACCCCCAAGGTCTCCATCACTCTCCTCCTCTCACCTCCCCCTCAGCCCTACTGCCTGACAGAAGGTGCCACTGGACCAGCCTCAAACACTAACTCGCCCAGCCCCACTGCCAGCAGCACCAGCTGATTGGATCAGGGCCTCCTGTCGACCCCTTTGAAATGGCACAGCCCAGGAGGACATCCGAGGCCTCTGTGATGAGCTGACCTGCAGCCCCCAGCTCTGAGAGGCTTTTAGCTCCAGGGAATCCAAGCCCACACAGCCAGGGCAGCTGCTATTTATTTTCCTAAAGAAGAGTATTTTTGTAAAAACCTGTCAAATGGAATAAAAAGGCTTGATGCTCTTTCTAGTCTGAGTCTGTGACTGGACCCCAAGGCTCAAAGGGTACATTTGGGGCAGGAAGCCCAAGGCTACAGTTTCACCCACCCACTCACTCTGTGACCTTGGGTAAATTCTTCACTATCTCTGAATTCCCACTGTCTTATCTGACATGTGAAGGTACAGCACATCTACACTCCCACACCCCCACCCCCAAAAGGAAGGCGTGCTCCTGCGTTCAAGGGAAGAGAATTACTCTCTTCCTCTTCCCTGGGAGGACCCACAGCAGAGCCTCATATGCCCCTTCCACTCTCCGGGGAGGCAGTTTGTGTTCTAGCCCCACACCTGCTTCCTGCTCCATTGTCTTGGACAGGAAGGAGCCGGGAAGTCACTCCAGGGTCTGGATCATAGCCTGTCGCACAGCCTCACGAGGAGAGTCATGGCCTACCATGGTCCTCCATTTCAACCTGGCCCCCTGATAAAGGGAAAGCCAACTCCCTGAGTTCTGCAGCGCCTCCGGAAGGGGATAGGATCCTATCTTAACACCCCCGCCCCTTGCCCCAACCTCGGCGAACCCCAAATAGACGCTGCCCAGGGCGTGAGCTTCGCTCCACCTCAGTTTATTTGCCCCCACCCAGCCCAGGAAACCCCTCTGCTCCAGCCTCCACCATACAGGCAAAGGTAAGGGGCTCTTTTCGAAGTCAAGGTTTCTCAGTCCATGCCGGCTGCTCCTCGGGCGAAGCCGGGACGGCGCCCGGGTCCCGAGGTCCACCGCAATCCTGGAGCTCAAGGCGCAATCCAGGTGGGTGCCGGTGCCCAGGAAACAGCGCCCTCAGTCATCAGGGGAGCAGGCTAGCGGCAACTGATCGGGGCTGCCTACGCTGCCGGTGCTGGAGCTTCCGTCTCCCAGGTCGCGGGGCCCACAGGGGGGCAGGGCGAGCTCGGGGGTCGGTCCGGCGCCGGAGCCCCCAGCGCCACCGGAGCCGCCCCGGGGGCCCCATTCCTCGCCCAGCGCTAGGCACAGCTCCTTAAGTGCCAGGTTCTCCCGCAGCAGCTCCTCCTGGCGGCTCTCCAGCTCCGCCAGCTTCTGCCAGCAGCCGCCCAGGTCCTCGCGCACCGCCCGGGACGCCTGGGTCCCGAAGAGCTGCCACTGGCGCGCGGCGCGCCGCCCGCGCTGGCGCTCCGAGTCCAGAAAGCAGCAGAGGTCGCGCAGCTCGCGGTTCTCAGCCTGGAGGCGCCTATTGAGCTGTTTGAGCTCGCGGATCTCGCCCAGGTGGCCCTGCAGCTGCCGATTCACCTCCTGCATCAGCCGGCCGCGTTGCACCAGCGCCGCCAGGCGCGCAGCCTCCTCCCGCCGCAGGCGCCGCACCAGCTCCTCCTTGCCCAGCGCCGCCATCTCCTCATCCGTCAGCTCCTCCAGGCCGCCCGCCTCGGCCTCCATGGCTGCTCAGGCCGCTGGAGCATCGCCCGCCACCGCCCAGGAGCCCCACGTCTGCCCGGCGTCGCTCGGGCTCCGGCTCCCGCTCGCGGGCGGTAGGCAGTGGCGGATGCAGCAGAGGCTGTAGGTTCAGCCCGGGGGTGGGCGCGCGCCGGGGCGGGGCAGCGTGACGTCGCGAGAGGGCGGCCAATCCGGAGAAGCGATCCCAGAAAGGGGCGGGGCAGGGCCCTACTGCCCCTCCCCCGCCCACTCCCTACTGCGGTGGCTCAGGCTCTCTCGGACACAGGTCCTCCGTGTCCCTGTCCTCCGCGCTGGTCTCATCCTGAAGCTGGATGCGTCGTGCTTCCCAATGCCAGCCCTCACACGCGAGATTTTTCGTCCTAAGCTTAGTTCCAAGTAGAGACTCTAGGCGCGCTAAATCTCTCCCAGCACCCGAGAACCCTGAGGCTGAATGTCCTGGCGCCCCGTCAGCCTACCCTCCCTCCCACGGAGTATTTCCTGCCCGCAGGAGGACATACAGGGATTTGTTTGTTCAGTAAACCTTTACTGCTTGCCAGGACCATGCAGAAACTAATTTGACCAAGATCCTATCCTCAAGTCACAATTTGACAAACAACCTGTACCAAAAATAAAGAAGAAAAAAAAATACCACCACAACACTGCTGTGGAGTTGATTTCGACTCAAAGCGACCCTACATCAGGTTTTGAGGCTGTAAATCCGGGTGGGAGGAGATTGTCCATTTGTCTCCCAAGAGCAACTGGTGGATTTCAACTGCCCACCAACTGGGCAGGGCCTTTTACAGGGCAATGCTACCTCAATGATGTTAAAGAAGGGGCAAATGATGGGTAAGGCAAGGGAATCTTTGAGGGGGCTGCCAGAAAGATTTCCTGAGAGTGATAGCTAAGAGGCTGAAAGATGTACAGGATTTGACCAAGTAAAGAGGATTATTTCAATCAAAAGGTCTTGCTCTGTCTCAGCACATGATGAAAGGCATTGGTACCTGAAATGGCCCAGCTGTTTTTGAAACAATGAGAATAGTATGATGCTTTTTAAAATGTAGATGCCTGGAGAAAGTGGCAAGAGTTTAAGGAGGTTACAAAGGTAGGAGGGAGCCACATTCTAAAGGGCTGTCAACATCAGGCTGAGGGGATTTCCACAGATCAGTGAGGCTTGGAAGGGCGAGGGTAGCATAATGAAAAGTAGTACATGGGTTCAGGCTGCTGTGTGGGATTGAGTGGGGGATGGGTGTAGGCAGAGAGATTAGCTCGAATCCGCTGGCCATGGGCAAGGAAAGCTTTGCAGGACTGGGTTGGGACAGTGCCAGGGGTAAAGGCAGGGGAAGAAACAAAAAGAAAGAAAAGGAAGGAAGGAAGGAAGGAAGGAATGAAGGAAGGAAGTAAGGAAGGAAGAGGAAAGGAAAGGAAAGGAAAGGAAAGAAAGGAAGGAAGGAAGGAAGGAAGCATTATCCCGGAGACAAAATCAACAGGGCTGAATGTGGAGATAGAGATGTCTGGGAGAATTCCCAGCCTGTAAAAAAGGGACACAGACTAACAACAGACTAGGGAGGGTCTGCAGAATTAGTTTAATTTGGAGAGAAAAGGAGAAGGTGGCCAAGAGACACTCGCCAGTTAGGAGGCCCTCTGGATGTGGGCTTTACAGCAGAATTCTGAACTGCAGAATTAGCGAGTTCATTTACTTATGCGGGGGTGATTAAAACCTTGGCAGCAGCGATAGCTCAGGAGAGTTGCTGGTCCTCAGATGGGCAGTGCAGTCCCAAGTAAAGGTCTTTGGAAATCAGGCCATACACTCTTTTTTCTCGGGAAGAGATTTCGGGTCGAACCCTGGAGCACTCCTAAATTTAGCATATAGTTCAAAGTGCCTAGGAGAGGCCAGAGAAGGTGGTACGAAAACCTGGAGGAATCGAGGACAGAGGGGCTGAAGACCTCGAACTCGGATGTCTTCAGTCGAGGTGGCAGGGATGCGGGGAACAGAGCCTGAGGTCTCCCCCGCAGCCGGAAAAAGGGGTGAGGCACCACTGTTGGTGTCTCGGCTACTTGCACCCACGCCCCGCCCACTCACGCCCACGCCCCGCCCACGCCCCGGCGCGGTCTGTACCGGAAGTGGTCCCCGGCTGGGTCCGGGTACCCGGAGCGGATTTCCCGCGTTCCCGGAAGTGGCCCGGCGGCGGCGTGCCGGGCCCGGGCAGTGCGGGCTCCTCCTCGGGGCTCTGCTGCGGTGCCCGGGCCTGGGCGTCACCATGACCAGCGAGCTAGACATCTTCGTGGGGAACACAACCCTTATCGACGAGGACGTGTATCGTCTCTGGTTGGATGGCTACTCAGGTCTGGGGGGGTTGCCGCTCCCGCGCAGGCACTGTTTTGGGTGGCGAGAGGGGTGGGGCCAAGACTTAGCTTTCACTTAGGAAAGTAGACAAGGAGCTGGAAGTACGGGGTCTAGTGACTGGGGCTGCACACAGTGCCTCTGGGGTCGGCGGTTGTAGGGATTGGAGCTGCCCAGAGTTGCTCTGGGGTTGGCGAGGTGGGGACCTGATGCCGGCGCTCACTCCACAGTGAGCGATGCGGTGGCCTTGCGAGTGCGCTCAGGGATCCTGGAGCAGACAGGTGCCACAGCGGCGGTGCTGCAGAGTGACACCATGGACCACTACCGCACCTTCCACATGCTGGAGCGCCTGTTGCACGCGCCGCCCAAGCTGTTGCACCAGCTCATCTTTCAGATCCCGCCCTCCCGGCAGGCGCTGCTAATCGAGAGGTGCTTAGGTGATGGGGTGATGGAAAGCATTGCAACCGGTGTTGCATGTACCCATTTCACAGACCGAAATGGAAGACCGGGGAGGAGACTAAACGTACTCGGCCACTGAGAAAAAGGGGGACAGAGGGACCCAGAACCCAGGTCCTGCTATGGGCCCCTGTACCCTTCTTTCCGAGGGTCATTGGTCTTCTATACTTGCTCACAGGTACTATACCTTTGATGAGGCCTTTGTGCGAGAAGTGCTGGGCAAGAAACTGTCCAAAGGCACCAAGAAAGACCTGGACGACATCAGCACCAAAACAGGCATCACCCTGAAGAGCTGTCGGAGACAGGTGGGCCTTCACTGCCCCCTCCCATTCCATCTGCAATCCATCGGCCACTTCACTACATCGAGCCCTTTGACCATGCTAGTCCCACTTGTCCACTCCTCACCTCCTCCTCCCTCATCTTGCCCCTTTGAAGCTATCCTCCATTGTGGCCAGAGTGACCTTTCAGAAGTCTGGAGCTGATCCTAACTTTCTCCTGATGGTGAACATACATTGGCTCCAGTGCTTCCTAGATAACAGCCACGTCCTTTGACCTTGACCTCAGACTCTCCTTGCTCAAGCCTCTGCTGACTTCTCTATATTTCCATACCTCACAGGCTCACTTTTTACCTTACTATTTATTCTACTCAGAGGACACTGTTCCTGGCCTTATCTGCCCCTTGAAATCCAAGGCAATGTTGCTTCCTGCACAAGCCTTCCTGGTGGTGCCTGGGAGAAGCAGCCCTTCCTCTGGACCTGTAGTGCCTTGTCCCTCTGTCTCCTGTGAACTCTCTGAGGAGAGCTTAGCATTTGTTCATCTCTGGGCTTCTGGAGCTTAGCTAGCCGGGTCAGTTTTTGCTTAAGCTCTTGGGAGATTGGAGAGCATAAGGCTAAAATAGGATTGAATTTAAAAATAGGGGCACATTGACATTTATCCCAGGCAAGATGGCAGAAGCTGACGACCACTTGCTGTTGAGTTGGTTCTGACCCATGGCAGCCCCCTGGGTGCAGAGTAGAACTGGCTTAGGTTTTTCAGATTTGTGACTTTTGAGAAGCAGATCTCCAAGCCTGTATTCCAAAGTGTCTGCTGCTGGCTTCGAACCACCAGACCTTTGGCTAATCATCAAGCACTTAACCATTTGCACCAGCCAAAGATTACATGTGGAATTGATAAGAGACAGATTGAATAATTTGAATGAATAATGGGCACTAAGTCAGTGTTGTTACCAGGCTGGGTAGTTAAGTTGGTGGTAGGTGGAGGCAGTGAGGAGGATATTGGCTGAGCGCCCTCTGACCTGTCCTCCTTCCTTCCCTATCTGCCCCACAGTTTGACAACTTTAAGCGAGTCTTCAAAGTGGTGGAGGAGATGCGGGGCTCCCTGGCTGACAACATCCAGCAACACTTCCTCCTCTCTGACAGGCTCGCCAGGTGAGGGACCACGAAAGCCAGCTAGACCTGCTTCTGCACCTTCCATCCCTGGGCCTTGAGGGTCCACCTTCCCCATCCCAGCCCCCTAAACTTCTGCTGTGGTAACCACCCGTGTGATCCATACTTCAGACCAAACTGACCTGGGTTCCAGTCCAGCCTGGCCACTTACCAGTAGGGCTGTAGCGAAGAGGAAACACAAAGCCCACAGCACAACACTTAGGACCCTGGTTCTGGGCATCTGCTGGGGGTTCAGAGAGAAGTGACCTGAGTCAGGACGCACAGTGAGTTAGAGCAGAGAGGGCAGAGCTTGGAGGCAGCCAGGGTAGTGGGTGGCAAACTGCTTGCCAGGCAGGTACATCAGGCCCTGAGCGGCCCTGCCCCGCTCTCTGCAGAGACTACGCAGCCATCGTCTTCTTTGCCAACAACCGCTTTGAGACCGGGAAGAAGAAACTGCAGTATCTGAGCTTTGGAGACTTTGCCTTCTGTGCCGAACTCATGATCCAGAATTGGACCCTCGGAGCCGTTGGTGAGACCTCACGGAGGTGCCCAGGCCCCACCTCCCCCTCTCAGAGCCTGGTCCCACCAGTGAGGTCTCCTGATAGCCCAGTCCCAGCCTCCTTTCTTCATGGCGCCCCAGGTGCCCATCATATTATTTGCCCAGGGCCCACTGCTTGGTGAGGCCCGAGGCAGGTCATTCGTTTCCTCTCAGGTCCCATGGGCACAAGGAGGTGATGGATAAGGAAGGCCTTGGGCATTGCGGGAGGGGTTCTTTTCTTTCTTTTTTTTTTTTTATTTTAATGAAAATTTACAGCGATTTTGGATTTCCATTCATTCATTGTTGCACTTTTCTCCCTGCCCACCCCTCCCCTCCAGTTCGTTCTCTTTGAAAAGTAAAAGAAAAATTCTTTCATTGTTACACACTCCCTTCCCCCAATGCAGCCTTTGTTCTGGACTCAGGACAATAATACCTAATCATATCCTTTTAAACATTTCTCTCTCTCATCTGTTTCAATGCACTATACATAATTTATCCCATCTTTCTCAGTCTCCCCCAACCCCAATGTCAGTCCCATTTGACATGTGGCACGCTGCAGTCTTTGTCCTACTCATCACAATGTTCTCTAGGGTCATCCATTTTGAATAATATTTCACGAGTTCCTTGTTTTTCAGTGCAGCACAGTATTCCGTTGTGTGAATATACTAAAACTTCCGTATCCATTTCTTTGTTGATGGGTGTGGGAGGGGTTCTTATCACCCACCCCAACTCCCTTCCTGGGCCTCACCTAGACTCCCAAGTTGATGACATGGACATGGACTTGGACAAAGAGTTTCTCCAGGATTTGAAGGAACTCAAAGTGCTAGTGGCCGACAAGGACCTTCTGGACCTGCATAAGAGGTAAGCTTGACCAGCAGGTCTTTGGAAAAGAGGCAGAAATGTGGACTGTGAGGGCTCTTGGGCTGACTGTCACGAAGGGCCGGTCCCTGGAGAAGGACATCATGCTTGGAAACGTAGGAAGACCATCTGCACCATGCAACAGTGAGTGTAAGGTCCAGTGCACTTGTGAGGATGACCGAGGGTCAGGCAGAATTTGGCTTGTGTGTGGGATCACGGCGTCAGATCTGACTCGGGGGCCCCCCCTGGTGACCAGGGCTGGCCCTGTCTCCCTGCAGCCTGGTGTGCACCGCCCTCCGGGGAAAGCTTGGTGTCTTCTCTGAAATGGAAGCCAACTTCAAGGTCTGTGGCATCTTCAGCCTCCAGGGCCTTAGCCTCAGTGCCAACTCTGGTCATACCTGAGAGTGACGGACAGGTGGCGCTGCTGCGCTCGCTGCAGGCCTCAGGGTGGGAATTGGTTGAGTGAGGGAAGTGGCTAGATTAGGGGAGAGGCCTGCCACTCCCTAGCCTTTGGGCTCAGCCCCCCAGCCTCTGAGGCAGAAGACAGAACTCCCAGGATCCCTGCCCCACAGAACCTGTCCCGGGGGCTGGTGAACGTGGCCGCCAAGCTGACCCACAATAAGGATGTCCGAGACCTGTTTGTGGACCTGGTGGAGAAGGTGAGCCCGCTGCTGCCCACAGACCCCCATCCTCTGACCCTGGCCTGTCTCAGGCTATAGCCATGCTCAGTGTTCCCTTGGGCCCCCAGTTTGTAGAACCCTGCCGCTCTGACCACTGGCCGCTGAGTGACGTGCGGCTCTTCCTGAATCAGTATTCGGCATCTGTCCACTCCCTGGATGGCTTCCGGTAAGAGACCTCGGCCCTGTTCCCCACGTGACCACACCCTAGACCTCCTGCAGACTCAGTGCTCCCCATCCTGCCACCCTGGGCTTGCATGCTCTCTGTGCAGTCCAGGGTCCAGAGCTAACCGGGGGCCAGTTATTTAGTCAGTCTCTCTGCCTCAGTTTCCTCATGTGTAAGATAGGAGATGATACTTGCACCTGTGTTGTAAGAACTTTGAGGATCAGTAGAGTTAAGAGACATGAAGTGCTTGGCACAGTGGTTCAGAGATGGTGTTCCAGAAGCCTAGCTATGTCTGTTGCTGGTGTCATTCCAGGTACCAGGCCCTCTGGGATCGCTACATGGGCACCCTCCGGGGCTGCCTCCTGCGTCTGTACCATGAGTGAAGCCCCTCTCTACGGCCCTGCCCACACTGATAATAAAGCTGCCATGAGTTTGCCAACTGTTCCTTACTTGGGAGGGAGGCATATGTGTGGGTGCACTCAGGTCTGCACTGGGTGGGGGGGGGGTGTCCTCA
Source organism: Elephantulus edwardii (assembly GCF_000299155.1). NCBI lineage: Eukaryota > Metazoa > Chordata > Mammalia > Macroscelidea > Macroscelididae > Elephantulus > Elephantulus edwardii. The sequence continues at coordinate 9,196,049 of NW_006399876.1, forward strand.
GCCCAACACTCAGATCTGCATGGGTGTGTATCTGTCTGTCTGTCCTCAGCCCAACACTTAGGTCTGCGTGGGGTGTGTGTGTGGGGTGTCTGTCTGTCTGTCTTTCCTCAGCCCAACACTCAGGTCTGCATGGGGTGTGTGTGGGTTGTCTGTCTGTCTGTCTGTCCTCAGCCCCCAACACTCAGGTCTGCACCATGGGGATGTGTGTGTGTCCGTGTGTGTCCTCAGCCCAGCCAGGTCCTCCAGGAAACCAGTGGTTTAATCTTAGTTTATTCAAGCTGTAGCTAGCAGATTGGGTAGCATGTAACGCTCTCAGACTAGCCCACCAGAGTTCTCTCATAGCTAGAAGGGCGGGAAGATGGGCAGAAGCCTTGGAGTGAGGGCAGCAAGGAGTCTGCTGGCACCTCAGGCACACTGATGGGCGGCCGTGCAGGCTCACGGCGGGCAGGAGACAGGCCGCTTCTTAGACGGTCTGTCTACACGGGCTGTGAATGGGTACTTGGTGATGCCACATGTGTTGCTCCCTCGGTGCATCCGGAAATAGCCCTGGCAGCAAGTGGGCATCAGGGCTAGCCGGTGAGGCAGGGCCTGTCCTCCACCCACTGGAGCACACGCTCACCTTCTCGCCCCACCTGGACCCCCAGGAGTTCTTCAGGATCCAGTAGGAGATGCTGCGAGGGCGACCTGCCTGGGTGCCATTCTGGGGTGCCTCCGCCGACATCCTCGCCTCTAGCTTGTCCTTCCCAAAGCCCACCAGCTGGACAGTGTGGTCCACATGATTGGGGTCACAGCTTTCAAGTGTGGCCTTGATCACACCCTTCTGGTATTGCTATAGGAGTGGGGGCAGAGGGTCTGAATCTGGGGCCATCTTCCACTGGGTGCCCTGCCCGGCTCCTGACCCGCATACCTGCAGTAGCTTCATGTTGATGGTCACGGTGATGGGGCCCTCGGTAGCCAGGTGCTGGGCGATTTCTGGGGAGTGGAAGGTGTAGCCCTCGGTAATGGGCAGAGAGCATGTAGGGGGCTTCTATCCCTCTGTCTCTCCTGCCACCCGGTCCACCCATGACCCCTGGCCGCACTCTGTTCATTCTCCGGCAGCATGAAGAAGTCTTGGATCCAGGCCACTTTCTTGTACGTGGCCTGGCACCTTTCGGCCTTGAAGTTCCCCTGGAACGGGTACTCCTTCTCTCTGGCCAGGCCGCCTTGGGAGGAGGGAAGCAGGAGATGGTGGTAGCTCCCACACAACCCATCTTGCACCCTTGGCCCTCCTCCCGACTCTTCCCCCAGCCCACCTCCCCATCCCCCTGCCTGCAGGCCCCCAGAGAACCAGTACTTACTTCGGTTAAGGACAGTTAAATATGCCTCCCAGACAAAGCCACCATTGCAGCCGTTGCCACATCGGCCACAGTCGATGAGTTCTGAGGCAGGAAGGGACAGCCTGATGGCCAAGTGCCCTAGACCCATCCCCTTTGCTCACCCCCCTCCCAGCATACCCTGCACAGAGAGTTCCACTGACTGCCGGCTCTTGATGGTCCACAGGGCCTCGATGTTCCCCGCTGCTGCAATGGCCCAGCAGCATCGGCAACTGTTCTAGTGCATGAGAGATGGTGGGTGGAGCACGGAGTCTGGGCCCTGCCCCCTCCTCTCCCTCCCACCTTTGGGACTGGACGGGGCCAGCCTGGGATGGGCAGATACCTGTTCTCTGACAGGTTTGATGACATTGGTCGCCTTCCGCCAATCACAACTGGAAGGCCTTGACTCCCACCATCCCTCAGGTCCTGCCTTTCTGCTCACATTGGGAGCTCTTCCAGGAGACTTCTCGTGCCCATAGACCTGACCAAACTCCTCCTCTGGGGAACAGCGGGGCCACAGGCCAGTTTCAACCACCCCTCCCCCTGCGCTTGCCCGGCCTAGTCCTACGTCCACACCTTTGACCATGTGGAGCCCCAGAATTCCCAGAGAGCGGAGGAGACAGAAGCTAAAGAGGCCCAGCTCCTTCCTGGGTGCTTACCTCGCCCTGGGCTGTGTGACCCGAGCACCTGCCTGTGGTCAAGGGCGAGTGCCCGGCTTCCTATCTGAGCTTCAGGATCCCCACTGGGAATGGGCACCTCCAGTCCCCATATACCTGTTAAAGACTCTGCTTCCCACCTGCCACCTAGGGCCCAAGAAGCATTCATGTACCTGTGAGGTCACTGAATGGCGTCACCCCAAACTCAGCTGTGCCCAGGTCCTCTTCCTGCAACTGCTGAGCTCGGTCCAGGTTTCGTGCAAAGATGTCCAGGCGGTGGGCATATTCTGGGCAGAAGAGCTTGTTCTAAGCTAGCACCTAACCCCCAGGGCCGGAAGTGGCCCGTTGACAGGCTGTCCTCAGCCTCACTTAGGTGAGTGTGGCTTCTCCCCTGTGACCACCTCCCAGAGTTCAGTGCAGACCCCTGGGCCCAGGAAGTGGTTTCTAGCCACCACCCCCAGTGAGGTTTTCTGCAGAGATGGGAGAGGGCCCATTGACTTGCCTTAGTGGAAACCAAGCAAGGAATTCAGGGGAGGGTGACTCAGAAAAGGTATGTGAGTGACCACCTTCCTGTCGAGCTGCACTGCCTTTTCACACTCTGACCACACAGGCCTGGCGCTGGAGGATGGGCATGGGGGAAGGATGCAGGCAGCCCACACTGAAAGCCCAGCTCACCACCCTCTATGGGAGATGAGGGCAGGACTGGGCACCCGAGGTGAAGCGAGAGGTCCCAGCTTAAGGACAATAAAAGGGGACCCTCGGATGCTTGCCAAATGAATGTGAGAATCACCGGAATGGGGCTGTGGAAGCCAGAGGTTACGGTTACGTAGGACCAAGCAGGACCCCCCATAGCTCCCCGTTGCCCCCCAGGCACCACACATGCAGGCAGGAAATGCAGACATGCACCCGGCCCTGCTGTCTTTTGTGCGCCCATGCCCGACTCAGAACCTCAGCCTCATCTATGAAATGCGGTGGAGGCTGGAGACACGTGCCACGCGGTACCTGCTGGGTCTGAGTAACTACGATTGTACTGGATCTGGAACAGCATGAAGGCCTCTTTCAGCTCCATTGGCTGGGGGCCTGGGACCTATAGGGAAGCAAGGATGGATTCCCACCCTGGTACCCAGGCAAGGCTGGAGTGAGGAGCTCAACCTGCTAGCCTGTCCCCGTGTGAGCTTGACCGAGTCAGCTCTCCCCTCCTGCTTCAGTTGTTCCCACTCAGAAATGGGAGTGACAAGCCAGTTATTTCGAGAAGGAATGAGGCCTAGGCAGCCCCGGGGGCACTTACCTGGGCCTCGACGGGCCCCCTGATGCCGTGGGCCAGGCCAGCCAGCAGTAGGCAGGAGAGGAGAGGGGCTGGTGCCATGGTGGTTACCCAGCCAGGAGTGGCTGGAGCAGGAAGTCGTGAGACCAAGGTGGAGGGGCGAGGGAGGGCGGAGCTGGAGAACCCAGAGGGGCCATGCTCTGAGCAGGAAGCTAGCGACACCAACCTGCCCACAGCCTCAGAATGCTGTCTTGTATGGCCGCTGCCCACATGCCTGTCACTTTGCCCTTTTCATTCATTGAACCATCTGCCCACCCTGTCCTGCAATGCTGAGCGCAGCGACAATCTGTCCTAACAAGACGGGGGTCCAGACCCTGAGTGGGAAGTGACAATGTGTGGGGTGACACGGAGGGTGGAGACTTACGCAACTCCAAGCCCCTAACAACAAGGCAGGGATGGAGGGCAGCCAGTATCCCTGCGCACCTACGGTGCAGTCAGCTCAGGGGTCACCTTCAGGAAGCTTCCAGTCCAGGAGTAAGCTGCTGTCTCACTGTTGGCACCTCTCACCTCCCAGTACTGACCAGGGCAGGCTTGATACCTGTCTGTCAACCGAACGATGGCACATCCTGCTTTCTGAACAGGGCGGCGTGGGATCCAGGAGGCAGGAGCTCGTGGCAGCTATAGCCTCCCAGCGTGGTCTGAGAATGAGGGTGAAGGGCCAGGGTGGAGCTCTGGGGGCACAGCACGGTGAGCATTGAAGACAGAGCAAGGTCAGAGCGTGTCAGGCCAAGGGTGACGGCAGTCATTGTGCTCCGTGGAGGCCAAACTTGTCCCCCTGTGACCTTGGGCAGTCACTTCCCCTCCCTGAATTTGTCCCCCTTTCTGCGTGGGGCTCTTTTTGCAGAAAAATCACGATGTATAAGACCAGGTCAGGGCCTCCACAATTCAGTCATTGGGTTTAAGCAGGGCTAGTGCTTTGTTGTTGTTGTTGTTGTGTACCATAGTTGGAATCGACCCATAGCTGACCCTCCAGTGAGTTTTTAGAGGCAGATTATTGCAAAGGAAGAGCTGGGGAGCTCTGGTGGCCTAGTGGCAAGGAGCTGCAACTACAATCCCAGAGGCGCACGGTCTGAATCCACCAGATGCTCTGCTGGGAAAGGAGGGACAATCTCCTCCTGTACCAGTCAGATCTGATTTGATGGTACACGCACACAAAGCTAAAAAAAAAAAGGAAGAGGAGCTCTGGTGGCCTAGTGGTAAGGAGCTGCAAGTACAATCCCAGAGGCGCACGGTTCAAATCCACCAGATGCTCTGCCGGGAAAGGAGGGACAATCTCCTCCTGTACCAGTCAGATCTGATTTGACGGTACACACACACAAAGCTAAAAAAAAAAGGAAGAGCTTGCTCATCCTCCTGTGGAGCAGCTGTTGGACTCGAACTGCGTGCCTTCGGGATTGCAATGGCAATTTCTTGCCACTAGGCCACCAGGGCTCCTTTATAAGTTCTGATTCCTTGGGTTTGTTTGCTAGGGGGCCCATAACAAAACAGGGCTTTAAACACCAGAAATGTATTATCTCATGGAGCTTGAAGCTAAGGCAACCTGATCTATGAAAAGCAGAAACCTGTTGGAGAAGAAAAACCTCAAATCTTTTCCACTAACAGAGAAGCATAAGGAGCCCTGGTGTACAGCATGTTGCTCTGCTAATTAAAGGGTCATTGGTTTAGATTCATCCGCTCCTCTGTAGCAGAAAGATGGATAATCTCCTCACATAAAGGTCTACAGCCTCAGAAACCTACCATGTGTCAGAACCAACTTGGCACCAGTGGGCTTGATTTCACCAGGAAGGATGAGAAAAGACATGAGACTCAAAACAACTATGAGATAGCATCTCACGCCAGTAACAATAGCAAAATTCAACAGAGCAGCAAACAATAAAGGCTGGTGAGGTTGTGAAGAGACTGGAACCCCTTTATTCACTGCTGGTGGAAGTGTAAAATGGTGCAACAACTCTGGAAGGCACTATGGTGTAGTTGTTAATATAAATACCATTTGACCCAGAAATTCTACTACTGGGAATATGCCCTAAAGAAACCAGAACTACCACCCAAGGAGATATACGCACACCCATATTTATTGCTGCTTTATTTACAATAGCAAAGAGATGGAAACAACCCAAGTGCCCATCAACAAACGAATGGATAGAGAAGCTGTGGTATATTCACACAATGGAATACTATGCTGCATTGAAAACAACTCAAGAAAAATTATGCAAAATGGGTGACCCTGGAGGACACTATGCTGAGTGAAATATCTCAGTCACAAAAGGACAAATATTGCATAGGGCCACTGTTGTAAAGTGGAACTGACATCAGGGTTGAGGGAAGACAGAAAAGGAGGGGAGGAAGGATGTATATTGCATTGAAACAGATGAAGGAGAGAACTGCTTAAAAGGGACTCATGAAAAAAAAAGGGACTCATGTATGGGTATTGTGATTACAGAAGTCCAGAATGAATGCTGCACAGTGGAGTGGACCTGGGGGGAGGGATTGCATAACAATAAAAGAGTTTTTCTTTTCAAGGAGAAAAGTGAATTGAGGGTAAGAGGGTGGGCCGGGAGAAAAGTGCAACAATGAATGAGTGGAGACCCTAAGTCTCTGTAAACTTTCATTTAAATTAATTAAAAAATGTAAAAAAAATTACAAAAATAATAGTTACCACTGTCTAATTCCAGGACTCGTGGGTGCCCCGTGCGTGCAAAATGGAACTTGTCTCCACAGAGTTTTCAAAGTTCTGACCTTTCAGAAGCAGATTGCCAGACCTTTCTTCCAAAGTCCCTAGAAGTGGCTTGAACTGTCAGATCTCTGCAGTGTGCAGTCCAATGCTTAACCATTTGCACCACTGAGGGACTCCATTTTTTGGAGGCAAGGATAGTGAACTTCACCTCACATATAATGTTGTTATGTGCAATCGAGTTATCTGCAATCCATAATGACCCCATGTACAATACCTTTCAAGCCTGCCCTATCCTGAGCCAGTTTCACTGACTCCAACAATAAATACCTACCCCCACTGCCCCAGTTACTGTATCAATCCATCTCATCTGGGTTCTTCCTCTCCTGTGCTGTTCCTCCACCCTTCTGAGAATGATATCCTTCTCCAGGGACTGGTCACTCCTGGCCATGTGCCCAGAGTATGTGAGACAGAACTTCAAAATCCTAGCATCCAAGGAGAAATTTGGTTCTATCCTCTCCAAGACAGACTTGTTTGCAAATGTGGTGGTCTATGATATGGTCACGACTTCTCCAGCAGCTCTAGCACCACAGAACAAAGGCACTAATTCTTCTCTGTCATCCTTAGCCATTGTTCATCTCTCTGATGCAAGTAATTATGAAGACCATGAACTGGATCAGGTGCACCTTAGTCTCTAGACTGACATCGTTGCTTCTCAGTATTCTTGAGAGGTCCCTGACAGCAGTTTTTTCCAGTGCAGTATGTCTTTTGATTTCCTGATTGTTGGTGCCAAGACTGTTGATTGTGGAGCTGAGCAAGCTGAAATTGTTGACAACCTCAATCTCTTCTCCATCTATCATGGTGCTGCCAATTGGCCCAGTGGTGAGAATCTTTGTCTTCTTGATGTTGAGCTTCAATCCACATTGAAGACTATAGTCCTTGATTGTGGGAACTCAAATTTCTAAATATTTCTAATAAACTAAATGCTGTATCAGGATATGGGAGAGGTGTGGCTACAAGCTCGAATTTACCCTGAAGCACTAAGGTAAACCTTAGGCATTTAAACAATTCTCAAATAAAATTGGATCTGATTGGCACAGGAAGAGATTGATTGCCCCTCCTTCTCCAGCAGAGCATCTGGTGGATTCGAACCACATGTCTTAGAGATTGCAGTGCAGCTTCTTTACCACTAGGCCCCAGAACTCCCTACACAATTCTTGTATTTGCTAACCCCTCCTTCCTGAGTCAAGCATAAGGTTTTCAATAGAAAGAGCTTAGCTTCATTTACATAGAAATCTCTTTGTGATTTGCTCCTTGGCAATTTTCAATAAAGGCACAGGGAAGCTGAGATCTGCGCTTCAGTCACTGGAGATTCGCCTCCTGCTTTACCTCTTTTTACTTATACATTCTCGATGCTCTGTCTCCTTATTAATACTTACTAATACACTTGGCCCTCAGTCTGCAATACTTGACCTTCTGCAGCAAGCGCTTCGGATCCTTCTCAGTTTCAACAAGCAAGGTTGTGTCATCTGCATAACATAGGTTGTTGATGAGTCTTCCTCCAACCCTGATGGTACATAGCTTTTCATAAAGCCCCCTCTCCAGAATGCAAAGGTCATTTAGAAAGATGGAGGAAGAAGAAAAGACCAGAATGGGTGTCAGAAGAGACTCTGAATATTGCACTAGAGCACCAAGAAGCCAAAGCAAAGGGAGGAAATCAAGAAGTTAAGGATAGAGGAGCTGTGGTATATTCACACAATGGAATACTACACTGCATTGAAAAACAAGGAACTCATGAAATATTATACAAAATGGGTGACCCTGGAGGACATTCTGCTGAGTGAAATATCTCAGTCACAAAAAGACAAATAGTGCATAGTGTCACTGTTGTAAAACAAGACTGACATCAGGGTTGAGGGGAGAGTGAGAAAGAGTGGATAAATAATGTATACTGCATTGAAACAGATGAGGGAGAGGTGCGCAGTTCAAATCCGCCAGATGCTCTGCTGGAGAAGGAGGAACAATCTCTTCCTGTACCAGTCAGATCTGATTTGACGGTACACACACACACACACACACACACACACACACAATTTAAAAATAAAAGAAACAGATGAGGGAGAGAACTATTTAAAAGGGATATGGGTTTAGGTATTACTGTCATTACAGGAGTCCAGAATGAAGGCTGCATATTGGAGTGGACTTGGGGGGAGGGATTGTATAACAATAAACAAATTTTTCTTTCACTTTTCAAAGAGAAGAGTGATTTGGGAGGAGGGGTGGGCAGGGAGAAAAGTGCAATAATGAATGAATAGAAATCCAAAGTCACTGTAAACTTTCATTAAAATTAATTTTTAAGGGGAGCTCTGGTGGCCTAGTGGCAAGAAGCTGCACTGCAATCCCAGAGATATGTGGTTCGAATCTACCAGATGCTCTGCCGGAGAAGGAGGGGTCATCTCCTCCTGTACCAGTCAGATCCAATTTGATGGTACACACACACAGAGAAAATACTAAAATAAAATTTTTTTAAAAAATAATTTTTAAAAAAGAGTTGAGGGGGAAAAAAGTTAAGGAGCTGAATGGAAGAGTTCAAAGAGCAGCTAGGGAAGACAAAGTAAAGTATTATAATGAAATGTACAAGGAGCTGGAGTCCAAAAGTCAAAAGGGCTGAACTCGCTGGCAAGAGCGGAAGGAACTAAAGAACAAATTCAAGCTGTGAATTGCAATATTTAAGGATGCTATGGGCAGAATATTGAATGATCCAGGAAGCATTAAAAGAAACCAGTAGTGGGGGAAGAAGATGGGAGGAGTACACAGAGTCTCTACCAAAAAATAATTAGCTGACACAGAAAAATTTTAAGAAATAACATATGATCAAGAGACAATGGTGATGAAAGAGGAAGTGCAGGCCGCTCTGAAGGAATTGGCAAAGAATAAAGCCTTAGGAGTTAATGGAATACCAATTGACATATTTCAACAAACAGATGTTGCCCTGGGCGTTTTTACGAGGTTGTGCCAAGAAATCTAGAGGACCACTATCTGGCCGATTAACTGGAAGAGATCCATATTTATTCACATTAAAAAAAAAAAGGTGACTGGACAGAGTGACTGGAACCGTACATTGACAGAGAACTAACAGAAACACAAGCTGGGTTTAGGAGAGGTTATGGCACTAGAGACATTATTGCCAATGTCCGATGGATCTTGGCAGAATGCAAAGAGCACCAGAGGAATGTCTGTGTTTCATTGACTATGCAAAGGCATTTGACTATGTGGATCACAACAAATTGTGGCTAACCTTGAAGAGAATGGGAATCCCAGAACACTTGTGTTTATGTGAAACCTATATTCAGACCAGGAAGCAATCCTCAGAACAGACAAGGAAACACTGCATGGTTCAAAACCAGGAAAAGAGTGCATCAGGGATGCTTCCTGTCTCCTTTCCTTTTCAGTCTATATTCAGAACAGATCATTCGGGCATGCTGTTAGGGGAGGCTATCTCTTGGAAGAGAGTCTGGCATGGAAAGATGGAGGGTCAGTGAAAGAGAGGAGAAGCATCAATGAGATGGATCGGCACAGTGACTTCAAGGGGTTCAAGAGTGTCAGAGGTGATGAGAATGGCACACAACGATGGGGCAGGGCTCAGATCTATGGTTTATAAAGTCACTAGGAGCCATGCTTGACGGCACCTAACAAGGGACTCCTTGACACAACTGCATCATGCCTCCCTGAAGGGCACCCATCAGCGGTCACTCTCTATTCCCTCCTCCTGTCCCTTAGCGGACACCCTCATCTACTTTTTCTCTCCCCGAATCCGCATTCTGGAAGTTTTATGTGAATGGAATCATGTAACAGGTAGACTTTTTTTGGATCTGGCTTCTTTCACTCAGAATGTTCATCCATAAGGGAGCTCTGGTGGCCTAGTGGCAAGACGCTGCACTGCAATCCCAGAGGTACGTGGTTCAAATCCACCAGATGCTCTGCTGGAGAAGCAGGGGGCAATCTCCTCCTGTACCAGTCAGATCTGATTTGACGGTACACGTAAAAATAATACAATAAAATAATTTTAAAAAATGTTCATCCATATTGTACCACTTACCAGAACCTTGTTTCTTTCTCTGGCCACATAATATTTCATTCTGTGCTAGATCGCATTTTATTTCTCCCTTCATCAGTTGATGTATGAGTTGTTTCTGTTTACTGGTCATTATGAATAACCTTGCTTTGGACATTCACGTGTAGTGAGGACCTGTATTTTCCGTTCTCTCGATTCTATGTCTAAGAGTAGAACCTCTTCATATGAAGACAGAGCATAACATTTTGGGCCACAGAGCTGGAGACAGCATTGCGTCTCTTTTCCAAGGGGTGGCCCACCTGACTTGCCCACCAGTAGTGTATGAGGGTTCAAATTTCTTTACACCCTCACCTATACTTGGAACAATCTGTCTTTTTTATTTTAAGGGTTTATTATTTTTAGCCTTTTTGCCTTCCCTCTTCATAGCTGGGAAGGATTCCTGGGCGTGAGGGGAAGGTGAGGATGAGATGTCCTTCCCAGCCCCTCTGAATCCTGAGGGTTCATTTCAGGACCCCTATCCCACGCCTTGGGGTGGGGGGAACACTCTGAGAGTGGGAGAAGGAGGGGAAGACCCAGTTGCTCCCACCAGTCCGCAGGCCCCAGGCGGGATATCCCCCGGACACGCAACCTTTTCCTGTCACGCTCCGCCCTGAGACGTGGGCACAGCGAAGCCCGACCCCTTCCTGGGAGCACGCCCCGCCCCGACTCCGCCCTCGGTGGGGGAGCGCCCTCCGCGGGGGGCCGAGGCGGGGACCGTGGGGGGCGGGCGGAGGCCGGGAAGTTCTGGCCCCCAGCGCTGGCGTCGCGTGCGCCCAGGCCAGCCCTGCCCGCGCCCTCAGGGGCTTCCATTCATTCTGAGCCAGAAGGGCCCGCTGCCCCTAGAGGGAGGGCACAGGGTAGCCTGCCTGGAACGAGGGGACCCCCGAGATAGATGGTCCTGAGCCGGGAGCGCCTACCCCGGCCAGGGGTTCGGGAATTCTGGGTGGAGTATTTTAGGGGAGTTCACAGTGGGGCTTCAGGTGTATAGAATAAAACTCGTGAGGGTACACAGCGAGAGAGTCGAGGACCCAGGGATGAATGTGGGTGCAGGGGATGGAGCCCCTGGCCGCAGACGAGGTGCTGTCTAGGTGACATCCTGGGGAGCGCAGAGAGAGGGTCTGGGCCCCCCCGTGAGGCCGAGTCCTGGCACCAGGGTCGATGGCCCAGGATAGAGCGCTGGGGGCCCTGGCCCG
>NW_006399876.1:9207754-9225930 GCF_000299155.1 Elephantulus edwardii
GGGCGGGGGCGGGGCGGCGGGTCCCGGGCTCCGGCCTGCGGAGGAGCGGCCCGGAGAGGCGCCTGGGAGCCGGGCGCAGCCCTGAGCTGGGGGCCAGGACTCTGGGACCCCAGACAGGGCCTGGAGGGTGCCGTGGTGGAAGCGGCACCCTGACCCCCCGCCCACCACCTCACAACCCCAGGATGCTCCCCTTCGCCTCCTGCCTGCCGGGATCTCTGCTACTCTGGGCGCTGCTGGTGTTGTTCTTGGGGGCAGCGTCTCCCCAGGATTCGGAGGAGCCGGACAGCTACACGGTGGGGACGCTGGGGCCCCTGGCCTGGGACGGGCTGGTGCGGGACACAGACAGGATCCCCGGGTGGCTGTGGCTGGAAAGGTGCTCCCCTCTGCTTTGGTGGAGCTGCGGGGCCATTGTTTAGAGCAGGCCAGAAGCGGGGGGCCTGAGCTTGGAGGGAACCAGGGTGATCACTGGCCACTTCTGGTCCCCTTCCAGGAATGCACAGATGGCTACGAGTGGGACCCGGACAGCCAGCACTGTCGGGGTGAGTGTGCCGCGGGCAGCTGACTCTCTCTCCAAGAGTACAGGGAAGGGACAGCCCCACCTCTAGAGTGGCTTTGGGGGACCTAGTGCCTTTCTGCAGCCTAGCCCTGCTGGGCCCCAGCCAACTCTGGGTCTCTGGGGGCAGTTCAGAGAGGAATGGAGGAGTCATCCAGGGCCCCTCCTTCTCTGGGAAGCCCACGAAACCCTCCCCCACCCCCAGTAAGCAAGAGAGCAACAGGGCACAGCCCCGAGCCAGCTGCTGAGCCCTGGTTCCACTCTGACCTGCCCTCCTGTCCCCTGACAGTCCCAGAAGGCCATGTCCAAGGGGTTGTCCAGGGCCTGCATGGCACTCCCCGGGGAAAGACAGAAGCCTGCTTGGAGGAAGGAGAAAGGCCCCGTGGGAGCAGCAGGCCTGCTTCCAGTACTGGTGGCAGTGTAGGGGCCTTGCTGAGGGCACACAGCCTGTGGAAGGCCGAGCCAGGCTCCTGCCCCAGCCCTAGGGCCAGGCCGGGAGACGGGCTGTGCACAGTGACCTCTTTGCAGATGTCAACGAGTGCCTGACCATCCCAGAGGCCTGCAAGGGCGAAATGAAGTGCATCAACCACTATGGGGGTTACCTGTGCCTGCCCCGCTCGGCCGCCGTCATCAACGACCTGCACGGGGAGGGATCCCCACCTCCACTGCCCCCTGCTCCACACCCCAACCCCTGCGCTCCAGGCTATGAACCTGACGAGCAGGAGAGCTGTGTGGGTGAGTGTGTGTGTGTGTATCAACCTGAAGCTTCTAGTCCCAACTTTCACCAAGCACCCAGCATGGTATTTGTGGTCCTCCGTTCCTCCAGCATCGCCCATGGCTCCCAGGGGCCTCTAGAATAATATCCAGACCATATTCAAGACCCTCACTGTGGCTGAGTCCTGTCACATAGTCCCAGTCAGCTCCTGGGACCTCGCAGCCTATGTCCCTTGTGCCTTCCTGATGTGGTTCCCACCCTTGGGACTCATGGGCCTTGGAGGAAGAAGAGGGTCGGTCCAGACATCAGTGCTCCCAAAAGCTTCAGGCAGAGACATTCCCATTGACCCCTGATCTGGAGTCACACTTGTTTGTGATGCTGAGGAACAAACTGTGTGCACCTGTGTGATGGCTGACTGTCCTCCCACCATGAGGGGTCTGTCTTGTTGGGGACACAGGGCTCCTGGCAGGGACTAAGCAGTGTCACCAACAGATGTGGACGAGTGTGAACAGGACTTGCATGACTGTCGCCCCAGCCAGCAGTGCCACAACCTGCCTGGCTCCTACCAGTGCACATGTCCTGATGGCTACCGCAAGATTGGGCCCGAGTGTGTGGGTAAGGCTTCACCCTGGCACCTGACCACCCCAGCCCACTCCCAGGGAGAATTGGATTCGCTCCAGCCCCCTGACATCTCTGCTATCTTGCCCACCACACACAGCAGTCTGGATGGTATAAGGGGTCCTGACGCCGTGGCCCTGGCCAGTCTCCCAGACAGGCTGGCCTGTGTCTGACTTCCACCCCTCACCCTGTTTCCTGTCTCCATCCCAGACATCGATGAGTGCCGCTATCGCTACTGCCAGCACCGCTGCGTGAACCTGCCTGGCTCCTTTCGCTGCCAGTGTGAGCCCGGCTTCCAGCTCGGGCCCAACAACCGTTCCTGTGTGGGTGAGGCTGGGCCAGGCCAGACTCCTGACTTGGGCAGGGAGGCAGGGATGTGGAGCCCCTATCCTGATCAGCTTTGGTCAGGGGGACTCTGACTGCTCCTCTGCTCTCACTCCTCCCATTTTTGCTGGTGCCCCCAGATGTGAATGAGTGTGACATGGGGGCCCCTTGTGAACAGCGCTGCTTCAACTCTTACGGCACCTTCCTGTGTCGCTGTCACCAGGGCTATGAGTTGCACCGCGATGGCTTCTCCTGCAATGGTGAGACTTCTGCTTCTGTTGAGGGTTCCTCCACTGGGTCCTCTAACCCTGCTTCTTGTCACACAGTCCCCTGTCTGACACCTCCATGTCCCATCCACGCTGTACCCACATCCCTGCTGAGGGCCCACCCCTGGATACTTACAAGGCCTTTAAAATCTTGCTCCCAGGACCTCCCACCCTGGGGCGAAGCACAGGAGGGAATAGTAGGTCCCCACTAATGCTCACTGGGGAAACTGAGCAAAGATAGTGGGCTCCCACCCCTCGCGAGCCAGGGCCCCACATTCGAATCCAAGTCACTCTTCACTCTGAGTCTGTTTCTTCCTCCATAAAATGTGTTGTCTTGAGAATTAAGTGGAAAAATGAAAGTGGATGTGGGCTTTTTCAAGTCTTTGTAGCAACACTGAAAACAAAACCAAAATAATCTGTTGCCATTAAATGGATTCCAATGCATCGCAACCCTACAGGAAGGGGTGAGTAGCTTGATGGATTCGAACCACTAACCATTCTGTTAGCAGCTGAGTGCTTAACAATTGCTCCACCAGGGCTTCTAAGCAAGCCACACGCACTGCTTGTGAGTCGATTCAGACTCATGGCAATCTTCTACTGGTTTCTGAAGCTGTAAATGTTAATGGGAATAGACTCTCCTGTTTCTTCCATGGAGGAGCTGGTGGATTTGAACCTCCAATCTTTCAGTTCACTATGCTACCAGCATCCTCAGAGCCCCTTAACAACACTAAAACTCAAACCACACACACACACACACCCCAAAAAAACAACTAACCAAATAGATGGGGGGAGATGCCTGTCGAAGTGATTGTGACTCCTAGTGACAAACTGCCCCACACTTTGCAGTCTGCCGGTCTTCTTTATAGAAGCAAACTGTCGCATCTCTTGAGGAGTATGCTGGTGTATTTGAACCACTAGCCTTTTGTTTATGGCAACCAAGGGCTTAACTGCTGTGCCACCAGGGCTCCCTTAGCAAAACTAAAAGAACTGCCAATTACTGAGCCCTTCCCAGGGCCGTGGGCTGTACTCACTCTCTCCTTTGCCACATTTAATCCTGTCAACCGTCCAATGAGGTAAGTGTGCTTTTTCCTTCCTCTGCAAAATGAGGACATTAATACGGTCCTCAAGGATTGGTGGGAGGATTGAAGGCCCGGATAAATGGTAACTTTCACTGCACAGTGAAGAGAGGGTAAGTGACTGCCAAGGTCATGGAGCTAGGGGTGAGGTGAGGCCAGGGCCCAGTCCTGGTCATCTCATTCCGTGTCATCTGGCCATGAACCCACATTATGTGGTGCTTGCTGATGAGAAAGGCCTCTGTGGGCCTTGGGTCAGAGTTAGAGCTGGTTCCTCCTGTTGGTCCACCCTTGGCAGGAGGTGATTGGCTTGCTTGGGCCAGTACTGGTCACAGGGACTGGGCAAGTTATCGACAATCAGGGCAGACTGGATCCTCAAGACTCAGGTCGTCTTCTCACTCATTTTTCTGACAAGGAAATGGAAAGTCCCCAGATGAATCCATAAAAGGAGTTCTGGTGGTATAGTGCCTTCTGTGTTGCAATGTGAGCCCAAAGGTCAGCAGTTTGGATCCACTAGCCCCACCAAGGAAGAAAGATGGGAAATCTCCTCCCGTAAAGGTATTGTTGTTGTGTGCCATCGAGTTGGAACAGACCCATAGCTGACCTTCCAGTGAATTTTCACAGTCACTTTCTCACATGGGAGGAGACTGTCCAGCCTTTTCTCACACAGCTGCTGGTGGATTCGAACCGCTCATCTTTAGGATTGCAGCACAGTTTACAGCCTCCGAAATCCAATGGAGGATCGTTAGGGGTTGAAATCGACCCCAGTGCATTTGGTTTGGTTTTGTAACAAATTAAGACTGTAGGATTCAAACCCAGGCCTGGAGATTCCTAGTGCTTTAATTTGGTATCTTCATATAGACCTGGGCATCGAGAAAGTCTGGAGCCAGGACAGAGTGAGAATCCTGGAAACTTCGGTGCTGTTTAGAGAGCCCTGGTGGTGCGGTGGTTAAGATATGCTAATCAAAAGGCTTGAACCCATCAGCTTCTCTGAGGGAGAAACACGAGGTAAAGACCAGACGGTCTGCGTTTGGCAAGATTGACAGCCTTGGAAGTCCTCTGGCAGTTCTGCTCTGCCTGCGGGGTCTCCAGTTGGGACTGACGTGGCAGTGGAAAGGTTAGGGCTGCACAGACAGTTGGCCATTCAAACCCACTCAGCTTACACTCAGGAAGAATGGGCTGGAGAATCAGTAAAGAATCAATGCACTGCCATAGTCTGGTCGGTTCACAGTGACCCTCTGTTGTGTTTCTGATGTGGTAAATTTTAAAGGAAGGAGACTGACCATCTGTCTCCCACGAGGGGATTGAAACACATTGGGCCTTTAAGTGAGCAGGGCAACAGCTATGGACTATCCACCAGAATTCCTTAACTGTGACTGTAGCTAAAAATCCTACGGAACAGTTCTGCACTGCAGTTCACCAAAGCAGCACAAGCTAGAATGGCCCCCACGGGTTTGGTTTTTACAAAACTTGGACGGCTGTGTCATTTTCCTCGTTTCCCTCATGTTCCTGCCTTGAGCGTGAGTTACCGTAAGTGCTTGTGGAACTGAATTGAGAGAATTCCTGTTCCCCAAGAATCCTTGTCCCCACCTTTAGGCTCACTCGCCATCTTATCAACCCCATCTTGTCTTCAGATATCGATGAATGCAGCTATTCCAGTTACCTCTGCCAGTACCGCTGTGCTAACGAGCCGGGCCGCTTCTCCTGCCACTGCCCGCAGGGCTACCAGCTGCTGGCCACACGCCTCTGCCAAGGTACAGGTTGTTGGTCGGGCTGGGCACGGTGATGTGAAGGGTTGGTGGTCTGACGCCTGGGTTCCAGCCCCTTTCCCATGGCACAGACATCGACGAGTGTGAGTCGGGCGAGCACCAGTGCTCCGAGACCCAGACCTGTGTCAACTATCACGGGGGCTACCGCTGCGTGGATACCAATCGCTGTGTGGAGCCCTACGTCCAGATGTCTGACAAGTGAGTCAACTCGACGCCGAGGTCTTACAAAAACTGCAACTCCCAGCGGATTCTGCGGCGGACCGGCGTCTATCCGGGCCGGAGAGTGCGCGCGAGGGCTGCTGGGAGTTGTAGTCCACCGTGACTAAAGCATGCGAACGGCTCTACTAGGAGTGGGAGGATCCATCGTGCCCTCCTTTAGGGGATAGGCAAAACGGGGAGCGGGGGCTAGGATCTCATTCGTGGCCCCCATCTTGGGGTCTCCAGCAGATGTCTGTGTCCGACCTCCAATCCCCTGTGCCGCGAGCAGCCTTCATCCATCGTGCACCGCTACATGAGCATCACCTCGGAGCGGAGCGTCCCCGCCGACGTGTTTCAGATCCAGGCAACGTCTGTCTACCCCGGCGCCTACAACGCCTTTCAGATCCGTGCGGGAAACTCGCAGGGGGACTTCTACATTCGGGTAAGAACTTTGTCAGGCCCATCCTTCCAAATGACGTGCAAAATCCACCATTTAATTCCAGGAAGCCCAACGTGGGAGTGTGGGTTATGCTGCCAGGCCCCGCCCCTTCTCCCGAAGCCCCGCCCCAGGCGGGACGTCCCCGGGTTACAGGGTCCAGACTTTGTGTTTAGACTGCCCCACCTCGGCCCCGCAGAGTAAAAACAGTGTCCAGAGCTGTGGCGCTGTTTGCACTGCGCTCTCCCACTGGACTGTGAGCTCCGAGTGCCGGGATCTGGCCTAATTCATGTAAATAGGTCTGCACTGTGTGGGTAGAAAGGTAGGGGTGACCTAAATTCCCAGGGTACAAACTACGGGCTTTGAATGCTGTTCTAAGGAGCCCCCCACACACACTCTGGAATTTGCAGCCCAGTGCAGGGTTCTCTACCGTCTCTGGCCTGTTTCTTTACTCAGGCTGGTGGAATGGGAGGTGCTCGGAGAGCCAGAGAAGGGTGGGTGAGGCACTGGACTTGACCAAGAGTGACAGGGACAGCAGGGTTAGTGGGTGCAGGGGCCCGGATCAGAGAATCGCTCTCTGCTGGTGGAGCTTTGAGGTGGGAAGCTGTGGTTTGCAGGGAGCCCGGGCGACAGCGGTCTGACCATGGCCCTTCTGCTGTGTTCAGCTGGAGAAAGGGTTTGTGTGGTGACAGCAGCTCTTGCTGGAGTGCTTGAAGGGGCATTTGCCTGTCCTAGGTCACCAAATGCCCTACCATTCTGGTCCTGAAGGCAGGCCAGCTGACAATGGCGGGAAGAGCACCACTGGGTGATGTCTTGGGGCAAGAACCCATATTCAGAAAGGGAGATGTGAGGGCCGGGCAGGTTCAAGAGTGATGTCATAGCCTGGCCTGGGTTCTCTCAATGGCTGACACGGGTGCCAGGCATGGG
The DNA here is from genome assembly GCF_000299155.1 of Elephantulus edwardii. Lineage (NCBI taxonomy): Eukaryota > Metazoa > Chordata > Mammalia > Macroscelidea > Macroscelididae > Elephantulus > Elephantulus edwardii. The sequence goes on from NW_006399876.1 coordinate 9,214,634, forward strand.
GGTCAGGAGGTGAACTGGGCTAGGATCCTGGTACACAGGGTGATGCAGTCAATGTGTCCCCACCCTGCAGCAAATCAACAACGTCAGCGCCATGCTGGTCCTCGCCCGGCCTGTGACGGGGCCCCGGGAGTATGTGCTGGACCTGGAGATGGTCACCATGAACTCGCTCATGAGCTACCGGGCCAGCTCTGTACTGAGACTCACCGTCTTCGTGGGGGCCTATACCTTCTGAGGGGGTGGGGGGACCTGCAGGAGTGGAGGGAGGAGCTTGGGGCTCAGGGAGGACTGTTCTGCTAAAAGGAGAGACACTGTTGTGAAGAGCAGAGAGAGAAAGGCAATAAAGGGAGAAAGAAGGAGTCCTGGTGGCTGAGGTAGGTGGATTAACCCTGTAGTGACCTCAGATGGGGGAAGGGAGGTGAAAGGGAGCTGTGTGCTTAGTTTGAGGTGTGCAGCCCCTAAGGCCAGGCTTGGTCCGTCGCCCTGCTAGGAGGATAGAGTGAAGCCTCAGCCCAGAGACTGACTTGGCTGATCGGCTAGGGAACCCTGGCTCTGGGAAGTGCCCGAAGGCACTGAGTTCCATTCCAGCTTGGCCCCAAAAAATCAATTTGGATGAGCCCACACTGGTCTTGTGCCTCAGTTTTCCCCCCATAAAACGAGGCCATTGGACTGTTAGTGTTTTTCAGTTCTTCTTTTTCAAGCTACAGAACTTATCAGGAAACATCATTCAGCTGGGACTCTTTGATGACAGCAGTTCGGCTCAGAGCTGTGGTGCCCGCTGAGTTCAGCTCCTTGGCAGCCTCAGTGGCCCCACACGGTGCTCCAGAATCCTGAGTAATTCAGTCTACAAACTGGCCTGGAGCTCCGGCGCCTCTCCATAACACAAGAGTGCTGCTGTGAACATTCAGTTTTTATCGTAGCCCAAAAGGTGCTGGTTAAAAGGCTGGGTAGCAGCCAAGTGGGCAGAAGGTAGGTGCAGGGTCCACCTTGTGGCACAGCTCAGGTCAGAGGACTGCAACTGCAGTAGAGCTGGGACAAGGTCCTGCTCAGAGCGGGTCCCAGATTTCTGCAGGAAGAGGGGAGATCAGGCCCTGTGCTGTGGGCAGCTCCACCCACCCCTTCGCTCCAAGCCTGTCCCATGCCCTCACCTCTGCAGCCGCCCACACTTGATGGTGCTCAGCAGCATCTCCTGCTCCTTGGGCGTGGCACAGGCATCATAGGCGGCCAGGAGGCTGGAGGGGGATGTGTTGGAATTACTGAGGGCTGACCATGGCTGGCTGAGCTAGCCCCATGGGCAAGGAGACACGAAGGGGTCCAGTGCCCACAGCCTAAGCTGGCGCTCAAGGCCCTGTGCTGTCCTTCCAGACTCCACCCCTGCAGCTGCACAGGGACAGAACCTGCAAAAGTGCCAGCAGCTCTCTGAATAAGATGCTCTGTCTAGGCGCTGCCTGGCCCAGCGAGATGGGCATCTTCCTGGCCTGGCACCCCGGCTCTTCTTCCAAGAGCTTGCTTTGCTCCTCCTGCCCATGGCCACTGTCTGACCTTTACTGGTTGTCTCTCTCAGGCCCCACCTGTGATCTGGAGTTTAGGTGGCTCAATCATTTCTGGGTCTCTATATCAACACAGAGCTGGGCCCCCCACAAAGCACTAATTGAGCTGAGTCCACGCGGGAGCCCGAGGGGGCTACCTGGCAGGGGTGCTGTACCGATCCACCAGAGCTGCCGCCTTCTCCCCACTCACTCCTCGAACCTGCATCAGCTGACGTGCAAACACCTCCCTGACAGATTGGGCCTGGGGGAGAATGTGGGAGACTGGGTCAGGGTTAGTCAGGGAGCAGCTACCTTTGGAGGAAACTGGGCACAGACAGTACCTTGTTCTTAATGGCTCCTGCGTTGAAGTCACTGAAGGTGAGGAGTGAGCAGAGAGGGTTTGGGGTGGGCCTGGCCCCTGGCTCACGGTCCCCGGGGGTTCCCCAGGGGCGGCTGCGTAGGGTATGTCCCTGAGGGGAAAGGGGACTGAGGCCAGGTCGAAGCTCCAGAGAAAAACTCTCAGCCAGTTCTTGTCTGATCTAGGCCTCAGTAGGTCAGCCTGAGAAATGGGGCTCTCACCCACACCACCACCCTCGGGTGAACAGGGAAGGCCTGGGTGGGGACACCTGCTCACCTCGTAGAGTCTCTGCAGGCCCCGTGTCAGGAGTGCCAGGTAGGCAGCTGTCTCCTTAATGTCTGCCGTGCGCTTCACAAAGAAGCCGTCGATGACCTGAGGAGGAGGCCGCCCTGCTCAGCCGCGTCCTCGGGCCCTGCCGGCCCGGCCCTCCCTCCATGTACCTGAGTGTTAGTGACAGCCTGCAGCAGGGTGCTCTCAGGGAGGCTGAGGTTGTGCACGGAGCCGTGTTCCTCCACCAGGTAGACCCGGCGCTCCAGGCCGCAGCGCTTCAGCCGGAACTAGGAAGACAGCAGAGGGACAGGGAGGGTCACAGATCTATGGGATGGTTCCACCGGTGGGTCTGCTCCTCATTCCCAGCCTCTGCACCCATCTCAAGGTAGGTGTTGCCCCTCTGTGGTCTGAGCTGTCCTTCCACCTCCCTCCTTCCTGTTGAGTCTTCAAGCCTTTTCCAGCCACACGTGGTCTCTGATGGTGAGGCTAGCCACCACTCTGCCCTCCTTTAGATGCGAGGCTGCAGGCTTGGCTGCCCAGGGGTCTTTACCACGCCCCTCTGGCAAGAAAGAGCATTCTGCCTGCCTGTGCACACTGGCTTGCCTGGGTAGCCGCAGGGTCTGGGCCCAGGGATGTTCTGGGGCTCTGCCCCAAAGAGGCCACCCAGAAGACCTCTGGATTCCTCTGGGCTAAGGAGGTGCCCTGGAGCCATGGGCATTTCTGGGGAAAGGGAGCAGAGGCTGGGGGCACGGATGAGGCCAGTGCGCGAACCTTCTGCTCTCGGAAGCGGCCGTCGATGATGCTGCTGCACAGGTCGTCCAGCCGCTTGCGCTCCACAATGTGGTCCAGCACGAGCTCGCCAGGCCTCGCTGCCAAGGGGCCAAGCAGCGTCATGTGGTTCATGTTCCCCACCGTGCTGTGCCTGCCTCTGATGCCTGCCCACCTCGGGCCCCTTACCAGGATCTCTGGGGCTGGTCTCCCGTGCTACCCACACAAAGTCCCCAACATGCAGCTTGCGGACCATATAGTTCACGTGCAGCCGCTGCAGCTCTCGTAGCAGCTCCGGCCTGTGCCCAGCCCTGGAGTTTAGAGGCGGGAGTCCAGGTCAGGGAAGGCTGGGAATCCCCAGCAGTGTCTTTTCTGCGGCTCCCCGCCCCCCGAGCTCTGCTCACCCCGTGGCCTCGCTGACATCCACACACAGCAGCACCCTGTACTCGCCGGGCCCCAGCTCCATGGGTGGCTGCTGGATGCCCGCTTCACTGGTGCTACTGCAAATGGAGAGAATGGTGGGTGTGAGGCAAGAACCCCCAGTGCCAAGGTGGCTCCCCCTTCCCCCTGCAGGCAGTGGAGAGCTAACTATAGGTGTGGACACAGGAGTGGGGTGCTGGCCTCATTTCAGGGAGCCCTCTTGCATGCCCCCCAGTCCCCACTTACGGCTCAGCTGAGGTTGCTCCTGGCACTGCTGGCTCCTCCCCGGGGGGCTCCTTGGGCCCTGTGCCCACATCCAGCGTGTTCAGGCCCTCCGACTCGGCCAGCTTCTGGGCCAGCTCCAGACCCTCCGGGGTGAGTGAGTACCTGGGAGTGGAGGTGAATCCAGGTCTCCTGCCTGCTCCCCGGGACGCTGGCTGTGCCGCCCCACTGGGGACTGTACAAACAGGCTCAGCTCCCCGCCGCCCCATCTAAGAATATTCACTTACCCTGGCTCTGTCCAACACTGTTTCTTGGGTCTGCACACCCAGGACTTTCCTTCCTTATTCAAGCTGCTCTCTCCTCCCCATTCCTAGAAATACCTTTCCACATCCTACTCGGTGAATCCTACTCCTTTCATCCAAAACCTTCTCGATAACCAGAGGCACTTCTCCCTCGCAGGCCTGCCTTTGTCTGGTAGACCCTCTAGGTATCCCAATAGTTTGAAACCTGGGTGACTGGAAGTCACTTCCGTAATACCAGGCTTGCTCCCCTTCCCCAGCACCCTCAGCCCTGCACTTGGCCCCACCTGGCTGGCTGGTGTGTTCTGAGGATAAGGTTCCGGTGGAGGAGGGTTCGGAGGGCTGGCCAAGGCTGAGTACTCCTCACGGTCACCTGTCAACAGGGGCAGAGGTCCTCAGCCACTGGTGCCATGGTGTCCCCAAGACAGGCCCCATTCCAGGGCCATGCCCGAGGAGGACAGTGTTGGGGGCTGAAGGTCAAACCTAGAGCCTCTAGTCCTGTCTTCCCTGCTTCAGAGCTCACCGTGGGGGCCCCATGGGCACATCTTTGAAGCAGTTCCTCCTTAGTCAGGAAGCTGCAGCCACTAGGATTCTGAAATCAAGGCAAAATGACAGCACAGGTTGGGTGCCTGGTCCGTGCTCACACATCCTCAGACACCCGGCCTCTCCTCACCCAGGCTGGCCCTAATAGGTGGCTGATTTTTACCACCTGGTCTCAGCCAGCTTTCTCGGAGGGTTGGGTCCCTGGGTGCTTACCAGGTGCTCGCGGTAGAGCAGGAGCAACACAGCTCGGGCTCCTGAGTGCCGGGCCGGCCAGTAGCTGCCAGGACCTCTGGCTTTGGGCCGGGATAGAGCCTAAAAAGTACAGAGGGGCTCTGAACAGGAAAGCCAGCCGAATGGCTGGAACAGGGACTCCTAGATTCGGGTTCTGTTTCAACCGGCTTGGGAGAAATCACTCAGCTGCCTCACTCTCCTTATCTGCAAATGGGCCAAGTGGTCAGCCAATCTATTGCAGAATTAGGATGACACACTGGGGTGAAGGAAGATAGGGCTGTCCACCTCAACCTCGGTTCTCCAGGACCACCCCCCCCCCAGGCTGCAAAACTCAGGAACAACTTAATAGGTGGAGCCCCCCCTTACATGTCTCAATGGTCTGACTCTCCTCACAACTGTGTGGTCAACATTCCCATCCACAGATGAGAAAACAGAGTCTCAAAATAAACCACTTGTCAGACCAGGTATCACTGATGACACTAACTGGACCTCAAATCAAAACCTGTTGGCTCCAAGTGAGTATCAATTCACGGGAAGTCTCCATCCGGCTTCCCACGTGGAGACTGTCTCATCAGTTGAAGTGGCCAACCTTTGGTGGGCAGCCCAACACAAAACATGCTACGGCCCTTCTCTGGTCCAGGCCTGCTTAATTCCAAACCTTCCATAAAACCCCACAAAGCCACGCCTCGATAACAGAAAATCACCCTTCGGGTACCCCCATCTCCCCTGTCACTCTCTCTTGTTCTGCGCTTACGGGCAGGGAAGGGTCCTGAGCTTCGCCACGTGGGACTGAACTCTTCTCTGCAGGTGATGAGACCGCGGCATGATCACCTGTGGGGAAAGAAGAAAAGTCACCCCTGGGCCACACTCCGCACTCTAGTCTGGGTTGGGACGTAGCCTAATCAAGCGGTGCAGGAGACCGGTGAGGCTCGAGGTTAAATAACCAGGCCGGCAGCAGTTGGGCGCTTGAAGGACCGGTATACGAGGTGAGCACGAACGCTGCACCCGGTGGACAGAGGAAGGCTGACCCTCGCCGCAGTGCTCACCGCCCGAGGCTCGATGCTGCTGCAGCCGCTCGTCCAGCATCCGGCAGAGCCCGTCTCCGAAGTGCTGGAGGATCTTGGCTTCCTTCCCGCTGCGCAGGGGCAGCGGGTACCGCCGGAGGGAGCGCAGCGCCTGCGGGGGCAGCGGATGCGGTCAGGCTGGCCGTGGCGTCCAGCGCCCGTCCGGACGGCCAGGGCCCCACCTTCTGAAACACGAAGCGAGTGCGGCGCCCCCTGCTGGTCGCCTCGTCCCGCCATTCGGTCAGCCAGCGCACGAAGAGCGGGTTGGGGCAGACCGGCAACGGGCGCTTCCGGCCCAGGCGAACCGGCGCCGCCATTCGTCCCGGAGCCGGGTCCTCGGGCGCGCTTCGTACCGGCGCGTCTGGGACAATTCCAACCTTGGGGGGGGCGGGACTCTACAATGACGTGACCCCCTGGGGCACTAACTAGAGGCCCACTTGCCGGATCCCACTGTCCTAAGTGGCTGATTAGAACTCTACGGCTCCGAACCCGCACCCCACCCAGGCCCTGGGAGCCTAGACTCCGCCCCTCCCTCCTAGCGCAGACAGAAGAGAGGGGCCCTCTCTGCAAGTGAGGGGAACACTCCCACAGTGCCTCCTGTGGCTGGGAGGCCAGAACGCAGAAGTGTTTTAACTGCGCGATTTGAGCTCAGCGTCTCTAATAAGGGTCTTGCTGTCGGTTTCAGCTTCACCTTTGCAGAGCAATCTGGGGAGTGGGAGTGGGCTTGAAAAGAGCCCAGGAGTGCCAAATGCACGCAGGTTTACTTGCGAGAGAGATATATAGGTACCCGAAATGACCCAAGATTGAGGCAGGAAGGATTGGAGGATCTTCGCAGGAAATGGTGATCACGACCTGCAAAATATGGTCGATCAGGGAATGCAGAGTCGGGAACAGGCAAAGAATACTGGAAGCGAGGAGGATGCGGCAGTCATTCTGGGAGGAAAGGGCCTCTAAGGAACGGTGATGGACATCCAGCGAGATAAGGCACTTGGTTGCACAGGCGGAGCAAGTAAGGGTAAGAAGCTCAGAGATAGAAGGAGAGCGCTTTTCAGTTTCCATAATTTATGAATAATCTTCAGGGGGAGAAACTGAAAATGGGAATCCCGCATAGTGGCCCTAAATGGAAGCAAAGGTGAGTGTACAGATTTGGAAAGAGGGTCTCGCTTTGGGCTTGGAGCAGCCCTGAGGGCCTTAGCAGTCATTCCGGAAGTCCAGAGTGTCAGCTCTCAGTCCTGCAAAGGAACTGCAGACCCCGCCCAAAAACCCCACTTCGCATCCCCCTAGCCGGCTCCGGCCTCCCGCCCGACACCGCCTTATAAGGAGCCTGAGCCGGCGTGTAGCCTGGCTCCGCCCCCTCCAGGCTCATGTCCTAATAAGGACATCTAGGGCATCCTGTGGCTGGGGGCGGGCGGGAGCGCGTCTCCAGGGTAACGGCGAAGTCCCCCTCCCCCTCTCTGTTGCTCTTGGAAACAGGAGGTTCGAAAAAAGTGGAACCAGAGTTCCTTCTGACTGAGCCACAATTAAGGGGTGAGAGTCGAGCTCTGGCTCCCACCTAGGGCTCCCGGCTCCCGGTAGCTCAGCTGGTGGACCGTGAGCGGGGATGCCGTTGTCCTTGACTACAACCCCCAGCATGCTCTGCGAGGTACCCCAATCCCGAGTTCCCTGGGTCGTGAAGATGAGCTCCCAACACTTAATACTTGGTTTATGGCAACAAGGCTACCACCAGTTTTGTCTCTGGTTATGCCTCAGAGATGCTTGCGAGCCTTGTCTTCTCATCTTGCAGAGGGTGAGGACGTGGTCATTGTTCGAGGCCAGCAAAGTCTTCCTGGAATCTTCCACCACAAATATATTCTCACAGTTTTGCAGATTATTAATCATCTACTTGGCTATCAACCTAAACAAGGTTAAAATCTGGTTTGATATAAATTTTCACGCTGATGAATAAAAGATACATAAAAGAATTCTTTGTCGAAATTCACAAACCCTTGCCTTCTTTATTGCATTGAGTGAATCACTACCAGACATCTTTAAACAAAGATAAAGCCTTCCTGGCAGTGTGTATGTGTTGATTATTTAAAGTTACATAAAGCCGTTTTTGAAGAAACAGCGGTAGTATGGTATATAGGACTGTCAGTGAAAAGGTTATTGAGAATAGCCTTCTCTTGGATGTTTTTCTTGTCTAGGGACTGAATTCTAGGTCAGTGGTTGCTTTAATTCTAGAAAGCAGAATGCTAACCCCACTTAAAATCTTGAGAGTAAAGGATCCAGAAAAAAGCCAAAATGAATACTAGAAAAACGTCTGGCTCAAAGGTGAAGGGCTGTAAAATCAGGGTTCATTTTTGTGTCATCCTTAAGGTGAGTCAGGGCCTACAGCTCAGCGCAGAGGTTTTTCCTGGGAATTTACACCAATGAGCGCGCTCTCCGTGCCCTTCGCCCCAGCCCCTGGTTGCTTCGACTACATTTCCCAGCATGCAGTGCGGAGCAGGGCGACCAATCTCCGTTACCCCGAGAGCTCAGAGACGGCGCAAGAGCTCCGGACTTCATTTCCCGTCGGCCCGCGGGGAGAGCGCCGGAAGCCCGCCCCGCCCCTCATTGTGCGGCTCATACTAAACGGAAGGGGCCGGGAGAGGCCCCGTTCAGTCGGATCTGGGCAGCAGCTGCGGCGGCTCTTGTCTTCTCTCGCTCTTTTTGCCATATCCCTTTTGCTTCCGGAAACATGGTGAGCGGCCGGCCACGGCGCCCAGGGGAAGCGGGTGCGGGTCGGTCCTCTGCGCACGGGAGGAGATGGGGGAACGACGTCGGCACCCCCCTCCCCCAGCGCTGCGGGCGGGACGAGGGTCTCGTGCCGAGGGGCGGGCGGTGCCGGGACGCGCGTGCGCGCCCGCGGGCGCCTGGAGGGCCGTCTCGGACGTCGTTCGCGCGCCCCCTGGCCTCCCTTCCCCCACCTCTCTGATGCGCCCGCGCGGACACCGGCCGTGGGGGAGGGGTCGAGGGCGCGCGCCCGCCGCTCGCCCCTTGAAGCTGCAGCGGGGCCGGGAGCTAGTGCGTTCACGGGGCGCGCGCCCGGTGGGAACACGCGGTGTTCGAGCCTGGCCGGGGTGGGGTGTGCGGCGAGGGAGAAGCGCGCAAGCCGTCTTGGCGCGCGCGCCCCACCCAAGCGCTGTTCCTGTCTGAGCGTCATCCTCCCTCGGCAGCAGCCGGGTCTTAGTGGCGAGCAGGTGGCGGTGATGCCCGCGCCCTGGAGGGGCCGGCAGGATGCTGGAGCGCCGCAGTCCGGGTGGGGCCGTAGGCACCCAGAGTGGCCACTTGCACCGCGCCGCACGGACTGGGCGCCCGCGCGGGAGGCCACGGCCCGGCCCGGCGTCGAGCGCATCCACAAAGCGAGCCGGGTCCGCGCGGCCTCGCATGGAACGGCGCTGTCCGCGGCGCGTGCGCACACGCGCGGGCCAGGCTGCGGGGCCCGAGCCCTGGACGAGTGGAGCCATCGGGCCTTCCCGGATGGGGCCCGAGGGTGGAGCCGAGTTTAGGGAAGTGACCCAGGCGGGCAACGCCCGGAAACCACTCGTCCCTTGTGTTGGGCCCGAGGACTTGAGAACTGAAGATTGTGTAACTGCCCAGGCGCTTGCCCGCAGCAGAGGGGCCCGCAGCCCAGCGCCTGCAGGGGGACACTGGGGCTTGAGTCCCTCGAGGCATTGGTGCCTCTAGGGGAGGGGGCCGAGCTGTCGCCTTTCCCCGCCCACTCCGGAAGCGACGGAGTCACGTGGCCGGCTTCCTCTGCAGTTCCGGGGTTGGGGGGGGATGTGCCGAGCTCAGTGGGTTGTCGCTCCTTCTCTTGTTTGGGCCTTTCCCCCCAGCTGGACACTTCCCAGTGCACGTTTAACGATCTTCGGAGGACCCTGGACACTAGGGTTTGGCCTGTTAACCCCTGTCCTCAACCTTTGAGGCCCTGCACCATTCCCGGAAGGCAAGGTGTTGTCAGGGATGAACCATCATTGTAGTGGTGATTCTTCCTCTGGGTAAGAGCGCCAGCAGGAAGGACTATTTGTCTAAAAGCGACATGGAAGGGACGTTTCGGATAAACCTGCTGGAACCTTAGATCTTGTCTGGCGTAGAGGGCTTTAGTAGCTGCTTTTCTAAAGTGAAAGCCCATGAGTTGAGGGATGCAGGCTGCCCTCCAGAGTCTTTAAGTCCACATTTCAACCCAAGGACCGAGATTGAGTATTGTATGTACTGTGCGAGACCATGCAGAAATTCAAGGTTCACATGTCAGTGGAGGTTCTCCTTTTGTATCTTGTTCTCTATCCTGCAAGATGGGATATTGAGCTCGGTGATCACAGATCTCTTCTGTGGCTGTCAGTCTGGACTCTGTTCCATCTCATCATTTGACAGGGTCTGGGGTGTGATCTTCAGTTTGGGAAGGACTTAAAGACCTTCTAGGACGTGGGGCAGTGGGCTGTGCTTGTGGTGTGAGGGGTTTCTGATGCAGAAGCAAAATTAAGACTTGCAGAGTCCCGGGAACGCTGAGGGATGTGTGTCTCATCTCCCAGGCCTCCGGTGTGGCTGTCTCTGATGGCGTCATCAAGGTGTTCAATGACATGAAGGTGCGCAAATCATCGACACCAGAGGAGGTGAAGAAGCGCAAGAAGGCGGTGCTCTTCTGCCTGAGCGAGGACAAAAAGAACATCATCCTGGAGGAGGGCAAGGAGATTCTGGTTGGGGATGTCGGCCAGACTGTGGATGACCCCTATGCCACCTTTGTCAAGATGCTGCCGGACAAAGACTGCCGCTACGCCCTGTATGATGCAACCTATGAGACCAAGGAGAGCAAGAAGGAGGACCTGGTGTTTATCTTTTGGTGAGCTCCTGTTCCGACACTTACCTGTCACCTGCCTTAGCCACCTTTCTCAGAGTGGGCACTTCTGTGACTCAGTGTCAGCCACTGGTATCTGTTTAGGAGGGGTAACTGTCCCAAGCTCTTATCTGTTGATTGGGCCTGTCAGAGGCCATCCCAAACGTTTCTCCATTGAGAAGGGTCCTTCATTGCTCCATAGCAGTTGCTCAACTGGAGAAAAGGATTGTAATTTTCCTCACTCTTTCCTTCAGGGCCCCTGAGTGTGCACCCCTTAAGAGCAAAATGATCTATGCTAGCTCCAAGGATGCCATCAAGAAGAAGCTGACAGGTAAGGACCAGAAAGAGGGCGCCACATGCCTTCTTCTTGGGGTGGTGTACAGAGTCTGACGGAAGAGGTCCTCCCAACCCCTCCCCTCCCTGCTGGAAGTCAACCTTGCCTCTGTCCATCTGCTAGGATTGGCTCCTTCCCAGACACAGCCCCACTCCCTCGGTGCTTCTGCTTACGGTCACTTCCCCTTTGTTCTCACAGGGATCAAGCATGAATTACAAGCAAACTGCTATGAGGAGGTCAAGGACCGCTGCACCCTGGCAGAGAAACTGGGGGGCAGTGCTGTCATCTCCCTGGAGGGCAAGCCCTTGTGAGCCCCTTCAGCCCCCTGCCTGGAGCATCTGGCAGCCTCAGACCTGCCTGTGGGGGCTGCAGGCTGCCCCCTTCCTGCCAGACCGGAGAGGCTGGGGGGATCC
>NW_006399876.1:9226095-9234476 GCF_000299155.1 Elephantulus edwardii
TGGGTTAAAACAGACCAAGTTCCCCCAGGCACCCCAGTTGAAGGGGTACCTTTATTTTTTTTAACGACACCTCCACTTCCTACCTGTTCCTTTCCATTTCCAGGCTGCCAATTTCTAACCGCAATAGTGACTCTGTGCTTGTCTGTTTAGTTCTGTGTATAAATGGAATGTTGTGGAGATGACCCCTCCCCATGCTGGCTGGTTCCCATCCCCTTGTCCCCTGGTCATGCCCACTTGAGTCAGGGCTACCCAGGAATCTTCCATTTAAAACAAACAAACAAAAAAAAGTCAATAATAAAAAAGTTCACTAATAGGGTGCTTGTTTCAGGCTTGGGGCCCAGGAGAGCTTAGAGGGTGGTGGGCTAGAAGGACAAGCCACCTGGCCCCCGGCCCGCTCCACGCGTCTTCAGCTGCCTCACTGCCTGGCTGAGTCCCTTTCTGTAGGTGGTGCTGTGTTGGTGCCACATTGGCTGTTCAGCGGATGGCAGAGCCAAGGGTGTGTCAGCCGCACAGGTCCCTTGAACAGAAATGATCTCAGGCCTGAAATGGGCGTCTCTGGCCTCACCCGGGTGGGCACTAGAGCCTGTGGGCTGTGAGGTTGCTTCCGTGGCACAAGTTGGCCTGGTAATCTGTCTCCACCTGCACGGTTTTCTCCCTCTGGCGTGAATTCATAAGGGCAGAAGACGAGTTACAGGACTTCGGTGAGTCAGAGGCTAACTTGGGCCTTTGGCCTTGCAGGTGAACCTGGAACCCCTTCAGGGTGGGGCCCCCAGATGAAGCCTAGGACTTCAGACTCACTGTCTTTCGCCCCACCTGTTTAACCAAGAGGGTGTGGGCCAGGTCAGAGCCTTGTCCCACAGTGCCCGCACTTGGGCTTTTACCTGCCCAGTAGGTGAAGGTTTCCAGGAAGCCTTGAGTGGGATAGATTGAGGGTGGTGATGCAGCGTTCATCCTGCCTGCAAGCAGCTGAACACAGCTAGTTCCTAGGAGTGGTCATCAGCTTTACTTGGGAGGCAGGAAGTAGCTGAATGCTGTTAGAAAAAGAACAGCTGGAGCTCTTAAATTGGTTCTACATTTATGTTCCAGAAAGGATTGTGGGTTTGAAAGCTGCTTCAGGGTTTCCAAAGTCTTACTCTTCATCTTCCTGTGGAGATCCTATGGGAGCTTAGGAGAAACTGCTAAGGAAGCAGCAGGCTGTCCCCTCGTGGCCCTAGGATCTGGTCTTCACAATGCCCTGGTAGAGTGGGCCCAAGTGTGGGAAGTGAGAACACAGCAGGCCTCTTAGAAAACCAGACTCTTTATTTGGCTAGGAGGATGGAGGGGTGAGTGCTGTGTTTTTGGGGTGGCAGGTGGGTGGGGAAGGCAAGGCCTTTGAAGCTGCTATAGCCCAGGGCTCTGCTTACCTGTGCCCAGGTACAGTTCTCTGTTGCCCCTCTTGCAGGGCTGGGCTTAGATTTGGGAGCTGGGGACCAGTATGCCTAGTAGCTAACAGCTGGGGAGGGGCTTGGGGAACTTGGCAGTGGAGACCTCGGGCAGGAATGGACTGCAGTCTTGATCTAAAGATCCCCCTTGAGGGCAACAAGGGTGTTCTGGAGCAGCAGGGTGCTGGCCTGGAGGGAAGAGAGGTCCATGGTGGTCACCTGCCCTTGCCCTGCTCCCTGAGGTGGACATCTGGAACCCTGGACGGCATGCCACACCCTGCCATTTACTGAGGATTGTTGCCAGCCTGAGACTGGCAGGGGCTGGACATCAGCAGGGGCTGCTCGTGAGCTGCTCTCTTCCTCCTGACCACCCCCAGGCTGGGTGGGGAGGCTGGAGGCTCACCCTGGCATGTTTGAGCTCCAACTCTGCCAACTCAATGAGGTTCTTGCGGAAGGAGGAGACGCGGCGGGACTTGAAGTCCATAAGCTCTGGGGAGATGAGGGAGACGTGGTGACCTGGCAAGGGAGGCAGCCCAGTGCCAGGGAGCTTGGGAACCCCGGCTTACCCTGCTTGGCTGAGTCGGAGAGGCGCTCAAAGCGCTGACAGCACAGCTGCTGGTGACTTTCTGCAGGATGCACCTCACGGTTCCTGGTGCGGGCCTTGTCCAGGGCCTTGTTGGCATTCTCGTAGTCAGCCAGTGCCCTCAGCCTCCGGTACAGCAGGTCCTGGGCCGGCATGGGCACCGTCAGTGCTGCCTGCAGCCCTCACCACTGGCCTCCAGCCCTGAGGGTGGCACTGGCCTAGCCTCTCACCTTGGCAGCCTGGGAGTCCCTCATATGGTACCTCAGCATGTCTGACAGCTTCAGGTCCTCATCAGAGGCCACTCTGCCCTCGAGCTTCTGTTGAGTAGGTGGGGGTTGGGGAGGAAACTTACCAAGACGGGGTCTCTCTCTCCAGCACAAACAGAACTAACAACCCGCAAGAGCAGGGACAGGTTAGCCTTCACAGAACGGGCATCTGACCTGGGGACTGAGGAGTTAGACACAAGCCATAGACTGGCCGGTGGCATAGAGGCTAAGCGTTCAGCTACTTAGAACCCAGCAGCTGCTCTGTGAGGAAAAACAAGGCTTCTATCACAACAAAAATCCCTAGGTGGCCGTTCTCTGTCCTCCAGGGTTGCTGTGAATAGAAATTGACTGGATGCAGTAGGGTATTCTTATAAACTTGGGGAACCAGAAGTTCTTGGTGGGGACTGGAACAAGGCAGTTGTGAGAAATAGTAGCCAATCACAAAAGGCCTACAATGCAAGCTGAGGACTCGGGGCTTTGTGCTGGGCATTTTCTGGAAGAGGTAAGGTCGCTCAAGAGCCTTAGGCAAGGAAGAGAGGCGATCCAAGAGGCATTTCAGAAACATTGGCACACTCGATGGAGTTTCTTGGAGAAGAGTTCAGGAAGTGGGTGTCTGGGGCTGGATGTTGGCAGTAGGGTGCAGCCTGCCAGATGCACGTGGCACATCCTTATTTGTACCTCACCAGCCCTACCCCTTGCCCTCTCACTCCCATTGCCACAGACACTCAAGGGTTCCTGCCACTGTTATGCATGCCTGGATGTATTGGTCCAGGGTCTCACTGAGCCTGAATGACTACTGACATTCCCCTCTCCCAGGCCTCATTCTTGGATTGGCTCACCACGACCTGCCAGTTCTGAATGTGAACTCACCCGTAGTCGTTCAAAGAGTTCAGCCAACTTGAGAAAGCTCCTAGGAGAAGAGGAGGTTAGGGCAAAATTTGAGGGGGCTGTGCGGTGCCCCCATCCTTAGGCTCTCCTAGGAGAAATTGCCCCTCCTCCCCCAACCCTAGCAGGCAGTCCTGCATCTCCAAACTAAGGGGCTAGAGAGTGACCCCTCACGGCCAGACCCGGCATTGCAGGCATAGGGAGCAGACTGGAGGGGTGAGGGGGACACGCACGTTTTCAGCTGGTTGACTTCCTGCGTTCCCAGACTGCTCAGTGCAGCTGAGATGGGGATATAGTCATCTGCCAGACCTGAAAGGGAACCTCCACCATCAGAGCCCACGATCTGTTCATCAAACCCCACCTCTGTTGCCTGTGGCCATGGATGGTATAAGGCAGGCCCTGCCCTCCCTCCCCTCCACCAGGACCTAGGACCTCTGGGAGGCGGGCATATCCAGTGCCCCCCGCCCCAGCATACACTTGTGGGAGCGCATGACTCGGTCTGCCCGCTGGCAGGCCTCCCGGATGTGAGTGTGATACTCCAGCAGGAAGGTTCTCTCGTGCTCGAAAAAGTCATCCACCTCCTGTGGGAGCCAGACAGGATCTCACAACCAGGTCCTGGGCACGGCAGCCACAGGCACCTGGGGGTGTCAATAGTCCTCCAGCCCATTCTGGGTCCTGATCTTGACTCTGGACTTGCAAGGGGTCCAGGGTTACCTTGAGCCCTGACATCCCGGTGATAAGGGCTTCATCTGCAGACTTCACAATGTTTCTCAGGAAACCCCCTAGCAGCTCCTTCCGGTTCTTCCCACGGACACTGAGCTGAGGGAGGGCGAGAGCGTGGTGTTAGGGGACATCTCCCATCTCCCCGCATGCACATCATTTGGAGACCTCCAGCCTCCTTCAACCCTACCCACCCTCTCCATTCTCACTTCCAAGCCTCTGCACCCCACTCCAGGGTGACCCCACTGCCTAGAGTTAGCTCACGTCCTGGCCATATTCCAGAAAGACGAAGAAGTTGTGATCTTGACGCAGGGTGGGATGGGCTGCCAGGCGCTGCAGAAAGACTTCGTGCATGGCCACTGTCTTCTTAAAGATCGCCAGGTATTCCCTGGAGGAACAGTGTGCGGTGGGTGGACCCGCCTGTCCCCCCTTCAGTAGTCCTGGGGTCAGAGGTCAGTGTTGGTCAACCTTGGGTCCAGGAAGAACTGAGGTGGGGGCTGCCGTTCCGGGGAGGGAGTCTGCTACCAGCAAAGAAAGAGGCGCACTTACGCTTCCAGCTCCTGCTTCATCTTGGCAAACTCCTCCCTGGTGATGGAGCTGTCCCCCTCACCCAGCTTCTGCAGCTTTTCCCGAGATGCCTCAAAATCGGGCCTTGGAGGGGCTGGGGGAATCTGCTCAGAGAAGGGGCATCGCTGAAGGCCTTTGAATACTTGGGGGCCACTGCCACCCCTGCCTGCTGCCCGCCCCCTTACGATGAGGCCGGCGTAGTCCTCGTTATCCACATAGGCGTCGTGCAGCCAGATGAACTCCTCGTGCTGCCGCACCACTGAGAACTCAGTCTGGGCGAAGTGAGGGAGGCAGCTCTGGAAGTGGGGGGGCACATCAGCTCCAGCCCTCGTGGTACCGGGCTCCCACCTGTGATCTCCCCACCCCACACCCAAGGTGAGGCTCAAAGGTCTCTGATTTAATGCAAGATAGAAGAAAAGAGCTGGTTAGGAGTTGAGGCCTCAAGCAAAGATAATTAAGGATGCGACAACATGTCTACTTTCTAAGAGGCCCACAGCCGGTCAAGGCTCCCCTTCAGGAACAGGGTGAAAGGCTAAGCTGGAGATTGCTCCCCACCAATTGAAAGGGGGACCAGCAGCTGAGGAAGCATGCGCCTCTGGATCTTGAGGCCTCCACACTCCATGCAGCCTCACCTTGGTTTGAACAGTGAACTTGACCTTGTCTCGCTCGCTCACAGCATCAGAGATCTCCACCTGTAAGGCACTGTCTGCTTGCAGGTCCATGGAGAGGGAGGAGGGCTGCGGGAGAGGGAGGCCCCGATGTATGGTCACTGTCCCATGCCAGTCCTCACACAGGTTGCCCCCAGGACATAGAGAGGTCACTGCTCAGGACTTTAAAACTGTCAGAACGCTTTCACATCTTTCCATCCTCGGAAGCACGAGGAGACCCCTGTTTTATAGCTATGGAAGCCAAGACCACCAGAGAAGTGAGGTTTTTGCTTAGCATCACATAGGTCCCAGGGCAGGAGCCGACCCAGACTCTGATGCCAAACTCCATAAATTTTCATAGACCTTCTCTGTGGACAACTCACCTTCATCCCAAGGTGGGTGTCAGCATTTAAAATAAGGTGGATGAGAAGGCCCCACCTCTTGTTAGGGGTTCTTGAAACCATTCCATATGGGACTTTGTGATGCCAAGGGCATCGGCTTTGTAGACCGAGCACCGTACTTCTCTAAGCCCACTAGTGATGTGAGCACCAGGCTGCTGGTTCGTTCTTGCTCTAAGAATGACCGTAAGCCTAACCTGAAGTGATCCAACTAACACTGACCACTTGATGTGTATACACAGGGAAGATGCGTAAAAGCCACTGTAGCTCAGGGAACTCTGGTGGCCTAGTGGCAAGAAGCTGCACTACAATCCCAGAGGTATGCAGTTAAAATCCACCAGATGCTCTGCTGGAGGAGGGCCAATCTCCTCCTCTACCAGTCAGATCCAATTTGTTATGATTAACACAAAAAATAATAACATTTAAAAATTTTTTTAAAAAGCCTCTCTAGGTCAAGCTTGCTCACCCTGCACACACACAGGGCACCTGCTCAAAAGGCATCTTCATGACAGATGGAGAAGAGGCTGGATCCACAATCAAGACCCAATGCAGGAGTCAGGAAATCAAAGGACTCAAATCCACCAGATGCTCTGCAGGGGAAGGAGGGACAATCTCCTCCTGTACCAGTCAGATCTGATTTGACGGTACACTCACACAAAAATAATAAAATAAAAATTAAAAAAAATCAAAGGACATGCCACAAGGAAATCTGCTATCAAGGACCGCTTTAAAATGCTAAAGAACAAGGATGTCAGTTCATTTTATGTATTTCTATTTTAAATTTTTTATATATGTAAAATAAGAGTAAGAGCAACTCAATAGCAACTGACAACAACAACAGCACAAGGGAAGGGAGTGATCTGTTGTTCACAGGGTTGATAGGAGTTTTAGTCACCTTGGCAGCATCTAAAGCCAACAGCTCCTCCTCCCCCACCCATAGATGGCCTCAGGCTCTCCTCACCAGCTCAGCACACGGGGGAATGGGACTGGCTCTAAAACGGGGTTCTGTGATACAGTCCAGATACACAAAAGGTCTTGCCAAACAACAGCATCCATTGCTGGTCTGATGATTTCTCTCGTCTGAGATGCCCGAATGTCCCACTTCTTGGCTGTCACGTAAAAAGAGGAGCTGATGCTGACATGCTACAGGGCTAACTCTGCACTGACTCCCTTTCTAGCTTCTTAAATCAAGGTATAATTTACATATAGCATAGTGCATGACTCTTAAATGTAGAGCTCACTGGATTTATGCATATGCATTATGCAGATGACACAACTTTGCTTGCCAAAACTGAGGAGGGCCTGAGACATTTGCTGCTGAAGGTCAAGGACTGCAGCCTCCAATATGGACTGAAGCTCAACATCAAGAAAACAAAGATTGCCACCACTGGGCCACTTGGCAGCATCATGATAGACAGAGAAGAGATTGAGATTGTTAACACCTTCAGCTTGGTTTGCTCTCCAATCAACAGTCTTGGTACCAGCAGCCAAGAAATCAAAAGATGAATTGCATTGGGAAAATCTGCTCTCAGGGACCTCTCCAGAGTACTAAAGAGCAAGGATGTCAGTATAGAGACTAAGATGTGCCTGATTCAAGCCATGGTCTTCGCAATTATTGCTATGTATTAGAGAGCTGGACAATGACTAAGGATGATAAAAGAAGAATTGAATCGATACTTCTGAGTTGTGTTGCTAGAGAAAAGTATTGAACATACCGAATGGACTGCTAAGAAATAAACAAGTTCGTCTTAAAGAAGGCTGTTCCTTGGAGACAAAGATTCTGAAGCTCTGTCTCACATACTTTGATCATGTTGCCAGGAGAGACCAGTCCTTGGAGAAGCACATCATGCTTGAAGGGGTGGAGGGACACTGTAAGAGAGGTGGACCGTGGATGAGATTGACTGACTCAGTGACCGGAGTAATGGGGGTGGGTGTGTCAGAGACAATGAAACTGGCTCAAGACAGAGCAGGGTTCAGAGCTGTTGTAATTAGGGTCACTATGAGTTTCAAGCGAATTGATGGTACATAACAAACAACAACATAAATCAGCTGCTGTTGATTCCAGCTCATGGTACTTTCAAGCGTGTCAGGGTAGAACTGTGCTCCACAGGGTTTTCAATGGCTGGTTTTTCAGCAGATTTCCAGGACACCTTTGCATGCCAACCTTTCAGTTAGCAGCCAGTCAAATGAACCATTTCTACCACTGTTGTTAAGTGTCGTCGAGTCGTAGGCGACTCATAGTGACCCTATCAACGAAAGTCCTCAACACTTGTGTGACTTTCATCCTTTCTCCAGGTTCGTAAGATTTCTGGAGGCAAGCTAGTACAGAAGTGGGTGCCACTCCGGTTTCCATTTCTACCACTAGTCATTATAAATCAGAATTGGCTTAAAAGCAATTGGTCGTAAATGTGTATATATCTTTGCAACTTTCAGTTACATAAAAATATCCAGATCCCAATACTCCAGAAAGCTCCCTCTTTCCGCTGCCTCAACTAGTCAATTATTTCGCCAACCCAGACCTAAACACTATCAACATCTACCACCATATATTAGCTTGGCCTGTTCTTTACCTTCATGTACATGGAATTACAGTGTATACTATTTTTTTTAAAATTTTATTTTATTTTATTGTGTGCGTGTGTACCATCAAATCAGATCTGATTGGTACGGGAGGAGATTGTCCCTCCTTCTCCAGCAGAGCATCTGGGGGATTTGAACTGCACACCTCTGTGATTGAAGTGCAGCTTCTTGCCACTAGGCCACCAGAGCTCCCAGTTGTTGTTGTTATGTGCCATCGAGTCGCTTACGACTCATAGCGACCCTATGTACAACAGCCCTAAACTCCGCTCTGTCCTGTGCCAATCGCACTGTCTCTGACACTCCCATCCCGATTA
>NW_006399876.1:9235995-9250442 GCF_000299155.1 Elephantulus edwardii
AGGAACTCGAGGTTTGAATTTGTTCTTCAGTTCCTTGAGCTTAAGAAATGATGAGCGAGTCCGGCCCTTTGTGTGTACTATTTGTGCCAATGCTTTTATTTTTGGGTGAGGTCCATCTGTGTTAGAGCAGTAGTTTTTTCCATGGCCATGTTGCCGCTGTCTCATGAGTTTTGTGTCCATTCTGTTGTGAATGGTCATATGGGTGGTTTTAAGTTTGGGGCTATTGTGAACAAAACTGCCATGAACTTTCATGTATATGGCTTTTGAGGCACCACTTCTGCTTGATATCAGCTCATGTATCATTTGGCTTTAGTAAAATCCAAAACCAAACCCACTGCCTTTCAGTAAATTCCAACTCAAAATAATACAACAGGACACAGCAGAGCTGTTCTTGAGGCTTTCCAAGGCTGTAATCTCCACAGAACCTCTGGTGGCTTAGTGGTAAGGAACTGAGCTGCCAACTCAAAGCTAGGCAGTTTGAATCTACCAGCTGTTCCATGGGGAAAAAGATGGGCAATTTCCTCTCATGCAATTCACTGCCTCTGGAAACCTGCTGGACAGTCAGCTATGGGTCGGTTCTAACTTGATGGTACACAACAACAAAATATCTATAAAAGTAGACTACTACAACCTTCTCCTGTGGAGCAGCTGATGGGTTCCAGCCACTACTAGTCCAAGAAGTGACATCATAATGGAGGGAGAGAAAACTGAAATTGTCACCAGTTTCATCTTACTTGGATCCACAATCAACAAACACCCTTGGTATCAGCAATCAGGAGATCAGGAGACATATTGCATTGGGCAAGTCCAATGTCATGGACGTCTCAAAATTACTGAGGAGTAATGATGTCGGTTTGCATGGTCTTTTTCAATCTCTTGAAATGCATCTGAGAGTTTAACAGTGAATAAGGATGACAGAAGAATTGATGCCCTTGAGCTATGGTTTTGATGATTACTGAATATCCTGTGGACTGCCAAAAGAATAAACAGATATGATTTGGAGAAGGTGCAGACAGAATGGTCCTTGGAAGCAAGGATAACAAAGCTTAGTCTCAAATACTCTGAGCATGTTGCTAGGAGAGGCTATTCCTCGGAGAAGGGCATCATGCTTAGAAAGTGGAGGTTCAGGGGAGCTCTGGTGGCCTAGTGGCAAGAAGCTGCACTGCAATCCCAGAGGCGCACGGTTCGAATCCACCAGATGCTCTGCCGAGGAAGGAGGGGCAATCTCCTCCTGTACCAGTCAGATCTGATTTGACAGTACACACACACACACACACACACACACACACACACACACACACACACTAATAAAAAACAGAAAGTGGAGGTTCAGAGAAAGAGGAAGACGCTTAACAAGATGTATTGATACATTAATTGCAGCA
Organism: Elephantulus edwardii; assembly: GCF_000299155.1. Classification (NCBI taxonomy): domain Eukaryota; kingdom Metazoa; phylum Chordata; class Mammalia; order Macroscelidea; family Macroscelididae; genus Elephantulus; species Elephantulus edwardii. The sequence goes on from NW_006399876.1 coordinate 9,237,378, forward strand.
ATGGGCTCAAGCCCATCAGAGATGATGAGGACTCAGATTTATTGTTCACAAGGTCACTATGAGTCGTACTTGACTCAGTGGCACCTAAAACCAATAATGCAGGCATGATAATAGTACCTGGTGGCTTTTATATTCCCTGGTAAGAATGATGTTTCACACTTTTACAAATGCATTTACTGAGCAGGTGGGTAAAATACCTACTCAATCAAGAAAACAAAGATTCTCACCACTGGACGGACTGGCAGCATCATGATAGATGGTGAAGAGATTAACAGCTTTAGTTTGCTTGGCTCCACCATCAACACTCTTGGTACCAGCAGTCAGGAAATGAAAAGATGTACTACTGCACTGTAAATAAACTAGTAAAAAAATTTTTTTAAAAGATGTATTGCATTGGGAAAGTCTTCTGTCAGAGACTTCTCCAAAAGACAAGAGCAAGGATGTCAATCTGGAGACCAGGGTGCACCTGATACAGGCCATGGTCTTTGCAATTACTTGCTACACATCAGAGAGCTGGATAATGACTAGGGAGGACAGAAGGATAATTGATGCCTTTAAGCTGTGGTGTTGAAGAAGAGTATTGAATGTACCGTGGGCTGCCACGAGAATAAACATGTTCATCTTAGAAAGGGTGAACAAGGCTGCTCCTTAGAGGCAAGGATTCTGAAGTTCATCTGACATACTTTGGGCATGTTTTAAGAAGGAACCAGTCCTTGGAGAGGGACATCATGCTTGGGAGGGTAGAGGGATAGCGCAAGAGAGGAAAACCTTGGATGAGATGGACTGACTCAGTGACTTGGGTAATGGGGTAGGTGTGTCAGAGATAATACGGTTGGCTTAGGATAGAGTATGGTTAAGAGGTGTTGTACAAAGGGTTGCTATGAGTTGTAAACAAATTGGTGGTACATAACAACAACCAGTCTTCTGCTTTTCCCTAAATCTCTTTTTTAAAAAGTCCGTCTTCTTATTTGATATATTGTTGGTATGTGCTGTCAAATTGACTTCATCTCAAAGCGACCCTATGTACACAGAGCTCAGAACCCTGGTCTATCCTGAGCCAATCTCACTGTCTGACACACCTGCCTTCATTACCCATTATTGTATCAGTCTATCTCATCTGGGATCCTCCTCTCCAGTGCTGTCTCTTAACTCTTGCAAGCATGATGTCCTTTTCAAGACTGGTGCTTCCTGGATACATGTTCAAAGTATGTGAGACAATCTCAAAATCCTTGCCTCCAAGGAGCGTCCTGGTTTCACTCTCTCCTGGACAGATCTGTTAGCTCTCTTGGCCATCCATGGCATGTTCAATACTCTTCTCCAACACTACAACTCAAAGGCACCAATTCTTCTGTCATCCTTGGTCATTGTCCAGCTCTCTGGTGCATAGCAATAACTGTGAAGCCTATAGCCTGGATCAGGCACACCTTAGTCTCCAGACTGACATCCTTTCTCTTCAGCACTTTGGAAAGGTCCCTGACAGCAGATTTTCCTAATGTGATTCATCTTTTGATTTCCTCACTACTGATGCTAAGAGTGTTGATTGTAGAACTGAGCAAGCCGAAACTGTGACCAATCTCAACCTCTTCTCCATTCATCATAGTGGTCAATTGGCCCAGTGCTGAGAATCTGTTTTACTGATGTTGAGCTTCAACTGAAGACTACAGTCCTTGACCTTTTGCAGCAAATGCTTCAGGCCCTCCTCACTTTCAGCAAGTGAGGTTGTGTCATCTGCATAACATAGGTTGCTGATGAGTCTTCCTCCAATACTGATGCTACATTCCTCCTCATAAAGCCCAGCCTCTTGAATGATCTGTTCTGCATAAAGATTGAAAAGGTTTATAGAGAGGCACATCCCTGACACACTCCTTTTCTGACTGTGAACTATGTCGTATTTCCTGGCTCTGTTCTGACAACTGTCTCTTGATCCAAGTATAGGTTCTGGGATTCCTATTCTTCTCGAGGCTAGCCACCATTTGTTGTGAACCACACAGTCAAATGCCTTTGCATAGTCAATGAAATACATTCCTCTGGTACTCTTTGTTTTCAGCCAAGATACAGCTAACATTGAGTGATAATGTCTCTAGTGCCACAGCCTCTTCTAAAGCCAGCTTTTATTTCTGTTAGTTCTCTGTTGAAGTACTACTGCAGTTGTTTTTGGATAATCTTCAACAAAATTTTGTTTGCTTGTGATATAAGTGATATTGTTCTATCATTTCCACACTGTCAGGTTACCTTTTTTAGGAATGGGAATAAATACGGATCTCTTCCAGTCAGCTGGCCAGGTAGTTGTTCTCCAGGTTTCGTAGCACAATCTGTTGAGCACGTCCAGGGCAGTATCTGTTGAAATATGCCAATTGGTATACCACCAATTCCTAGGTCCTTGTTTTTTGCCAGTTACTTCAGAGCATCCTGAACTTCCTCCTTCATCACCACTGCCTCTTGATCCTATGCTGTTTAATGAAATTCTTCTGTTAGCCAATTCTTTTTGGTACACTGACTCTGAATACTCCATCTTCCTTTAATGCTTCCCGGTTTTCTGAATATTCAATATTCAGCCCATAGTGTCCCTAAGTATTGCAACTCCAGGCTTGAGTTTGTTCTTTAGTTCCTTCACCTTAAGAAATGCTGAGTGAGCTTGCCCCTTTTTCTGACTCTAGCTCTTTGCACATTACATTTCAATACTTTGCTCTGTCTTCCTAAGCTGCCATTTCAAATCTTCAGTTCAGCTCCTTAACTTCCAGCGTTCTTTCCTTTGGTTTGACTTTTCTCTGCTCTAGTGAAATATTTAGTCTCTTCTGAGATTCATATCTGTCTTTTCTTCCTCTTCTGTCTTTGTAATAACTTTTTGTATTCTTTGTGGGTGATATTCTTGATATCTTCCTACAGCTTATCTGGTCTTCATTCATTAGTGTTCAAGGCCTCATTATCTGTTCCTGAGATGGTTTTTAAATTCAAGTGGGATAGACTCAAGGTCAAATTTTGGTTCCTGTGTATTTGATTTAAGCTTCTTTAGCTTTAGTTTGAACTTGAATATGAGTAGTTGATTGTCTGTTCCACAATCAGCACTTTGTTATTATGTGCCATCGAGTCATCTGCGACTCACAGTGACCCCATGTACAATAGCCCTACACCCTGCTCTGCCCTGTGCCAATCTCACTGTCTCTGACACCCCCATCCCAATTATCCCAGTCACTAAATCAATATACCTCATAGAGGGTCTTCCCTTCCTGTGCTGTCCCTCCCTCCTCCAAAGCATGATGTCCCTCTCCAAGGACTGGTCTCTCCTTGCAACATGCCCAAAGTATGTCAGACAAAGCCTCAGAATCTTTGCCTCCAAGGAGCAGCCTGGTTTAACCCTCTCTAGGATGAATCTGTTTGTTTCCTTAGCAGTCCATGGTACACTCAATACTCTTCTCCAGCACCACAGCTCAAAGGTATCAATTCTCCTTCTATCCTCCCAGTCATTGTACAACTCTCTGATGCATAACAAGTGATTGCAAAGACCATGGCCTGTATCAGGTGCACCTTAGTCTCGAGAGTGACACCATCGCTCTTCAGAACTTTGGAGAAGTCCCTAACAGCAGACTTTCCCATCGCAATACACCTTTTAATTTCCTGGCTGCTGGTGCCAAGAGTGTTGACTGTGGAGCCAAGCAAACTAAAGCTGTAAACAATCTCAATCTCTTCATCATCCAGCTCTGTAGTGAGAATCTTTGTCTTCTTAATATTGAGCCTCAATCCATATTGAAGGCTGCAGTCCTTGACCCTCTGCAGCAAGTGTTTCAGGTTCTCCTCAGTTTCAGCAAGCAGGGTTGTGTCATCTGTATAATGCAGATTGTTGATGGGTCTTCCACCAATCCTGATACCACACTTCTCCTCAGAGAGCCCAGCCACCCAGATAATCTGCTCTGCGTACAGGTTGAAAAGGTATGAAGATAGGACACATCCCTGGCATACACCCTTCCCAGTTTTGAACCATGCAGTGTTTCCTTTCTCTGTTCTGACGACTGCCTCCTGGTCAAAGTCTAGGTTTCGCATCAGCACGATTAAATGTTCTGGGATTCCCATTCTTCTCAGAGTCAGCCAGTTTGTTATGATCCACACGTCAAACGTCTTTGCTTAATCAATGAAACACAGGTAGGCATTCCTCTGGTATTTTCTGCTTTCAGCTAAGATCCATCTAACATCAGCTACAATATCCCTAGTACCACGACCCCTTCTACAACCAGCCTGGACTTCTGGCAGTTCTCTGCTGATGTTCTGTTCCAGGTCGTTTTGGATAATCTTTAGCAGAATCTTGCTTGCATGTGATATTAATGATATTGTTCTATAATTTCCACACTCTTTTGGGTCACCCTTCTTTGGAATGGGAACAAATAGCACTACATGGTTTAAAATTAAGAAGGGAGTGTGAGAGTTGTATTTTCTCTCATACCTATTCAATCTGTATGTTGTTGTTATGTACCGTTATGTCGCCTGAGACTTATAGCGACCCTATGTACAACAGCCCTAAACCCTGCTCTATCCTGTGCCAATCGCACTGTATGCTGAGCAAATTATTTGAGAAGCTGGATGCTATGAAGAATATGGCATCAGATCAGAGAAAGACTCATCAATAACCTGCATTATGCAGATGACAAACCTTGATTGGTGAAAGTGAGATGGACTTGAAGTACTTGTTGAAGATGACCAGGGAAGATAGCCCTCAATATGGATTGCATCTCAATGCCAAGAAAACAAAGATCTTACCACTGGACTGATAAGCAACATCATCATAGATGGAGAAAAGATCAAAATTGTCAACAACTTCATCTTACTTGGATCCTCAGTTAACACTCTTGGTACTAGCCATCAGGAAATCAGGAGTTCTATTGCACTGGGAAATTCTGCAGTTAGGAACCTTTCCAAATATTGAGGAGTGGTGATGTTAGAGGACTAAGGTGCACCTAATTTAGGTTGTGTCTTTCTGATCACTCGCTATGTATCTGAGAGCTGGACAATGAATAAGGGTGGCAAAAGAATTTACACCTTTGAGTTGTGGTGTTGGAGAAGAGCACTGAACATCCCATGCACAACCAAGAACACAGATATGTCTTGGACAACATGCAACCAGAGTAGTCCTTGGAAATAAAGATGATAAAGCTTTGCCTTACATACTTCAGGCAAGTTGCTAGGAGGGGCTATTCCTTGGAGAGGAACATGATACTCAGAAAGGTCGGCAAAGGAGAGGAAGACCCTCGACCAGGTGGACTAACGTGGTGACTGCCGCAATGGGCTCTGGTGTATCAGGAAGTGTAGGGCTGGCACAGGATAGGACAGGGTTCAGTTCTGTTGTTCACAGGGTCACTACGAGTCATACTTGACAGCACCTAACAACAATAACAATGGTACATTAATTTTAAAGCCTAGTATCTCCATTTTATCTCTTATGATCAAGACTTTCTGTGTCACATCAAAGACATCTTTGCCCACTCCCGTCATGCAGTCACTCTTTTTTTCCTCTTAGGTTTATTGTTTCAGTTTTCATGATTAAGTCTATGGTCCATTATCAGTTTATTTGGTTTTATTCAACATGAAGTATGAATTATAATTTGACTTTGCCATTTAATCGCCAGTTATTTCACCATTTATTTGTTGACACTACTTTTTTCCTGCATTATGGAATTGCTTTAGTCCTGGCTGAAAAATCTGTTGACCTCCCCAAACAAAACAAAACCCAAACAAAAAAAGAAAATCAATTGACCTCCTAAGTGTGACCAATTCTGGGATCTATTTTGTTCCATTGGTCTATATGTCTATCCTTACAATAATATTACTGTAATTTGATAGCAAGATTTGAAATCAGATAATATAAGGATCCCTAGTTACTTCTTTTTAAAAATAATTTTGACTATTTATTATGGACAACGATAATAAATTTATAATCTGCTTGTTAATTTTACCTTGAAAACCAAACAAAATCTGCTGGGATTCTGACTGAGATTTCCCTGACTTTATATCTCAATTAGATAAGAACACAATATAATACTGAATATTCCAATCCTGGGACATAAAATATCTTTACCATTATACAGGTCTTCAATTTTTCTCAGTAAAAATTTATACTTTCATGTAGATATCTTAATTTTTTTGTTAGATTATTCTTAGGTATTTGATAATCTTTATTCTTTTTATATTCCCCCCAAAAAATTGTGGTAAACCACAGTTGGGGTTTTTTGGTTGTTTCTGTTTTGTTGTTGTTGAGTACTTCGAATCAGATCCAACTGGTAAAGCAGGAGACTGCCCCTCCTCCAGAGGAGCATCTGGTGGATTTGAACCACGTACCTTTGCAATTGCAGCACAGCTTCTTGACACTAGGTCACCAGAGCGCCAATCCTTTTTTTTTTTAAAAAAATAGTATTTTAAAAATTTGTATTTTCTAATTATTTCTTATATATAAAACCATAACTGATGCTTAAATATTTACCCTGTGTCTGGAGATCTTGCTAAATTTTAATAGTTTATAGATTCTTTTTCATTTCTTACATATATAGTCCTATAGTTTAACACATATTTTGTCATTTTCTGCCTATATACCTTTTTAAAAAATATTTTTTATTCATTTTTACACATTTTCTTCCCTTCCCCACCCCCACTCCACAATGCACCCCTTGTTCCAGATTGCTGTCATACATATAATATCTAATCATATATTCCTTTCAGACAGTTCTTCCCCTCATCTGTTCTAATGCAGTGTTCATTATCTAGCCACTCTTTTCCCATTCTTTCCCCAATCCCCCATGTCTGTCCTATTTTATATTAGTGGTGCTATGCAGCATTTATCCTTTTGTGAGTTAGATATTTCATTCAGCACAACGTCCTCCAGGCTCACGCATGTCATGTAATGTTTTACAAGTTCATTGTTTTTTTATTGTTGCATGATATTCCATTGTGTGAATGTACCACAGTTTTTCTATCCATTCATTTGTTGATGGCACTAGGGTTGCTTCTACTTCTCCGCTATTGTGAATTACACCGCAATAAACATGGGTTTGCATGCCTATATACCTTGTATTTCTTTTTCTTGCTCTATTCCACTTGCTGGGAACTCCAGAGCAATATAAGATAGAAGTGATGAATGATGTGGTTGTGGAAAACACCCGTGACGTGTTCCTATCTCAGAGAGAATGCATTCAAAATCTGACCTTCATTCTCGTCATTACAGAAGTCCAGGGTGAAGGCTGCACAGTGGAGTGGACTTGGGGGGGAGAGACTGCATAACAATGAAGGAGTTTTTCTTTTACTTTTCAAGAAGAATGAATGGGGGGAGGGGATGGGCATGGAGCAAAGTGCAACAATGAATGACTGGAAACCCTAAGTCTCTGTAAACTTTCATTAAAATTTGTAATAAAAAATACTTTTTAAAAATTTTTATTTTTTATTTTATTTTTTTTTCACAGGTTTTGGATTTCCATTCATTCATTGCCGCAATTTTCTCCCTTCCCACCCCTCCCCACCAGCTCGCTTCCCCCTTCAAAGAGAGAAAAAAAAAGAAAAGAAATTCCTTCATTAGTATACAATTCCCACATCCCTTCCCCCCACCCCCACCCCAAGTACACTTCTCTATGCAACCTTAATTCTGGATTCCTGTGCTAACCATAATACTCAATCATATATCACTTCTAATCTGTTCTCTCCCTCATCTGTTTCAATACAATATACATAATTTATCCAGTTTTTTCTGTCATACCCCCCACCCTGATGTCAGACCCATTCTACAACAGTGGCACCATGCAGTATTTGTCCCTTTGTGACTGACATAGTTCACTCAGCATAATGTCCTCTAGGGTCACCCACTTTGAATAATATTGCATGAGTTCCTTGTTTTTCAATGCTGCGTAGTATTCCATTGTATGGATATACCACAGCTTCTCTATCCATTCATTTGTTGATGGGCCCTTAGGCTGCTTCCAACTCTTTGCTATTGTAAACAAAGCTGCAATAAACATGGGTGTGCATATATCTGCTTGGATGGCAGACATGGTCTCTCTGGGGTATATTCCCAGTAATGGGATTGCTGGGTCAAATGGTATCTCTATTTGCAACTTTTTGAGAAAGCGCCACACCGCCTTCCACAATGGTTGCACCATCTTATATTCCCACCAACAGTGAACAAGAGTTCCAGTTTTTCCACATCCTCACCAGCATTTGTTGCTTGCTGTTGTTATATTTTGCTATTCTTACTGGGGTGAGATGATATCTCATAGTTGTTTTGATTTGTATCTCTCTTAAGAGCTAGGGACTTTGAACATTTCTCCATGTGCTTGTTGGCCATCTGAATGTCTTCTTCGGTGAAGTGTCTGTTCATATCCTGTGCCCATTTTTCTAATGGATTATTTATCTTATTGTGGTGTCCAAGTATTTTATAAATTCTGGATATAAGTCCCTTATCTGATTTTTTTAAAAGTAAAAAAAAATCTGACCCTCAGCCTAGCTTGAGTAGTTTTGATTTTATCAGTTTTTCTCATTTCATTGAGATAATCATATAATTCTTATTCTGTAATGTTTTTGTGTATATGTCATGTGCTGTCCAGTCAATTCTAACTCTAGCAATCCTACAGACAGGGCAGAATTGTCACAGTAAGAGCTTCCAAGCTGTAATCTTTACAGAAGCAGAGTGTCAATTTCCTCTTACAGAGTCACTGGTGGGTATAAATCACCCACTTTTCGTTTTAACAGCCAAGGGCTTAACCACTGCACAACCAAGGCTCCTCATTTACCACCAAGGGACTCCTATGTACATTTAGAAGAAACAATAGCTCTGAGAGATTAAGAGACTAAATTGATCCAGAAGACAGAAGACTTGGGATGTGAAGTCAGGTCCACCTTCTTCTATACAGACTAAACTCCACACCCTCTGACTCTACTAATCCCTACAGAAACCCAAGTACAAGAGAACCCTCGTATTGGGAGGGAGGGCAGAGGTCTGGATTGTGTACAGAACAAGGGGTTGATCAAATATTGTAATTAGTTAATGGCACTAATTAATTGTAATTAATTATACTGATTACTTGTAATTAATGTTATAAAACAAAATGTGTATGAATGACTGACCGAAAAACCAGTACGATTTAACTGAGTCCTTCTCTAATTCAGTTCTTTGAAATAATTTGTGTAAGTATGGTACTGTTGTTCCATCGAGTTGGAACCAAATCATAGCTGACTCTCCAAAACCTTAGTGTTGACAGTGTAACTCCTTACCACGAGGCCACCAGAGTGTCCTACTGTGAGATGCCATCAAGTCACCTCTGCCCAACACTGATGTTATCTTGTCAGTCTATCTCCTTCCTTCACCCTCTACCTTTTCCACAGACTGGTCCCCTCGACAATATGCCCAAGTATATGGGAAGTCAATACTAAATATTTGTAATAAACTGAATGCTATTTCAGGATGTGGGGGAGGCAGGGTTCAAGCTAGAGTTCACCCTGAGGCACCCAGGCAATCATTAAGCGTTTACCAGATTCTTGCATTTGCTAACCCCTCTCTCCTGAGTCAAGCAGAAGGTTTTCAATAGAAAGAACTTGGCTTCATTTGCATTGAATTCTCTTTGTGATTTACTTCCTGATAATTTTCAATAAAGATACAGAGAAGCTTGGCTTGGAGTCTTAAGTCAAGAACTGCTGGCCCCCTGTTTTATGCTCTCTGCTCTATCTCATTCCTGGCTGTATGTCTCATTATTAATAATGGTAAAATTACTTTACCCTTGGTCTGCAACAAAGTATGTGAGAGAAGTGTCACCATCCTTGCTGTGGCATAAGGGTCTATTATTCAAAATGTCTTTCCTTGCCTTTGCCTGACTTTTGCCACATGGCTTGGCAAGAACATGCAAATAGGGTGTGTTAGTCTATCCACAAGGGGATTGGTCAGTCTGGACATTACACCACATTTAAATTCAGCAGGTTCAGAAGCACATACTGGGAATCTTACTACCAGTAAAAAGCAGCCGAGAATGCAATGTTGTTCTTTGGGGTCAAGGAAACTGTCAATTTCTTTCATATTTTGTAATTCATCATCACAAACTTCTATATAATCTTGTACATTTCAAACATTTATTTTATCATTTATAATTTACAAAGGAAAGCATATATGAATCCAACAGTTTCTATATGTACAATTCCATGAAATGGATTACATTCTTCAAGTTATGTAACAAGTCTTACCCTCTTTTTTCCTTGAAGGTTTTAAAAAATATTATTTAAATTAGAATCAAGTCAGCCAAGCCTTATAGCCAAGAACAACATGTTTATCCACTTACCTAGAGTGACCACACCACACCGAATAAAAGAGATAAGAGTTTTATTTCCCTAAAGACAATTTCCAGAAAGACCCGCCTGGCCCGATGAGATACTAGATGCTAAGTTCCAGTACAGCCTAACTGCTGGATGATTTCTTAGATAGCTCGTGCTTTTCTGTTTCTTTCTCTTTGATGCTGTACAAGGGGTCCACCAACTTGATATGAACAAGCTTGGAACTTTCGAAATACCTGATGTCTTCACTTTCAGCTTCAGGGTGGCATCTTCCTTCTATGTGAACACCATGCGAGGATGCTGCCAGGCGGTGAACGTGGCCCACATGTGGCTCACACCTTCCTCGATGGCCTTGTACGGAGCAACACCTTGTGAGCACCTGTGATGAGCATCTTCCTTGTCAGTGCCAATCCTTTCTCCACTATCATAATGTTGTCTACTGGCCCAGTGGTTTTTCTGATGCTGACATGTAATCCATATTGAAGGCTATAGTCCTTGATCTTCTGCAGCAAGTATTTCAAGTCCTTCTCACTTTCAGCAAGCAATGTTGGGTCATCTGCATAACACAGGTTGTTGATGCATCTTTCTCCAATACTGACACCATATTCCTCTTCACAGAGTCCAGCCAACTTCATTAAATATTTGCTAAGCGTAGACTCAATATAAATGGAGAAATGATACAACCCTGATGCATACTCTGCCTAATTTTAAACCATGTAGTGTTTCATTGGCTTCTGTGGACTTATTTTAATTTTCTTCAGCCTCAGTTTGAACTTGTATATGAGTAACTGATGATCTGACCCACAGTCTGCCCCTGGCCTAGTTTTGACTGCTGATATTGAGCTTCTCCAACGATTTCTTCCACAAATGTAGCCAATCTGATTCCTATGCGGCCCATCAGGTGAAATCTACGTGTAAAGTGGTCTTTTGTGTCTTTTAGAAAAAGTATTTGCAATGAATAAATTATTGTAAATACAAAATTCAATCATTCTATCTCCAGCCTCATTTCTATCACCAAGCCCATATTTTCCATCTAGTGTTCCTTCTTCACAGTCTCCTACTTTTGCATTCCAGTCACCAATTATCATTAACACATCCTGATTGCATGTTTGGTCAATTTCAGATTGTAAAATTTGATAAAAATTCTCAATTTCTTCCTCTTTGGCACTAGATGTAGGAGAATATGCTTGAGTAATAGTCGTGATAACGGGTCTTCCTTGTATGCATATGGATATTATCCTATCACTCACAACATTGTATTTCAGGATAGAACTTGAAACTGACTTTTTTACTATGAATGCAACACCATTCTTCTTCTGTTTTTCATTCCTTGCATAGTATAGATTATCTGATTCAAAGTGGCCATAGCTGGTTCATCGCATCTCACTAATGCTTAGTCTGTCGATAGTCATGTGTTCCATTTCATTTTTAACAATTTCCACTTTTCCAACATTCAAGCTACGTACATTTCATGTTCCAATTGTTAAACGATGTTTGTTATTGATTTTCCTCATTCCAACTGACTTCCACTCTGGGCTCTATCACTACACTACTATAACTATCCTCTTTGTTTAGGTTCATTTTTGTTTGGAGGTCCCTATCTGTTCCTATTCCCAAGAAGGGTGATCCAACTGAATGGAAAATTATCAAACAGTATCATTACTATCACATGTAAGCAAAATACTGCTGAAGATCATTCACAAATGGCTGGAACTGAGAGGGAACTGCCAGAAGTTCAAGTGGGATTTAGAAGAGGCCATGGCACCAAGAATATCATTGCTGATGGATCCTGGCTGAAATAAGGAATACCAGAAGAATTTGCATTTGTGCTTTGTTGACTATGCAAAGGCATTTGACTGTGTGGATCATGACAAGTTGTGGCTCACATTGAGAAGAACAGGGATCCCAGAGCACTTGATTGTGCTCATGAGGAACTTCCACTTGGATCAGGATGCTGTGTGTGAAGAGAGCAGGGGAGCACTACATATTTTGGAATTGGGGAATGCGTCAGAGTTGTATTCTCTCTCCATACCTCTTCAATCTGTATGCTAAGCAAATTATCCGAGAAGCTGAGCTCTATGAAGAGGAATGTAGTATCAGGATTGGAGGGACACTCATCAATAACCTGCATTATGCAGATAACATACTTCACATGCTGAAAATGAGGAGGAATTGAAGCACTTGTTGCAGAAGATCAAGGAATGCAGCCTTCAGTATGGATTGAATCTCAAAATCAAGAAAACAAAGTTTCTTACCACTAGACCAATAGGCAGTGTCATGATGGATGGAGAGGAAATCGAAACTGTCAACAGCTTCAACTTGTTTGGATCCACGATTAACATGCTTAGTATGAACAGTCAGGAAATAAGGAGACACACTGCACTGGGAAAATCTGCAGTTAGGGACCTTTCCAAATTATTGAGGAGTAGTGATGTCCATTTGATTACTAAGGTGCATGTGATTCAGGACATAGTCTTTTCAATTACTATCTATGCATCTGAAACCTGGACAATGAATAAAGATGACAGAAAAAGAATCGATGCCTTTGAACTATGATGTTGAAGACCACTGAATATCCCATGGATGGCCAAGAGAACAAATAGATATGCCTTGAAAAGGGTACAAACGGAGTGCTCTTTGGAGGCATGAATGATGACACTTTGCCTCACATATTTTGGACATATTGTTGTTGTTGTTGTTATGTGCCGTCGAGTCACCTGTGACTCATAGCGACCCTATGTACAACAGCCCTAAACTCCGCTCTGTCCTGTGCCAATC
>NW_006399876.1:9250927-9256221 GCF_000299155.1 Elephantulus edwardii
GTTATTCCTTGGAGAGGAACATGATGTTGGGAAGGGTGCAGGGTTGGTGAAGGAGAGGAAGACCTTCAATCAGGTGGACAGACACAGTGACTGGTGTTTCCAACAGGCTCTTGTGTGTCAGGATGACGCAGGATAGGCCTGGGTTCAGATCTTTTGTTCATAGGGTCGCTATGAGTCATACTCCACTTGACGGCACCCAACAACAACAACAACAACAATAGGGCTTCCTTGCTCCATTTGGACAAGAGCTTCTTGGTCTAGATACAGATTTCATATAATTACATGTTCTAGGATCCCTACTTTTTTCAATGTTAGTCATAGTTTGTTATGATCCACACAATCAATTGTCTCTGCACAGTCAATGAAACACAAACAGACATCTTCTGGTAGTCTCTGCTTTCAGCCAATATCCATTTGACATTTGCAATGACAACCCTCATGCCATGGCCTCTTCTAAATCCAGCTAGAACTTTTCTGACAGTCAAAGTATTGTTCTAGCCATTTTGGGATGATCTTCAGCAATATTTTGCTAGCATGTGATATAAATGATATTGCTTGAAATTTCCACATTCCCTTTGATCACTTTTTTGGGGGGGAAGGAATGGGAACAAATATGGGTCTCTTCCAGTCAGTTAGTGAGGAATGGGAACAAATATGGGTCTCTTCCAGTCAGTTAGTGAGGAATGGGAACAAATATGGGTCTCTTCCAGTCAGTTAGTGAGGAATGGGAACAAATATGGGCCTCTTCCAGTCAGGAAGAGCTGTCTTCTAAATTTCCTGGCATAGACTGGTGAGCATGTCCAAGGTTACATCTGTTGGCTGAAATATGTCAATTGGTATCTCATCAATTCCTGGGGCTATATTTTTTGCCAATGCCTTCAATTCAGCTTAAACTTCTTCCTTTATTACCACTGGATCTTGTTCAGATGGATACTTTATGAAATTTTCAGTGTTGACCAATTCTTTTGAGTACAATGATTCTGTGTGTTAGTCCCATCTTTGCAGATGCTTCCTAGAACATTCAAGATTTTGACCACATCACCTTTCAGAATTGCAACTCGAGGCTTGATTTTGTTTTCCAGGTCTTTAAGCTTAAGAAATACTGAGCAAGGGAGCTCTGGTGGCCTAGTGGCAAGAAACTGACTGCACTGCAATCACAGAGGTATGCGGTTTGAATCCACCAGATGCTCTGCTGGAGAAGGAGAGGCAATCTCCTCCTGTACCAGTCAGATCCAATTTGATGGCACACACACACACACAAAAAATAGTAATTTTATTTTTAAAAAAGAAGAAATACTGAGCAAGGTCTTATGTTGTTAAGAGAGTATTATGTGTTATACCAAGCTGTTTCTTTAATAAACCCCATAAGTGTGAGTAAAAAAAAAAAGAGGGCATTATACTCAAGGAAGATATTTTTCATTACTTTAAGTGGTTTGAGGAAGACATTGGGATGCTTTTGGCTTAGAATCTAAAGATTAAAAAAAATTACAAATTTTCTCAGGGCATTAATTTCATGAGCTCAACCAGCCTCCACTGTTGTGTGAGGCTGAGTGGAGTACAACTAATAGCAACTGTATCAACAACAGACCCAAAACTTGTCCTATCCTGTGCCATCCTCCTAGTTTCTGACATAAGCCTTCATTTCAGCCCATGAATAGCTGAAATGATATTGTACATTTTACCCCTTTTAATTAGAATTCTTTAATAGAATTTTTGATAAAATGTTTGATGATAGTAATCTGACAATATCTAAGTTGGAGACAGCTGATCTTGGTGCTGCTCACTCACACACAGCCTTTTCTTTGACATTCCTCCTTCCTCTCCTGCTCTAAGTGACCCAGTCATAAAAAAGTCAAAGTCATTGCTGTGGTGGAGCTGGAGTCAACTCAGGGCTGACCCTCCAGGGGGGTTTTTAGAGGATGTAACTTACAGGAGAGGGGATTGCCCATCTTTCTTCTGAGGAGCCAATAGTGAGTTTAAGCCAGCTGCCTTTAGGTTGGCAGCAAAACTCCCTACAAACTATGCCAAATAAAAATGGTTACTAGCTTTTGAATGTCAGCAGCAAACCTAGTGATTCCTCTGATCATTACTGGTAATTTGTGATCTCTCCCCCCTTCTCACTCTCTTTTATCAGTCTTGCGAGATGTACAGAAATTTTATTTATTTGAAAACTATTGTTTGGAATTATTTATTTTCATTATTTGTATGCTTATTTATATCTGCTATTAACTTTATTATATCTTTCTTCTAGTTTCATGAAGTTTCCCCCTGGCTTCTTGAGACTGAAATTAAGATCATTGATTTAATTTATTTTCATTTCTAAAATTATTAAGTTGGGGGTAGAAATTTCCCTCTAGATACTGCTCTAGCTGCACCCCATAGATTTTGATATGTCATATTTTCATAATTATATTGTTGTTGTTGTTAGGTGCCATCAAGTCAAGTACAACCTATAGCAATCCTATGAGCAACAGCTCTGAACCCTGTCCCATCCTCACACATCCTGACACATTAGAGCCCATTGTGGCAGTCACTGTGTCAATCCACCTGGTCGAGGATCTTCCTCTCCTTCGCCAACCCTCTACCTTTCCAAGCATCATGTCCTAAGTGCCTCCAAAGAGCACTCTTTGCAGAAAGCCGTACTTTCTCCAAGACATATTTGTTCATAATCATATACTTAAATATACTTAAAACATTTTCTAATTTTCATTATTATTTCTTCTTTAACCTATTGGGTTATTTGGTAGCATGTTGCTTATTTTCTGAAGAGTTGAGGATAGATCTTTTCAATACCTAGTTTAATTCCAGTGGGTCAGAGAACAGAATCTGTATCATTCCAGTTCTGTAAAGCTTACTTGCTTAATAGGCCACCAAAGAGCCCTGGTGGTACAGCAGTTAAGTGCTTGGGTTAGTGGTCAGAACCGCCCTGCTCTGCAGGTTAGAGAGCTGTGACAGTCTGCTTAAGTCCCAACCTGTCCTACAGGCAACAGGCTCACCTGATGGCACCAGGGTTATAACCAGCTTATGACCTATTTTAGTAAATGTTTTCAGGTGACTTGAAAAGAACGTATTTCCTTTTTTGCCCCCCTACAGTGATAATGTTTATTAGGGAAGTTAATAGGTTATAATTCAGATTGGCAGCAAGCTACAATCCCTCAGTCCAGGCAGGTTTTCAAGTGTGGTCTCAGGCCCCTTGACCTTCAGCCTCACAGCTTAGACCAGTTACAAAGTTCCCTTAGTCCTGCCAGTTACAGCATCTTCCCTCAGTCCTCCAGCAAGCCTGGGTGAAGGCCTCCAGCTCCGGCTCTTTGGGGCTGTGGTCCGGAGTCAGCTCTGCCTCAGATTAGCCTCTGTTGGGGCTGCTGTTGCTCTTACGTAGATCTTGGTCTGGTTCGAAAAGAATGTACTTTCTGAAGTTTTTGGGTATAGAGCTTGACATTAGTTAATTAGATCAAGATGTTCCAAAATGTTGTTTAAATCTTTTAAAACCTTACTGATTTTTTTAAGTTTGATTTTTTTAATTATTAATTTTAATGAAAATTTACAGAGACTGGATTCCATTCATTCACTGTTGCACTTTTCTCCCTGCCCACGCTTCCCCCAAAAAAACCTTACTGATTTTTTTGAGTGCTTGTTCTATAGTAACTGTAAGCTGTGTCGAAATTTCTAATTGTAATTGTGAATCTACTATTTCTTTTAGTTCTGTAATTTTTTTATTTAAAAGTTTTAAAGTATAAAAATGGTTTTAAGTATAAATAAACTTAGGGCTGTTCTTTTACTCTAGAAAACATTTCTTTTTATTTCTAGTAATATAATTTACCTACCGTAACTTTATCCGAAATTAACACCAGCTTTCTTGTGGTTAGTGTATTCTCCATTTAAACATTTCTGTGTTCTTCTTTCCCCTCCATAACATTAGTATTTATTGCTCTAAATTAATACTGTTGTGATCTTCTCTTTAAAGATAACAATATTTTTTAAAAGTTTGACAGTTTTTAATAGGTGCATTTAGACCATTCCTGATTATGATTATGATTATTATTATTATCAGCGATAAGGTTGTCTTCACTGTTGTGTGCTGGCAGGCTGATGGTGACTTTTAGTGACTTTATACGACATAACAGAATTGCTCCTTAGAGTTTCCTAGGTTGTATTCCTTACAAAGCAATTCACCAGGTTTCGGGAGGAGGCACTGGGGGCAGGGGGTGGTTCACAGCATCACGCAATTAATGATTGCACCACCCAACCAAATGCAAGCCCACTACTGTGATACAATTTCACAGGGACCCTCAGTCAGGTCTCTGAGGCTGCAAATTTTTTTCCACTGTGCAATCTGCTTCAGATCAGCAGCCTATGAGCAAGGCAGCCAGGCAATAGTTCGGGGCTACATTTCACCGTGACATGGAACACTATGAGGGACCCCTGGGGACAAGCCTGCAATAAATCCAAACCCAGAGGTTGAATTTTTGTTTAATTATTATATGGCTCCATTTCTTTTTCCCCCTTATTTTTATTTTATTCAGATTTTAATGAAAGTTTATAGAGAACCTGGATTTCCATTCATTCATTGTTGTACATTTTCCTTCTTGCCCACCCCTTCCCCCCAGTTTGCTTTTCTCTTTGGAAAAAAAAAATCTTTCACTGTTATACAATACCCTCCAACCCCCAGTCCACTTTACTATGCAGCTTTTATTCTGGACTATTGTCATGCAAATAATACTTAATCATATATTCCTTTTAAGCAGTTCTCTCCCTCATTTGTTTCAATACTTTGTACATTATTTATCTCCTCTTTTCTTAGTTCCCCCCAACTCCCATGTCAGTACTGTTTTATAACAATCATATTATGCAGTATTTGTCCTTTTGTGACTGAGAAATTACACTCAGCATAATGCCCTCCAAGGTAACCCATTTTGTATATTTCATGAGTTCCTTGTTTTTCAGTGCTGCATAATATTCCATTGTGTGATTATACCACAGCTTCTCTTTTCAGTCATCTATTGATGGGCACTTAAGTTGTTTCCATCTCTTTGCTATTGTGAATAATGCAGCAATAAACATAGGTGTGCATGTATCTGCTTGGATGGCAGTTCTGGTTTCTTTAGGGTATTTTCCCAATAGTGGAATTGCTGGGTCAAATGGTATTTCTATTTGCAACTTTTTGAGAAAGAGACTTACTGCTTAAGGGTGCTCTGGTGGCCTAAGTGGCAAGACACTGCACTGCAATCCCAGAGGTACGCGGTTCAAATCCACCAGATGCTCTGCTGGAGAAGGAGGGGGCAATCTCCTCCTGT
>NW_006399876.1:9257356-9261335 GCF_000299155.1 Elephantulus edwardii
CAGTGTTGCCCTGCTCTGTTCTGACTACTGCCTCTTGGTCCAAGTATAGGTTTCGCATTAGCACGATTAAATGTTCTGGGATTCCCATTCTTCTCAGAGGCAGCCACAGTTTGTTATGATCCACACAGTCAAATGCCTTTGCATAATCAATGAAACACAGATTTTCCATACAGTCATTATAATTGCTTACTGTATATTGCTTTCCCCTCCACCTATCTTTTCCAACTGTGTAATTAATTTCTATTTCTGGAATTATACTTAATTTTTCAAGTGAAAGTTTACAAACCGTATTGGTTTTTCATTCAATCATTCATGCACATTTTGTTTTATACCATCAATTACAATTGATTAATGTTATTAAATAATTATTCCTATTCTTTTTATGTTATTGTGTTTTTGGTGAAATCAAGTTAGACTTCTGTTTAACATCAGTACACAAATTATTCAATGATATTGGTTCCATTTTCCACAGTATGTCCAACAGTTTCATTCTGGCTGTATTGGTTCCCAAAATCTGTTTTCCTGATCCCTTTATATTCTTCAACTTTGCTTTTAAGTAACTACTGATCATGATTTTTTAAAGGTGCACAGTACCCCCTGGTAATATTTTATGAGCCTATCTGTTATTTTAGCTAAACTTAAATATTCTTTTCTTTTTCTTTTCATTCCTCTATTTTTAAAGGAGACTCTTAGTGCAATATTTCACCTAGAGGATAGATGTTAATAGTAAACATGCAGAGGAGGAGGCTTTACAAAGGCTGGGGGTGTGCCCATCAGCTTCAGCACCCAGACTAGCCTCGGGATGCAGAGTATCCCAGATGATGATAGTAAAAGTCATGATAAAACATACTAGCGAAGGGCTACAAGGTAGAAGGGCTATACATGCCCTGATGACAGTGCTGCTCAAAGTATGTGACACTATTGTTGTTAAGTGCTGTGGAGTCCTAGGTGACTCATAGCAACCCTATCAACCAAAGTCCTAAACACTTGTGTGACTGTCATCCTTTCTCCAGGTTCACAGGGTTTCCAGAGGCAAGCTATTATGTAAGTGGATGCCACTCCTGCTTCCAAGCTTGTTTTAATTGGGGAGCGCCACAAAAAGCTGTCCACTATGGGTTACCATTAACACAAAGTTACATAGACTAATTTAATTGTGAACATGAATGCATAAACATGAAGTAGATAGATTCTGTTCCTTGTTTTATGTCTCTCAGCTCCTTTTGCCCCTCTAGACTCCACTGAGCCCCACGTCTCACTTTTTTTGCACCTCCTACATAGTGACCAGGGAGCTCTGGTGGCCTACTGGCAAGAAGCTGTCCTTCAATCCTGAAGGGATGCAATTCAAGTCTATCAACTGCTCTGCAGGAGAAGGCTGGGAAATCCCCTTCTATGAGATCAAATGCCTTTGGAAAAAAACCTCTGAGAGGGTCAGCTATGGGTCAACTACAACAATATAGTGACTGCAACAATGGGTCTAGCACAGGGGAGACTGTAAGGATGGCAGAGGATCGGGCAGTTTGCAGTTGCTTTCCAGAGTCTTTATGTCAGAGTCAACACAACAATACTAAGAACAATAGCAACACATCCTTTGCATCTGTCCAAGTTCCCGTTTCCCAGCACACACAGCGTGGCTCACTGGTGCAGCACGTCCCCTTGTCCCATGCCTCTTTCTTGCTATCTTACTATTTCTGCTGTGTCTCGAGTCACTTAACACCATTTTGAAGGTGACAGGCTCACATCTGCTCCATCCTCATCCTCAGCCACAGCCCACTGTGTGCATGAACTAAGCCCCTAACATGTGCACTGCTTACAGACCACAGCTATCCTTGGCAGAAGATAAAGAAATGTTCAGTAAATATTTGTTGAGTGCATGAAGTCAAAAGCAAAGAATAAAGAGTAGATGGTCTTACGAGTATACAGACACAGAAGTGGAGACATAAGTGCTAAACCAGATCCCTCTTCCCTCCTCAGAAAGGGTACTAGCGCCTTTCCAATCCCTCACAAGCCTTATTCCTCCTCTTCCCCATCAAACCGAATTGAGTTGGTCTTAGGAGGAAGGGGGGTGATGGAGAGTAAGGGTCCTTTGCCATCTGTCAGGACCCAAAACTCCCTTTTGACACGTCCTCTCCAATCTCTATCAGGAGCCACAGAAAGTGTGTGTGTGTGAGAGAGAGAGAGAGAGAGAGAGAGAGAGAGAGCAGGAGAGGCTGGGTAGCACGGGTGATGGAGTGAAGTGGATGTTGGGAAAGGTTTGCATCCTTTCTTTACCTTGCTCTCCTTCTGGATCTCTTGATTCTCCATCATGCTCCTTCCTGGCTGCAGCACCCCGCTGTTTCACTCGCCTTTTCTCGCTTAATTCGCCGCGACGAACAGACCCACAGAGGATGCTCTGCTGACTGAGACACCTGAAGTCGGGGGTGGTGTCCACTCCCAGACCGCGCCCTGTGATTGGCTATCAGCTCTACAGTGTGCGATGCCATTGGCTTCAAGGCCCGTCCTTTCCGTGCCCAGACCCCCCCCACACCAGGTTTTAAAATGGAACACCGATAGTGAGCTGACCAGGTACAGGCGAGACCGTGAAAGCCGGGGTAGGGGTTTTGGGGACGGCGGTCACAGAGGTCGCGCGCCTTGCCCCTTCCCCTCTGCGTAAAGCGCCTCTCGAGGACGCGCGCTCCCAGCGGCCTCCGCGCGCCGCCCCGCTGGGTCCCGCCTCCCAAGGGCCTCGCGCGGCCTGTGCGCGTGCGCGTTGTCAGGGCCGCGTCCACCGAGCGGGGCGGGGGCGGGGTCTTGGTGG
This sequence comes from Elephantulus edwardii, assembly GCF_000299155.1. Lineage (NCBI taxonomy): Eukaryota > Metazoa > Chordata > Mammalia > Macroscelidea > Macroscelididae > Elephantulus > Elephantulus edwardii. Next base: position 9,260,151 of record NW_006399876.1, read on the forward strand.
GAGGGTGGGGGCTGTGGGGGGGAAGGGAGGGGGCAGAAGGGGAGGGCGGGGGGCCATGTCTGTGGATAAGATTCCGTTAGACGGTCAGCACAGGGCCTTCAGCAAGCCGACGGGAAAGGTGCGCCGGAGGCGCCGCCGCAAGGCCTGCCGCAAGCGCGCCCGCCGCCCGCGGTCCCGCAGCCAGAGCCCGCGCTGGGCCCCGCTGCCCCGCCAGCTCGAGTGCGGACAGGTCCTGGGGCTGCGACGAAAACTCTGGAAGCCCTGGAACGGACTCTTCGTGGTTGGAAAGAAAGTGAAACTCCTGAGTAGGAACACGAATAAGCCTAGGTTCGGGGCCCGGAAGCTTGACTCGAGGTATGAGAGCGTGGCCAGGAAGGGCTCCAAAGAGAAGGTGGCGGGGCAGGGTCTGGGGCTCCCTGAGAATGCAGAAGAGAAATTGAGGTCCCCGGAGGAGAAGGTGGGGTCACGTGGACAGGAGTGGAGGCCCGAGACAGAGTATTCAAGATCCAAGGGTCATAGACTGAGGTGGGATGTAGATGAGTCCAGACCTGCCGTGGACAAGCGGAGGTTCAGTGCTGAGAATCAGGGGACCAATGCAGAGAGGCGGGGGTCCGTTCCAGAGAGCTTGGGGAGCAGTATAGAAAGGCGGGGGTCGGTTAAAGAGAGCTTGGGGACCATTGCAGAAAGACGGGAATCCGTTAAAGGGAGCTTGGGGACCATTGCAGAGAGGCGGGGGTCCGTTAAAGAGAGCTTGGGGAGCAGTGCAGAAAGGCAGGAGTCCATTTCAGAGAAGCTAGAGATGAATGCAGAAAAGCGGGGGTCCATTGCAGAGAAACCACGAACCAGGGCAACAGAGCGGGGGTCCCTTGCAGAGAGTCTGGGGACCAGTGCAGAAGAGCAGGGCTCCATTACAGAGAGGCCGAGGACCAGTGCTGAGCACGTGGACACCAGTGAGGAGAAGATGGGGTCCAGTGGAGAAGAATTACAATCTAATGGTGATAAACTGGAGTCCAATGGAGAGAAGCAGACAACCAGTCAGGAGAGGTTGGGAAATAAAAGGGAGAAGCCGAAGACTAGTCAAGAGAAGCTGGGGACCAGCCAGGAAAGGTTAGGGACCAGTCGGGAGAAGCTGGGGACCAGTCGCGAAAGGTTGGGGACCAGTCGGGAGAAGCTGGGGACCAGTCG
>NW_006399876.1:9261500-9264481 GCF_000299155.1 Elephantulus edwardii
TGGGGACCAGTCGGGAAAGGTTGGGGACCAGTCGGGAGAAGCTGGGGACCAGTCGGGAAAGGTTGGGGACCAGTCGGGAGAAGCTGGGGACCAACGAGGAGAAGTTGGAGAGTTCCAGAGGGAGCAGTATAAATGAAGAGAACAATGAGAGAGTGAAAGAACATACTGACAATAAAAACATGAAAGAGAGTGGAGGGATAGAAGAGACTGCAGGAGGAGGAATGCAAGTTGAGGGGCTTGAAGTGCATGAAGTAAAGGATGTCCCTGATGAGTCAATACCTATGGAAAAGACAAATGAAGGACAGGAGCTGAGGGAAGAAGCAGACAGGGGAGATATTGAAAGTCAAAAGGGAGAAGCTAAGCCAAGGAGAGAATAAGTGATCCAGAGGGGGTGAAAATGAGAGAAGCTGAGAGCCAAACAGTAAAGAGTAGGAATAGAGAAGAGCTGTTAGGGATGAAGATAGGGGGAGACCCAGGCCTAGGGAGATGGGGGCGTTTGATACAAAAGGAAACATTTGCTAAGTCCATAGGTAGAGGAAAATTGACTGTTGGTTTCTTTGAGAAGAGTATGATTGAGGAGCTTGTAAGGAACTATTTCAAAACAGATTTTAGCATGGGTTTAGGATTTAACTCAACGTAAGACTGGGTGTGTGAAACCTAAGAGAATGCAAAGGGAGGAAAAGGGGTATAGGATCAAGGAGGGCCTGTGGAAGAAGGTACTGGCTGACGTGAGCAAAGCGATTCTGAGAGGAGCTGAAAGAAAGACCCTTCAGAAGATGAGAGGGACCTCAGCAAGCGAAGAGAAGGGAGAATCAATTGAAGACAAGAAGCACAGAGCAAACCTCAAAATGGTGATTACGTTGGTTCCTTCACTATTGCCTCACTCTCCCCTCCCATAGCCTCTTAGAGTTGGGTGTAACAGCATCTCCAAGGCTCCTTTCTATCCAGACTCATCCTCACTGACCAACTAACCCCTAACTAACTGTATGCAGAGTAATTACCAGGCTCCACTGTTTGAGCATTTCAGTGTGATTCCCTCAACTTCCACGTCAGACTTGATTGCTTATGGTTGATGGGACATCTTCCCCCATTATTGTCTACATTGTTCCAGCATTGACTTATAAAAAAAATTGTGGTAAAAAATATGTCTCATCAAATTGACATTTTAGTCATTCTTAAGAGTACAAGTAGGTGACATTAAGTGCACACTATGAAACACTACCACCACTATTTACAAAACTTTCTAATCATCTCAAACAGAAACCATACCTAGTAAGCAGTAAGTCAACATTCCTCACATCCTCAGTGACTTTAGAATTTTCTATTCTTATGGATTTGTCTATTCTACCTGTTTTATACAAGTGAGATCAGATAATAGTCATTTTGTTTCTAGTTTATGTATTTTGTTTGTTTTTACATACAGTCTCTTGTGTTAAGTATATAAGTAACAAAACATTTGTCATTATAAGTGTTCACATATCTATTTCAGTGGCATTAAATATGTTCATTTTTCACTTAGCACTATTCCTGAATGTTTCTATCTTCCTTAATAGCTCAGTGTTCCCCTCTTCCTCCTTTGCTATCACCCACTCATAGTAACCACTGATAAACTTTGATCTCTATATACTTGTCTATTCTATTATATTTTTGTTTATTCTTAATTGAATTATCAAAGAGTAACCCTTATTTAGGGAGCTCTGATAGGTAGCTTAGTGGTAAGGAATTGTGTTGTGAGCCCAACGGCGTGCGGTTCAAATACACCAGCTGCTCCGTGGGAGAAAGATGAATAATCTGTTCTGCGATTTACTGCCTCTGGAACCGCTGGAGGGTCAGCTATGGTTTGGTACCAACTTGGTACACAACTGATTTTGCAATGAATAAGTTGTTTTATTAAATTTTTTTCATATGATCTCCAGCATTGTTTTTCTCTTCAACACCGTATATTTCAATTCCACCCATTGCCAAGTACCTTTTTCCAGCAACATAAACAGGATCTCATCAGATGTTTTACACAGGAATCACATCAACAACATCTGTGGAAAGGGATATCATCAGTATCTCGAAGATGAAGAAAATGAAAACAAGTCCCCTAGATCCAGAATATGTCCTTGAGTATATTTCACCTGAATTTAGAGACCATCTCAAGGATACATTATATGCATTGAACGCTAATGACCAAAGACCAGACAAAGTCGTAGGATGACATTAAGGAAATTGCACATAAAGCAAAGATCATTAAAAAACAGGAAAGAGTAAAAGACCAAAGTGGATGTCAGTGGAGACTCTAAAACAAGCTTCTAGAAAACAGAAACTAAAGAGAAGATGAGATGAAGTAAGAAAGTGGAAAAAAATGTCAAAGGGCATGGTGAAATCATAATGAAATAGGAAAAGACCAAAAGAGAAGAATATGATTGATACTTCTTGAGCTGAAAGAACTGGGGGGAGGGAGAATAAAACATTGAGTTGCAGTGCTGGAGGATATGATTGAACAGCTCAGAAAGCCTCAAAAGAACTTGGAAGGAATACACAAGAGTCACTGTACCAGAAAGAATTGGTTGATGGTAAGGCATTTTTTAAAGAGCTAGCATATGATCAAGAATTGATGGTATTGAGGGAAGAAGTCCAAGCTGCACTGAAGATATGGACCAAAAAGTAAAAAAGGCTCCAGGAAGTGACCAAATACCAACTGAGATGTTTCAAGAAATAAACACAGCACAGAAGGTGCTCAGGTCCATGCTTGGCACCCATCCCAAAGAAAGGTAATAGAACAGAATGTGAAAACTTCTGATTAACATCATTAATGGTACATGCAAGTAAGATTTTTATAAAGATAATTTGAAAATGGATGGAGAAGTAAACAGGGAAATCCAGAAAATTAAGCCAGATTCAGAAGAGGACATGAAATGAGGGATATCATTGCTGATGTCAGATCTTTTTTTTTAAAAAAATTTTTTTTAATTATTAATTTTAATGAAAATTGA
>NW_006399876.1:9265171-9268091 GCF_000299155.1 Elephantulus edwardii
GCCAGCATTTGTTGCTTGCTGTTCTGTTAAATTTGCTATTCTTACTGGGGTGAGATGATATAGTTGTTTTGATTTACATCTTAGAACTAGGGATTTTGAACATTTCTTCATGTGCTTGTTGGCCATCTGAATGTCTACTTTGGTGAAGTGATGTTAAATAGATCTTACTGAAAGCACAATACCAGAAAGATGTTTGTCTATGTTTTATTGACTACAAAAAGACATTTGACTATGCAGATCATAACAGATAACATTTTGAAGAATAGGACTTCTTTTTTTCATTGAGATTTTAATGAAAGTTTATAAAGAATACTGATTACACCTCAGCCCAGAAGGGGGAAAATTCCCACAACTAAACCAATATGTTGTTGTTAAGTGCCGTCAAGTCGCAGGTGACTCATAGTGACCCTATGAAGAAGAGTCCTCAACGCTTGGGTCCCTTTCATCCTCTCTCCAGGTTCCTCGGGTTTCTGGAGGCAAGCTATTATGGAAGTGAATGCCACTCCTCCTTCCACAAACCAATATACAACGTCATTATAATGAAGAGAAGATTGAGTTAAGGTTTTTATCTTGCTTGATCTGCAGTCAATGTTCATGGAAGCAGCCATAAAAATCCCAAAAATGATGTGTTACTACATTGGGAAAAGATGCAAAGGACCTCATTAAAGTGTTAACAGAGCGAAGATGTCACTTTGAGAACTAAGGTGTACCTTACCCAAACCATCACATTTTCAGTCACCTTATATGCATATGAAAGCTGAAAAATTGCATACAGACGACCAAAGAATTAATGCCTTTGAATTATAGTATAGATCAAAAATGCTGAAGATACCATGGACTGACAGAAAACTAAACAAATGTGTTGGGAAGAAGTGCATTCCAGAATGTTCCTTAGAAAGGAGGATGGTGGGACTTTTTATCTCACGTGCTTTGCACATGTAATCAGAAAGGACCAATCCCTGGAGAAGGAGATGGCTAATATCCGGAACAAATATACCCTATACTAAGTCACTTGTTAAGCACATCCTGGTTTCTCCCCTTTTTACAAGAAGAAAAAGCTCTCTTGAATCCACAATGTCTTGCAGTTATCACCTATTTTACTTGTTTTCTGTTGTAGCAAGAATGCCTCTCCCTTGAACCTTATTCATATCCTAATCCCTGGAGGCTGAGATTATTTGTACAGCAAAAGAGGTAAATTAAAGATCATAGGAGGAGTTTATTCTGGATTACCCAGGTGCATCCTAATGCCATCATTAGTCCTCTGAGAGAGCAAGAGTGAATGCTCAGACACACAGAGGAGGAGGCAGAGGCTCGAAGGATGCAGCCACAAGCCAAGGAATGCCAACAGCTTCTGGAAGCTGATAGAAGCCAAGAACTGATTCTTCCCTGGAGCCTTGGTGGGTGTGTGGCCCCCAAATCAACACCCTGGTTTTGGATGTCTGCCCTCCGGAACTACAAGAGGACAGTTTTAGTGGCTTTTAAGGCATCGCGCTCTTGGTAAATTGTTGCAGTAGCTCTAAAAAAAAGAACCTTCTCCCCTTTACAGCAGAATCCTTCCAAAACTCTGTCTGTGCTTGTGGTCTCTAAATCTTCTCCATCCTCTTTTCGCCAATCTTCTATACTGAACATGCTAACAGAAATAGGAATGTTTAAAGATTAAAGCAATTTGTATATAACTATCCTTTGCCTAAATTTAGCAGTTGTTTTCCCTATTTGCCTTATTTCTGCATATTCTTGTAAACATTGCCTATGACAAAAGACATTTTTCTAATATCCTAGATAACCTAATTATATATTTTTAAAAAATTATCTTCAACAAATGATGCTAGCAAAACTGGACTACTACCTGCAGAAAGCTGAAACAGGGTGCATACCTCTCACCATACAACAACAAAAATAATCTACTCAAGGTGGATCAGAGACCTAGAATTAAAGCCCCAAAGCATAAAGATAATAAAAGACAAAATAGGACCAATCTTAGAAGGTCTAGGTCATAGTCTAAAAAGGCTGACAAATATAGTCAGAAATACACAACCAAGAGAGGATAAAATTGATGAATGGGATCTTTTAAAGATTAAATCCCTATATGCCTCAAAAGCTTTCCAACAGGGTGAAAAGAAAACCTACTGAGTGGGGGAAAAAATTGGCAATACCATCTCAGACAAAGGTCTCATAATAAAAGTTTATAGAATCCTACAGGGCCTCCACAAGAACAAAGACTGATAACCCAAATCACAAAATGGACAAAAGACATGGAAAGGCCTTTCACAGAGGAAGACAATCGGATGGCCAACAGAAACATGAAGAAATGCTCAAAAATCACAAGCAATAAAAGAAATGCAAATCAAAACCACAATGAGATAACATCTCATCCCAGATACAGTGGCAAAGCTTAACAGTGCAGCAAGCAATAAATTAGGATGTAGAGAGAAACTCTCACACATTGTTGGTGGGATTGTAAAATGGCACAACCACTCTGGAAGGCAGTTTGGCATTTGCTCAAAAAACTGAACATAGAAAGTCCATATAACCCAGAGATTCCACTGCTTGGAATATACCCCGAGAAAAGTAGGACTGAGTCACAAACGGAGATTTGTACACCAATGTTCATAGCAGCATTATTCACCATCGCAAGCACAGTCCAAACGTCCAACCACAATCGGATGGATTGAGAAATTGTGGAACATTCACACGATGGAATACTACACAGCACTCAGGAACAATGATTTAGAAAATTACTACATAACTTGGGAGGGACTGGAGAGCATTATGCTCAGTGCACTAACTCAGTCCCATAAAGATAAACATTGTCTAAGACCGTCTATGGTGATGAAGGAAGAAGTTCAAGCTGCTTTGAAGGAAATAGCAAAAAATAAGGCCCCAGGAATAGATGGTATACCAATTGAAGTATTTCAGATAA
>NW_006399876.1:9273114-9295400 GCF_000299155.1 Elephantulus edwardii
AAAGAATGTTATATTAACAAATTAAGAATAATTACCCAATACCACTCAATTGCTCTTCAGATATCCTTTGTTATCCCCAAAGTATCATGAGTGTTTCTCTTTGAGAACCCGTTTTTCTCTTGCCCAAGGAGCCCTGGTGGCAATAGTCTGGAGAGACTTGCTAGCCCAAAGGTTCGAATCCACCAGTCGCTCCACAGGGGTTCTCTGGTAGTTCACACATGCTGTGCATTTCCCTTCTGAACTTGTTTACTGCTTGTCTGTCCCCTTCAGAAGAAGAGCAAGTGGAGGGCACCCCGTGTACTGGTTTAGTTACTTGAGCTGATGACCAACACTAGTATACTAGTACATGTGGAATCAATTCATCCCATCAGTGACTTTACCTGGCACAAGAAAACTACTTAACAAACATTTACTAAGCAGCGGCTATCATCCTTTACCCTGTTTCTTAGGCTACCTCGTGTGTGTGTGTGTGTGTGTGTGTGTGTGTGTGAGAGAGAGAGAGAAAATAAGTGTCTGAAAATATCTCTGTTCTGTGCTTACGTCCGAGGCTCTTCCAGGTGGATAATTCTAGACCAGAAGTCCTTTTCTCTCAGCAGTTGAAGGCACATTTCTTCACTTTCTCCCTGCCGCCGTGGGTGTGGAAACATCCATTGCTGTGCTGGATGCAGTGCTCACCACCAGGTGTCCTGGGTAAGTGGCCTGTCTTCCTCTCCCGTTATTTCTACTTCCTTGTTGGTCAGAAGCTGCAACCCCCTGGGAACTATGATCCTACAGTCAGACAATAAAGCCGAGATCGTGGGAGTGGACCGAGCTGTAAAGATAAGCGACAAGTGGTTGAAGCCCAGCAGCAGGCTGTTTATGACAAATGGTGGTAAGAGTTAATGTTTACTGAACTCCTGTAATAATCAGCCGGTGAACAGAGACCATGCTGAACACTTCCTTTCTATCATTTAATCTGCACAATAGCTTTTTAAGAGAGGTGCTAGTACTCGATTAGCTTTCGGCACCCCCGTTCAGCCAGCTGCCTCAGCTCTGAGCCTACAGATTCCCCTCCCTTCCCACAGAGCCAGCCCTGATGCCCTACAGCAACCCTCCCCTTCACTCTCAATCACGAGGTGCTTGGTGTCTGTGGGCTTCGGGGACAAGTTTTTCAGAGCAAAAAATGCCAAAAACAATAATACTTCTTTCCTTTTCCAGATCTCGGCCCAGCCAAGAACACCATTCCCGGCTGTGATGGGATCTGAGGGCCCAGGCATTGCCATGACTGTGGACTTTTCAGCCTAGAATTCTCATATAACCAGGCCGGCAGGGCCACGAGGCGGAGTCAGGGCAGCTTCAGCTGTCTGGTGCGGTCCTCTGTCTTCTGCCCGGGACATTGTACACGTGACTTGTTCTGCTGTGGAATGACCTGTCTTCCTAGACCCTTCATCACTGAGAAAAATGGCAGCCTAGACACTGACAGTGCCTGTAAGTGGACAACCGTAGAGATAGCTGGAACTTCATAGATATCATGTCCCTTTCCTCCCCCTAAAATTAAACACAGTGGTGAGGGAGGTGAGATCTGTGGTTTTGTGACCCAACTCTTTGTATTCCCCCAAAGAGCCCGTTTCCCGCAATGGGATGTGTTCAAAGAACAGCGACGTTATTTGGCCTTTGCTAAGATGCTCCCTTTGCTGCTCCATGAGGTCACTGCACACACACTGAGCCTGCCCTGTATACCGGCCGGAAACATGAGGGAGGCGTGAGGCCAAACCAGAACGCCCGTGTCTCCGTGTGTGGGAGATGTGCTTCAGGGTGGAGGGGGCCTCTGGAGAAGAGCCCGAGGGGGGCTGGCTCAGGGTTTTGAGAAAGCTTCCTGGTGGAGATGCCTTGTGGGCAAGAACAAGTCACTCCCGTGGCCACGGAGGACAGACACGGTGAGCAGAAAGAATAGCGGTGCCCTGTTGGTGACAGGCCAACAGGAGAGCAGCAGGGTGGTGTGGGTGGCCTGCAGCTTGCTGGGAGATGGGAGGGTAGGCGAGCCCGTGGTGGGCTGCAGAGCGCCTTGAATGTGGGCTGAAAGGGCCTGAGACTGTGTTCGGTAAGTGGTGGGGTGATGACGCGCCCATTGGCCCTGTGCTCACACAGATCACCTCTGAGTCCAGCAGGGCATCAGGTTGCGTGTTAGCACGAAGGACGGACTCGGGAAAGCAGGGGTATGAAGATGGGATCACTACGTGGTTTAGGGTAGAGAAACCCAGACTCTGAACTACAGCAGAGGGAGCGTGGGGTGAAAGCAAGGGTAGATTTGAGAGAGTTCTAGAAGCAGGTCTGCCAGGTTCTTGCTGGTCCACTGAGGCTGGTAGGGAGGAGGAAGGAGGCGCTGAATGTGCAGGTGGCAATGACAGGTGTGCATCATCAGGTGCTTGTTCCATGTTAGAGGTTTTGCTTCATTATCTTGTTTAACCCCTTCAGAGGGTTGCTATCATTATCCCAATTTATAGATGTGGCAACTGAGGCCCAGAGCGGTCCATCACAGTCACATCTAGCAGGTGGCAGCAGGAATGGTGCAGCACGGACTTGGCCTCCATGCGATGACTCTGGTGGCTGCCTGGGTTTCAGAGACGAAGGAGGATGAAGTGACCACCCTGGGAAGCAGTTAAAGGGCAGCAGGAACGCCTGGAACTTACCAGAACTGCCTAGTCTTCCCCCGCCGGGCCACGAATGTGTTATACTCACAGACAATTTTGAAAAGTTTTTAGAACTAATTGCTGACGTTATAAAATCTAAAGCTTTTGACAGTCAAACCTGGCTTTCTGATTTTTCTTTGAAAACCAGAGGTGGCCACACTGTATCCCTATTGCAACCAGAGCTGTGTACTGGGTTTCCTTCACCTGGGCTGGTGCTTCCCAGTGGCAGAGGTGCCCCCTAAACCTGCTTGGGGCCCTGCACCCAGGAAGGGGGCCTGAGCCCCTTCTGTGCTGTCCCCGCATCAGCTGGACCACTCAGCTGCGGTTTGGTGCTCACAGGCATGGGCGCCTTTGAACTTAGTCAGGCCCAGGCCTCCATGGATGGCTACACACCCTTCTTGAACTCTAGGGATGTAAGATAAAAGCAACACACTGTTTGCTTTCTTGTTTTTTTCCCTTCCAGCTGTGGGAACGCAGGCCCATGCTTGAGTGCCCTGGGGGGTGGGGAGGCTGCACCCAGATAGTGCCGGGTAAAGGGGGATGGTCCTTAGTTCCTGTGGCGAGTACGGCTGGAAAGGAAATGGGAAACGTGCCATGGAAAATGACATTTTTTTTCTGTTTAGTTTGTTTTATAATTAATAATTTGCTTGAATGTCAAGCTGTGTACTTTGGACATACTACGTTTTAAGGAAGGCTTTGGGGGAATGTTTGTTTTGTGTGTATGAGAGAAAGATCATAGCTTAACCAGTCCAGCGTAGAGTTCACTTTGGGGGCATTTTTCCAAGTCATATAATTTGTTAAGCCTTAAAAACATGTTCCTGTGCCATTCTGTTTAAAATATGAGGCCCAGGAGGGTGCTGTGTTTGTCTATTCAATAATTTATTATATCTAAGGATCCCTCTCAGAGAGTTAGACACTGACTACAGATGATAGAAGGAGAATTGATGCCTTTGAGCTGTGGTGTTGGAGAACAGTATTGAATATACCATGGAGTGCTGAGAAAACAAACAGATTCATCCTAGATAGGGTTAAACCAGGCTGCTCCTTGGGGGCAAGGATTCTGAAACTTCATCTGAGTTGCTTTGGACATGTTGCAAAGAGGGACCAGTCCTTGGGAGGGTGGAGGGACAGCGCAGGAGGGGAAGACCCTCTATGACATGGATTGATTCAGTGACTGGGGTCATCAGGGTGGGGGTGTCAGAGACACTGAGATTGGCACAGGACAGAGCAGAGTTTAGGGCTGTTGTACATAGGTTCCCTATGAGTCGCAAGCGACTCAATTGCACCTAACAATAGCAACAGCAACAAGGATCCCTAGTGGTACTGTGAGTAAAGTACTCAGCAGTTAACGAAAAGGTTGATGGTTCGAACCGATCAACTTCTCTATGTGGTGAAAAGTGTGGCAGTGTGCTTTTGTAAAGAGTAAAAGAAATGTTATTTCTGTAGAATCAGAACGGACTCATAACTGACCCTCCAGGGGTTTCTGAGTCTAACTCACAGGGGAGGAGATAGCTCATCTTTCTCCAGAGGAGCAGACAGTTCAGATAGCTTAAACTAGTTTAATGATTTAGTTTAAATAGGATTTAAACCGACAGAGAGAGGTAGGTCCTTTGAGTCAGCAGCTCAGCTCCCTACAGATGAGGCCGCCAGAGCTGCCTTGATTACAGCCTTGGATACGGACCCAGCAGTTCTCCCTGTTCTGTAAGGTCCTTAGGAGCTGGCCTCGACCATACAGCAATGCTCTCTTGTCTTTTTATTGTGATTTGAGTGGCTTACAAACAAACTGGTTTTCCATGCAGACATTCACACACTTTTTGAGCAATGAAGTTAATTACAATACCCTAGACTTCACTCTTCCCCCTGCCTTCCTACGATGCTTTTGTCCCATTAATCCTCCTGTCCCACCCCATCCTGCCTTCAGAGCTATATCCGTGGGCAAGTGCTGCCCTTTCGACCTGGTGTGGTTCCTGGTGTTACTGGTCATCTCATAGGCCTGTCTGTTGTTTGTTTACCTGAACCGCAGGGGTGAATTTTGTTCCAGGTTTGAAGGGTGAGTATAAGCCATCATGTTGGAGTTTCTACCAGTCTCTATCAATTCAGTAAACCTGGAAGCAATGTGTTTTCAAAAGATGTTCAAATCCCCGTGGTGGTGGTCAGGTAGACCAGATAGTGACATTCATGTTGCTATGAATGTGTGTGTGTGTGTGTGTGTGTGTGTGTGTGTGTGTGTGTGTGTGTGTTGCAGGTTTTAGATTGCCCTTAAATATGGAAGTTTATAACAGTGTGTCTCATCCTGCCACTGCACTCAGGGGCTTGAGGGAGACAGGTGTTACTGCTGAGCCTTATGCTAAGGTCCTGGGGAAGGGATGCCCATCTCTGAGGGGCCAACTACCCCATCACATCTCCCTGACCCAGCTCAGGAAGCAGCAACCCACACTCCTCCCTTGGAAGCAGAATGACTCATACAAGCTTCAAGATATTGATGGGTTTGGTCTCAAAAGCCCTTTCGACACAGACTTCTTGGGGCCTGAGAGGACACAGTGCTGCTTTTGGACTCTGACCCCTGCCCAGAACCTCCTCCCCCGAGGCTCCCTGCCCTGGCGTCTGCTCTAGGGTGGGACCCTGACATATGGTATTTCCAGTTTGTGCATCTGTATGGCTCAGAAGCCACAATTTCTTGATAGCAAGTGGACCAATAGCTGAAACTTGGCACAGTTCACTTCCTGAGAGCTGGAGACACACGGGTTGGCACGTTCCCTGGGCACAAGAAGAGCTTCAGGGACGGCTCTGCTGGCAGAATGGAACAAGTGATGTTGTCTCAGTTGCATTATAGTTACACATCTGTAGTGTGACCTACAGCACCCATGCTCCCCAAGGTATCTGGTCAAGTTCATGGTAAAGTTCTACTACTTACTCTTTTAACGAATATCTCTTGGGCATCAGTTGCTTTCCAGAATTACAATGGAGACCCCAGTAATAAATATCCCTGTTGTCTTGGTGAAAGGAGACAGAACGGCTGTATCACTGTTGAACATATCATGGACTGCCGGAAGAATGAACAAGCCCATCTTAGAAGTACAGCTAGAGTGTTCTTGGGGAGCAGGGATGGGAGCCTTTTTGCCTTTGCATAATTTGGACTTGCTCTTGAAGGGGACCAGCCCCTGGAAGCCGTCATGCTTGGTGCAGTCGAGGGCCAACAATGCCCAGGAAAAGATGGATGGACACAGTTGCTGCAGCAACAGGCTCAAACACAAGCAGTGGGCATTGAAGTCGGAGCAGGAATTGACAGTGTTTCTCTCTGTCGTACCTGGGGATTCTGTGGGTCAGAATTGATCTGATGGCACGCATCAGCTACAGCCCCTCATATGTGCTAATTTTAAAGAAGAATGAAGTAGAATAAAGGGAGAGAATGTCGATGGGGAGGTAGGGGCTTTTCTAGATGGGTACTCAAGGAAGGCCTTCCTGATGAAGTCACTGAATGCAGAGTTGGAAGGAGGAAGAGGGGGTATCAAGTGGCTGGAGGATGCCTGCATCAGACAGTTGGACAGCAGGGGCAGCAGTGTTGCTGAACCTCTGGGGCAGTGTGCCTGGCTCCTTTGTCACTAACCGAATGTCATGTGCCTCAGTTTCCCTGTATAAGGAGCAGACCTGGGGATATCCGAGTCTGACTTCTACCTGATTCACAAAGGGGAACTGTCCCCATCGATAACATAGATAACACCATACAAATAGCTAAATGGTCAGAAATGCCACCCCACATGCTCCTGTACCTATTTCTAGCAATCTTTGGGTCCAATGTTAATTTCAACTTGACTGAGACTTTATTTTACAGTTGTGGGGTTTATCAGAGAAATAGGTTGGGGAGTGGGGAGGAGGCAAAGAATATCACACAATGTAAGTCCAGATTTAGTCCAGCAATCCCAAGTAAGATGAATAAGGCACAACCCCTCAATTAGTGAAATTCCAGGTTCAGTTCAGCAGCACAAATGCAAGGAACCTCTCTCTAGTTTCCTCAATCATCCAGCAAACTTTATCTCAAAGCAGTTAGTTACAAGCCAGCTTTTCATTCAGTCATCCAGCAAGCAAAACCTTTAAGTGTGGCTCTAACTCCATGATTCCTCTGGTTACACTTTGCCACAGTCTTTTCAAAGCAGTGCCACAGTTTTTTTACCACCAGCCATAGTCTCTTCACCCTCTCTCCACCACCATTTTTCACAGTGTGGAAAGCACTCTCTTATATTGGTCCCACAGTTATTGATTATTTACAAGACCATGTGTGCAGTTAAGGTAATTGGAGACCATGCCTCCAACAGGAACTAACACAATGGATAGAAAAGTCAATTTTCAATATTTCTGATACTCTAGTCCCCATCTCCCAGGCCATAAGCTCATTGGGAAGAACAAATGAAATCAGTTAGGTGAGAGTGTTTATGTAATACTATCTGAAATGATCTTTGATAAATGTTGATAGCTGTAGAGGGGCTTCAGGCCTTTTGTTCATAGGGTCACTATGAGTCGTGCTCAACTCAAAGGCAACTGACAGCAACAACAGCATCTGAAAAATACTGTGCATACCTCTGTTTATTCCTTCTTTATTCACAATAGCTAAGAGATGGAAACAGCTCAACTACCTGTCAACAAATGAATGGATAGAAAAACTGTGGTATAATCACATGGTGGAATATTATGCAACACAAAACAATGAATGTGTAAAACACTATACAGCATAGGTGAGTCTTGCAAACATTATGCTGAGTGAAATATCTCAGTCACAAAGGGGCAAATACTGCATAGAGCCACTATTATAAAATAGGTTTGACATGAAGGAGTGGAGAACAGGGAAAGAATGGCTAGATAATGAATACTGAACTGGAAAAGATGAAGGAAAGGACTATTGGAAAAGAATGTTTGATTAGGCATTATATGTATTACAATTAACAATCTGGAACAAGAAAAGCATTATAAAGTAAACTGGGGGAGGGGGAAGGAGCAAAATATACATCAACGAGTGAATGAAAACCCAACCTTTCAGTAAACTTTCATAAAAAATCACAATAAAAAGTATTAACTGGATAACTTTCAAGCTGAGAAGTTATTTTATGTCTACTTCATCATCCGTAGAGTGCCTAGCTCATCCAGTTCATAAATATATTGCAGTTCTACCCTTTAATTTTTCTTTTTTATTGAGGGGAAATTCACACAGCATACAATTAGCCATTTTAAAGTGAACAATTCAGTGGCATTAAATGAGTTCCAGAAGTCGGGCAGCCACCTGCCCTTTGACTTAGAAGATGAATTCCAATTATCAATGATAATATTAGCTCATGCTACCACGTTTGGGAAAAGGAAGATTTCCCATATCTGACTTTGCCCTTTCTGTTTCAATCTGCCTCTCCTCAATTTCTATAATTCTCGAGTGAGTGTGTTAATTCAGCTGATGTGTGTCAAGATACTGTGCACTAGCTACTGAGGAAGAAGGAACATCAAGTCCCTCCAGCCAGGGGACTCTATCTAGAAGGGAATTTAGGTAGTGAATGGTTATGGTAAAAAACTGAATTAGGATAAAGTATTCTCACCTTATGAGAAGGTGAAGGTGAAGGGAGGAGGAAGCAAGTCGTTTTGAGCATCGTTTTAAAGAGCTTGCAAGGTGATTAAAGCCACAGGATGAACCTGACTGTGTTCCTAGAATGGTGCTTGGAGTCCAGAGACACAAGAGGTGTGACTGGACTCTGGAAGAGAAACGGGTAGCAGGCTAAGGTGCGAACGGTGCTGCTGATAAAGGACCCTTCCAGGTGCGCAGGCAGGCAGGGACCAGTACTCCCGTTTTGCAGGTGTGGAAACCGCTTTGGAAGGCAGTTCCATGGCTGGCCGCCCCTTGGCAGGGCTTACAACTGGGGCTCTTCACTTTAGGAGACCTAGTGGATTAAACTTTGGACGACTAAGCAAAAGATGGAGCCATGTATTCCCATAAAGACTGACAGCCTTCCAGACCCTGAGGAGCAGTTCTGTTCTGTCCTGTAGGGTCGCTTGTGTTGGAATCAACAGCGCTGACCTGTCCTGTCCAGCTTACTGTGTCCAGACCCTGCCCTGTGCGGTGACGGTGCCTATTGTCCACCGGAGGGCAGCCGCGCACCGGGCTGGGAAGAGACCTGCGCGCCCAGGCCTGACAGGTCGTGGTCCCGCCCGTGTGTGTTCCGGCCTTCCACAAGGGGGCGCCGGTTCGCTGGCCTCGCTGTCGACCTGCGTCCCCGGGTCCCCTGCCCACCTGTCCCCTGCCCACGGTCCCCTGTTCACCTGTCCTCTGCCCACCTGTCCCCTGCCCACCGGCCCCCTGCCCACCTGTCCCCTGCCCACCGGCCCCCTGCACCTGCCGCCTGTCCCCTGTCCGCCTGTCCCCTGCCCACCAGTCCCTGCCCGCCTGTCCCCTGTCCACCTGTCCCTGCCCACCCACACAAACACAAACCGGGCTCCCTGCTCCCTCGGGCTTTCTCTCCACACTCGTCTGAGTTTTCCTCAGGTGACTGTTTCTTAACCCACCTGTGGGATGATAAATCGAGGCAGGTGACCCGCGTCACCTCGGGGGGCGAGCCAGGAAGCCCCCAGCACCCCAGAGCCGCCGGGGGTGGGGTGGGGCAGCTCCACGGGCGCGGCGGCGGGTGGCACGTCGGCCAGGTCGCCCCGTCACCGGCTGTCTCCAGGCGGGATGACCTGGCAGCGTTTCCACCCCACCCACATCTAGTTTCGCTTTCCTCATGTTATTAAAAAGTGTCTTCTAACAGAGGTCGGGCGGTTGAACAGGTTTCAGCATTTTGTTTCATATTTTAAAGCGCTGCTCGGTGTGGGCAGCCTCCCTTCCGGCCCGCTGTTCCGTCCAACACTGCGTGCCTGGCTGTCCCCATGGCCTGGTCTCCCCACCCTTACTGTGCTGGGGCCTCGTGCTGAACCCTGAGCCTTGGGAATGATGCCTCTTTGGCCTGCATGGGGCAGTGAGCACTCCTGCCCTGGAGACGTGACAATGGTCATGTTCACTGAGGCCTGCTCATCACAGCCAAGAAAGGCACCCAGAGCCCGGGAGTGCTCAGGAGGCCTGGTGAAGCCCGGGGCGGGGTCCACTCCACTTGGGTCAGCACTGTGGGGTGTCCATGGAAGTGGAGCCCTGTCAGGTGGCTTGAGTGTCACCCGGATGGACCAAGAGCTGGAGTTTCTTCATGTCCTAAGTCTAGAAGGGGCTGGAGGAAGGAGCGAGAAAGAGAACGTTTCACATGCCCAGAGGAAAACAGATGCCACAGAGATGCATTCAAGAGGAGCCAGCTAATCTGGGAGTCTGATCAGAGCTGTTGAGAGCGTTTCTGTTTCGTCACCCGCCTCCTGGCAGGGCCTCCCGGTCCGGCTGCTCAGGCCTGTGCCGAGGAACAGCTTCCTGGGCCCTCTCTGGTCCCCCAGCTCCTCCCCACACTGTCCCTCCTGGCTGTGTGTCAGGGGACCCTCAGTCCTACACTTGCAAAGTCAGGGCTGGGGCAAAGGTGAAGTCAGGCTCCCTTCAGGAAGCTGCGCTCTCAGGGGTAGTGCCAGCTGTCTCTGGGGAGCCCCGGGAGAGAGGAGCATAGATTAGACGTCTGTCCGGCTGAGATAACCCACAGAAATGGCTCTGCATCTTGCACAGGCTAGGGGGGCATGAGGGTGTGAACAGGACACTTTTGGTGAATTCTTGGAGTGTTGTCAGAGCTCCCTGAGATAACCAACACCCACAAAATGGGACTTTGTGAGAGCCGCCAAAGCCGGGAAAACAGCTGCAGCAGCAGAGGGTGACAACAGAGTGCTGTGCCCCCTCTGCGGCTTTGAGCAGGTCCTGGTGGGGGTGGGGGGTGGGGGGCATGGCTCCTTCAGGCTGGTGGCCTGGCCCGGTTTGGCCTTAAGGTGTCCTCCTTGTGATGTGAGGGGGCTATTTCTGTGATGCTGGCACAGAAGTGACCATATTGTGGAAAAGAAAGAATGAGGCAAGGGTTGAATTTGGAGTGTCCATGTTCTATTATGTGCCATCGAATCATAGCGACCCCATGTACAGCAGCTCCGAAGGCTGCTCTGTCCTGAGCCAGTCTTACTGACTGACATACCTCTCCCCAGGGTCTCAGTTACAGTGTCAGCCCATCTTATCCAAGGTCTTTCTCTCCTACACTGTCCCTCCACCCTTCTAAATGTGATGTCCTTCTCGAAGGACCGATCCCTCCTGGCCACGTGCCCAAAGTATGTGAGATGGAGCTTCAAAATCCTAGCTTCCAAGGAGAAACTTTGGTTTCATCCTCTCCAAGACAGACATATTTGTTTTCTTGGCAGTCCATGGTATGTTCAAGACTCTTCTCCAGCACCACGACTGAAAGGCATAGATTCTTCTTCTGTCATCCTTGGTAATGGTCCAGCTCTCTGACGCGTAGCAAGTAATTGAGAAGACCATGGCCTGGATCAGGTGCATGCACCTTGCTCTGACGTTGTTGCTTCTCAGGACTCTGGCGAGGTCCCTGACAGCAGATTTTTCCCAGTGCAATTCGTCTTTTGATTTCCTGACTACTGGTGGAGTGCACATAGCCAACCTAATTATAAGATAGTCTGTGTTTAATTAATAGACAGGCAGGTCCGTGGTGTGAGATAGCAAGGTCACACTTAGCTCAAATATCAGCAGTGCCATCCTGGGATGAGGGGAGGGAGATGCCGTCAGGGGCTCTAGGCTGGCTTGGACCAGAAACGGTAAGATGTCCAAGTGGCATCCAGATGTGACTCATTGCTGTCACATGTGTTCCCGCTCATGTCAACCCTGGTGTGCAGACTGAGAGTGGAGTTGCTTCAGAGTGTTCCCAAGGCCATAAATCTTTATGGAGGCAGAAAGCCAGGCCTGTCTTCCGACGTGCCTCCAGGTGCCTATGAGCTGCCAACATTTACCGTTTGCTCTCCCCCACCCTGCCCTGGGCCTCCTCATCACAAACATTCGTTCTAAAAACGTGTAGAGGGGCAGGGAAGGCACCTTTGGGTGCCCGGGAGTTGTTTCACCCCGAGCGCCTTGGGCAGCCCCAGGCTGTATCCCACGGGGCAGTGCTGCGGGCTCACTGTTTCCTCTGGAGACTCATGTTCCCAGGAAGACCCTGTTCGCATTGTGTTTGCTACGTTGTGGCGTGTTATGCACGATAGCCCTTATATTTAATTATGTTTGTGTTTGGAAATTTTCTAGATAGAAAACCTGGGCTCCACTGCCCTCTGCCCTCAAGTCGATTCTGACTCCAGCAGCCGCGTAGGTCACAGTAAAACTGCCCCTCAGAGTTACCAGGAGCTCTGGTGGCCTAGTTAGTGTCAAGAGGCTGCGCTGCAATCCCAAAGGCACTGTGTTCGAGGCCACCAGGTGCTCTGCGGGAGAAGGATGGGCATCTCCTCCCCGTGATTGAGTGTCTCTGGAACCCGCTGGAGGGTCAGCTATGGTCGCTTCTGAGTCGGTGGTACACAACAACTACAGAGTGGCCAAGGCTGTGTGGTTTATGGGAGCTGATGACCTTGTCTTCTCCTGTGGAGCAGCTGATGGGTTCAAACTGTTGACCTTTCAGTTAGATGCCAAATGCTAAACCACTGTGCCACAGGCCTCCCTAATGGAACCGTAGGAACCTGTTGCCTTGAGCTGGTTCTAACTGGCAGCCACTCTATAGGGCACCGCAGGACCGCCCAGTAGACTTCCAACACTGAAACCTTTACAGAAGCCTTGGCGCCTGGTGGTTTCAAGCTGCCAACCTTTGGGCTAGCAGTCAAGGACCTTACCCACTGTGCCACCAGCCCTCCTTGAACAGCACTGGAGCAGCCAGCGAGTGCTGAAGTCAGAGTGCCATTCAAATCCACCAGATGCTCCTGGAGAAGGAGGGGCAATCTCCTCCTGTGCTGGTAGGATCTGATTCAACTGTACACAACAAAAAAGAGGAAAAAAGAGAGAGAGACAGAGCAGCCCCAAAGGAGGCCGGCGCCGACTGGCAGCCACATCTTTCTCCCAAGCAGCGGCTGGTGGATTCAAACCACTCACCTTTCAGGTAGTGGCTGAGTCACCAGGGCGTCCTAGTGCCCATTGCCACCCTTCAGGTCTCTGCAGTTGTAAATCTTTATAGGACACACCCCATTTTTACAGGACACACCTCATCTTTTGCTCTCAGAGCGGGTTTCAAAGGATTGACCTAACCCACATCCAGTTAGCAGCCTGATGTCAAATCCAGCCCATCAGACGGATCCATCAGACTAGCAAGAGACCACCAAAGTCATGGGCCTTTTCCCTAAATCAGCCATATGTCCAGTGCCCTGTGTCCACGGGGCCCGGGCAAGGCCTTGGAGTTCATTTCTATGTCTCCACTGGCTTTCTGGATATGTGCCATCAAGTCAGAGCTAGCTCATAACTGACCCACCAGCAGGTCTTCAGAGGCTGTTTCACAGGAGGAGATTCCCCATCTTTCTCCCGTGGAGCAACTGGTGGATTCGAACCCCCTCCTTTTGGGTTGGCAGCACACCTCCTTACCACTAAGCTACCAGAGCTTCCTGAATCGTGGCTAGTTCACCTCAGTGCTTTTCCCCCCTCACTTTCATCTGAGTGAAGAGAGACCCTTTGTTCCTTTCTCCTCTGGGTGCTGGTGAGACCGAGGTGAGGATGGATGGTTGGAGAGCTCTGAGAACCCCTTCTGGAAGAAAACACTCCATCTCGCCCTTAAGCTGAGGTCAGCCCACAGCTCCCTGGGATCTAGGGTCTCCGTGCACTGCCCTGGGAAAGGCGCTCAGGAAGAAGGAAGGGGTCCGGCACAGACATTGAGGCCCGCGGATCGTTGGGTCCCTCCTGACCTCCGTCAGATCACCGGCTGGGTCAGGGTTGGTTCACCCACTGGTGCCTCCTTCTCCTTCCAGGGTGACTTGTTAGGCCACATACTTCCAGCCCTGTTCCAGGAATAAATTAACAGGTGGAATGAAAAGGCAGTTTCCTCTGATGACCTTTTACGAGGTGTTTTCAAAGCTGATGTGCCAGGAAAATTATTATCCCTGCTCTTGAGGTGCAAGGAGGTGTCATTCTGGGCGGGGACAAGGGGAGCCCCATGTGCCAGTTAGGTCGTTAAAGAGCCAGGAGCAGGGACTGTCCAGGGCGCCTCGAGCCCTGTGACCTAGATCCCTAGATCGCGCTGGGCTGGGCTGTGTGCTGGGCCCTGTGGGCAGGGGGCGGGCGCCCTTCCTCTTCTGAGCCTGAGGCTTGAGGGACTGTCCTGACGTCTTTACCCAGGCCACCTGTCCCCAGGCTGAGAAAAGAGATTTCTTCTGAAGAAAGTAGAAACTAGATCTGTGTGCCCCAAACACAGAATCACTCTCCCCACAGGGGTCATTTGCCCGCAGAAGAACCTCAATGACAAGGGAGTCTCCTCGTGACAAGTGGAGGTGCAGGAGAGACTGGAGTGATAAGCCCAGAAAAGGCTGGTTTGAGTTCATTAAGCCGTCGTTGAGAAGAGCCTGGCAGAAAGGGCAACAGAGCCTGTGAGGTGGGTTGGGAGGAACTTGCATTATACTGACTAGAAGGATTATAAAATCCCTTTGCTTTGCCAAAGCCAATCTTAACAGAGAAGAAAACAAAGCATTACGGCCTGGTGCACTGAAGAAGTATGAAGAAGGCTCAGAAGCCAGTGCATCAGAGGTGGGAGGGCACCCAGGACCAAGCTCAGAGGGCGGGGAGAAGGCCCAGTGGAGGCTGGAATGCAGGGAGGAAGCGAGAACAGGGCTTTTACATGCAGGGGTCTGCAGTCAGCATCACAAAACAAAATGCACTCAAGTTGTTGCATAGGAAACTGATTTGCATCATAAATGTTTATCCAGACGGCAGTCAAATGTGAGGGGACTAGGGAGACAGCAAGCTCACAGCGGCGGAGACGGTGAATTGCTTCCACATTTTTGCATTTTAGGGTTTTTTTACTTTTCTTTTTTTACATTTACATTTTATTGACACTGGCTTCTATCTTCATCTTCAAGGAGCTCCGAGGTCCGCCAGGACTGTGTCCCACAGAAGCTGGTCAAAGTTGCAGGCACCCTAACTCTGCACTGTTCCGGCCTCCACGGTGGTCTGCTGGATCCCATGTACTTGTCCACAAGAGTTCGTGTGTTGGACCTCCTTTCACTGCAGGCTGCTTGCATTGTCACCTCCTTGTTCGACAGAAGGGAAAGACAGAGACAGGGACGCGCGGGAATGGAGGTCAGGCCAGACAGTGTGAAGGCAGAGGGCTAACAGCTGGGAGAACTACAGCTGCATTTTAGAGTTTTAAGAAAATCTTGGAAAAATCAGCGAAGGTCCCCCCTGCTTTCCTGGTGCTCTTGTCCCTGCTTTTGAGCCTCAGATGATGGTCATCATCTCATGTGGACCTGTCCATGAGCAGCAGCTCGAGCCCTGGAGGGGATACGCATGAGAGTGAGTGGGCGTGGGTGGGAAAGACTGAGTGTGTGTGAGTGTGCACAAGGTTGTGAGCGTGGCTGTGTTGGCACATGTGTGTGCAGACATGCGTGCGAAGCCAGGGGAGACAGTGGCTGTGCGCACACACGTGTGTGAGGATGCACGAGCCTGCGTGAGACTGCCTGATTGTGGGCACCTGCAAGAGGGAATTCATACGATGGTGAAATGTGTGTGTGAGGCAGTGGGACTGTGCGTGAAAGAATGTGTGTGCCCACATCAACGTGATTGTACACAAGTGTGTGAACACGTGTGTGCGTGCGCACATGCATGCGAGTGTGTGCTGGTGAGTGTATGTGAGTGTGTGTGTAAGTGCATGCTGGGGCAGGGGAGGCAGGAGAAGGGTTCTGTCCCTCTGAGGTGAAGTCACAAGGCCCTTTACGACTCTCCCCTGCTTCAAGGTGAAGTAAGAGTGACACCACAAGAAGCGGGGGCCTGGCCACCTGTGTCTCCTCGTGTCAGCGCGGAGAAGAGCCCAGGTCTCGATTCCAGGGGGGGCAGGCGTGCTGGTCGGGAGCGTGTGGGGCTGCCCGGGGCTGCTGATTCCTTCCCTCTGTCACTGTGTGTGTGTCACTGTCAGGGTGGGCAGGCGGGCTGGCTCTGCGACCTGGACGCTGAACCGAAGCTTTGAACAGATTCGTAAAATAAGAGCCTGGTGACATGATGACTGAGCCTGCAGAGACCGTGCACCATTTCCACCTCACGAGGGGTCCTCACCTTCACCTGTTTCCCACCTTCCCGTCCCCCAGAGCAGGGCTCCCAACCTCTGAGCTGCAGACTAAGGTGACCTTCCTTGCTGGCAACAGGGAGCTTGGGCTGTGGGTGGTGATTCTCCGTGTCACCACTGGATGCATACATGACCCACTTTCATTTGTTCAAAATAACCCGGTGACCAGTTGCCTCACATGAACAGGGACTTGTGGGGACCCCAGGAGTGTCAGAGCAGAACTGTCTCCATTGTGTGTGTTTTTCTAATATTTTTATTGTCTTCAGTTTACATCGCAGATTATATTTCCATTGACAGATTCCATCGTGCTCAGTAACACTGGTTACCTCCCCCCCACCTATCGGCCTTCTCGTTCTCTGTGTAGGGTTTTCAGGGGCTGGTATTTGGAATTTCAGGGGCTGGTATTTGGAAAAGCAGGTGGCCAGGCATGTCTTCCATGATGCCTCTAGATGATCTTGAACTTGCAGTCTTTTGGTTGGCAGCTGAGCACGTTAACTCTTTGTTCTACAGCAGGAGACTGGCTTGCTTGTTCTGTGGCTTCTCCAGAGGCTCCAGTGGGCCAGGTTCCTGAGGCCAGTGTCCATCCACCTGGAGGAATAAGCCAGGGGGGAGCTGAGATGTGACCCCCGAGGTCTGGCCCACCTGGAGGTCTTCCACAGCTCCCAATGGACCCCTTTAGGGACAGGGAGCATTGAGTGTCTTTGCCAACGGCCGGGCCCGCGGTCCGCTGTCTTCTCTCCGGGTTCCCAGTGGCGCTGTCATCTGCTGTTGCCAGTCCGGTTCTCCACCTGCCGCCTCTCTGGTTGGTGTTTTTCCTCCTTGCAGATCAGGGGGGCAGATTTGTTTGTGCAGATGCCACCCGGCAGATGACTGTCTCTAGGAGAGGCGTGTCCGTAGGCAGAATGTCAGCCCCGTCCCACCTGATGGCGGTGTTCCTGAGTGTGGACACAACAGGCTGATTCAAACCCAGGAGGTGTTGGGAAACCCCTCAGGGGGGAGATTTCGAAATGAGATCCAGACTAGGACAAACCCAGGGATGTGGGGTGCCCAGGAGTGAGGGCGATGAATGCGTCCATCCTGACGCCGGCTGGGTCGTGGGGACACAGGGGTGGCAGTGCCACAGAGGTGGCCTGGTCAGCTGCACTGGACGCTAGGCTCCGCCTCAGCTGCCCTTCCCCTCCCGTCTCAGCGGCCTCTGCTCTCTCCATTCACCTGACAAAACACGCCTGGAGCAGCAGCTCTGGGGGCCATGCCAGCACCTGCGAGGTGTGCGAACGTCAGAGGGTCCCGCGGAAGCCGAGGCTGCAGGGAGGGCAACCGGAGTCTCCAGAGAAAAATGCAGATTTGGAAAGATCTAGAAAGCCAAAGTACCCTTTAGATTTGTGGCTACTCCAGAGAAGGAACTAGTGAGGAAGAGTAGTTATTTGCTGTTGAGTTAAAACCGACTCACAGCGTACACCTCCAGCAGGTTTCAGAGGCAGTCAACACAGGAGGAGATTGCCCATTTTTCTCCTGTAAAGTGCCTAGTGGATTTGAACTGCATGCCTTTGGGTTGACAGCACAAGTCCTTACTACAAGGCTACCAGAGCTTCCCAGTGATAGAGAGGATGAAGAAACTTGGGGACCCACTGCCTCAGGGCTCCAGGCAGGAAGGAACAGGACCCCACTCTCAGTGGGGCTGTCTGTTAACATGGGACACATTAGCATATAGTCTGTGGACATGGGGAGCACACAGGAAGGTGCTGGTTGGACCTCAAGCCACAGAGAGATGGGTGCAGGGAGCCTGCAGGTGAGGAGCGGTCAGCGTGATCCCGAGAAGGGCAGGAAGGGACACAGGAGAGCTGGGCAAACAGTCTTGCTGCGAGGGGTCGGTGCTGACTCGGCGGAAGGAAGCCCTGCCTGGTCACGCACTGTCCTCTTGTGGGGACATCCCCTCCCACCACTGCTGCTGCCACATCGGTTCTCACTCCTCCTGACCCTCCGCCAGGTGTCCAAGGCTGTCCATCTTCATGGGAGGAGACCACTGGTCTTTCTACCTCAGACTGATGGATTTGAACTCCTGACTTTTCGGTTAACTGTCCTGTGAGTTACATACAGTGCCACCAGCGCTACTTAGGGGACTCTTGTTGTTGTGTACTTTTGAGTTGGAACCAACCCATAGCTGACCCGCCAGTGGGTTGTCAGAAGCAGCAAATCGTGGAGGAGAAGATTGCCCATCCTTCTGCAGAGCAGCTGTGGATTCGAACCCTGTGCCTTGGGAATTGCAGCACAGCTTCTTGCCACTAGGCCACCAGAACTCGTTCACCGAAATCCCAGGAGGAGTGAAATAGGAGGAAGAAGAGTGAAGAATTAAACCTCATGTGAAGGGCTTGGAGCAGTCAAGGCTGTCCCCACACGTGGCCAGTGCCGGGGAGGCCATCACGGGCAAGTCCACCCTTGCGCCTGGAAGGAATGAAGCAAGCAGCGCTCTCTGATGTTCGGGCCCACGAACTGTCAGAACCAGTTAACCAGACGTGACCGAGAGGGGCTTGTGATTCACCAGCTGGTTGCCACCTCCACCCAGAAGAGGTGACTTCCCCCATGGGTGCAGGGTGGGGACCCATCCAACCGGAACCACCATCTAGCCTCTCCCAGGCTCTTAGATGACAAACTGTGGCATCCTCGGTCCACCCAAGTCAGCCCCCAAGCATCTTACCAAAGCATCAGTAAACAAGGATGGGCGAAGGGGGTCACAGACCTGCACGCAGGGCGGGTCCCTCCTCCTGCTCCCCAGCCCCGCCCCGCCCCGCCCCCATCAGGTCTGTCTCAACACCGCTGTGTATTCTTTCTCCCGCAGAATGACTTGATGTTTGTTGTTCTGTTCTCTCTCTTTCCCCTGAAGCCAGGATATCCTCGAGTTTGGCTGCACTGCATGGGAAGCCTGTCACCAACTTCCATCATGTTCAGTGCGTCCCACAGCCACGGCCTCCTCAACCTTGCGCCCAGCACCTTCCTTGCCAAAGTTAAAGCAGACAGGAATGCTATTAATTTCGGGCGCCTCGCATTTGTTTAGGGCTTCATACTTTACAAAGCAAATAATTACCTCCATTAATCCTCATCATAATCCTGTGGAACTGTTACTTCCTCTGACAGACGTTGAGCTGAATGAAGACTCAGAAAAGTTACATTCAAGTCCAAAGCTGGAGCTCAGGAGCGGGTCCAGTCAGAAACGGGGTCTTGGCCTGTGCCATCAAGTTAACGTGAGGTCATGCTGGGTCAAGGTGGTCCCTGATACACAGTGATTGGCATCCTTATAGGAAGAGGGGAATTTGGACACTGAGGCCCAGGCCCAGGCCCATAACAGGGACAACCAAGTGAAGACAAGTGATGCCACCACAAACCCAGGAGTGCCAGCAACCTCACCAAAAGGCAAGGAAGGATTCCCTCTACACCTTTGGAGGGAGCACGGCACCCATCCTGACCCCACCTCCTCTGCCTTCCACTCCAGGGTTGTGGGCTCCCCTTTGGACTCTTAAGAGGGAGTCAGATGCTGGGGCGTCTGCACCTGAGGTAACCTCAGAGAGCCCTGACCATCTTCTCCGCCTGCATCCCCAACCCCCACGGAGCAAGATCTTCACTGTCTGCGCAAAGTGAATGACCCTCCCGTTTCCTCGGCCAAGGACTCTTTTCAGAATAATGGGGAAACTCTTTTTCTTTACAAGAGCGATGTGGAATTGTGGTAGGAAAAGCCCCAAAACGCAGAAAAACCAAAAGAAGACACTGAGAAGTGAGAGTTCTACCCGAGTCCACAGTCACTGTGGTGGTTCATTTTTCATAATTTTGTTGTTGTTGTAAAGATTCTTTTCCAAAAGTAATTTGTTCTGCTCTGGGTGTAGGTTTACATAGCAAACTTGGCTCCCATTTGACGATTTCTGCACAGTGTTGACTGACAGGAGTTGTGTGTGTACAATGTTCTCAACATGTCAGCTCTCTCTCCACTAACATTCAGGTTGTTCTGTTTCCAGCCCTCTAGTTTCCCTGTCCTCTGCGTGTCTCAGCTTTACTTTTGCATAATTGTTGGCTTTCTGGAGTCTTCCAAACCAGGTGCAACAAGGAGGTACAGGGGTAGTTATTTATATGTGTGGACATTTGTTTTTTCCTCATAACCTTAATGTATTGTGAAAACTTTCCTGTTATTAAATACTTTTGTAACATTATGTTTAATGGGTGTAACAGCACTGCTGGCATAGGTGTAACATACTGGGCTGTTAACTGAAAGATTGGCAGATCAAATCTACCAGCTGCTGTTATGTCATCCCATAAAGACTTACAGCCTTAGACACTAGCACAGGATCGCTCAGAGGTGGGACCTCCGACCACAGTGGGTTTCATTTTCTGGTTTTATTTAATAGGAATATGATTTTCTTAATTTTTTTTATTGTATTATTTTTTACATGTACCATCAAATCAGATCTGACTGGTACAGGAGGAGATTGTCCCTCCTTCTCCAGCAGAGCATCTGGTGGATTTGAACCGCGTACCTCTGGGATTGCAGTGCAGCGTCTTGCCACTAGGCCACCAGAGCTCCCTAGGAATATGATTTTCTAATGACAAAGGATGACAGAAGAAATGATGCCTTCGAGTTGTGGTCCTGGAGAGGAGTCTTGAACATACCATGGACTGTCAAGAAAACAACTAGATCTGTCTTGGAGAGGTTGAAACCAAGTTTCTCCTTGGAGGCTAGGATTTTGAAGCTCCGTCTCACATATTTTGGGCACGTGGCCGGGAGGGACAGCTCCTTGGAGAAGGACATTATGCTCGAAAGGGTGGAGAGACAGCGCAGGAGAGGAAGACCCTGGATGAGATGGACTGACACAGTAACTGGGGCAATAGGGGTGGTGTGTCAGAGTCAGTGAGACAGGCTCAGGACAGGGAGGGCTCCAGAGCTATTGTTCAAAGGGTTGCTATGAGTCACAGGCAACTCAACGGCACATTACAACAACAATTTTATTCATGTTATTTTCAAATGAAACATTTATAGACTGTTCCTACTTTTTCACTGCTAGAACCGGTTTTATGGTAGGTTCCTTCTGTAAGTAAAAGCTATCTGATTTTCATTTTAGTTTCCAAAGTAACACATGAAAAGAATTTTTCTTGTGTAACTTGTCTCCTTGACATTCTTTTATGTATCTATTATCATTTGACCATTTTCAATGGTTTATATTTGATTATTTTTTTCCTTTTTTAAATTTTTTTTATTTTATTATTTTTGTGTGAGTGTACCGTCAAATCAGATCTGACTGGTACAGGAGGAGATTGTCCCTCCTTCCCCGGCAGAGAATCTGGTGGATTCGAACCAAGCGCCTCTAGGACTGTAGTTGCAGCTCCTTACCACTAGGCCACCAGAGCTCCCCTAGATTATTTTTTTCTTGTTGACATGTAACAGCCCTTTTATGTAAAATCAGAACTAACTCAAATCCACAAGCATCAAGTTGATTCTGACACATCTCGGCCCTGGGAGAGAGAAGCAGCAAGTCTATTCTAGGATAGAACAGCCCAGCCAAGGAGGGGTGGCCCAACATGGTGACTGCAGCAGTGGACTCCGGGTGTCAGAGCTGATGCGGAGGGTGCAGGAGAGGGCAGGACAGGTCTGCTGGTCAAAGGGTCGCCGCAAATGGTGCTTGACTCTACGGCACCTAACAACAACAACAACGGCAACAACAACTCTTCTTCCAGACACAGAATTCATTTTCCTCTCGTGGCATAGCTGGGAGATGTGAAGCTCCTACCTTTTGTTTAGGGTGCTCTGCTGGCTTCATGGTAAGGAATTGTTCTGCCAACACAAAGGTGCAAGGTTCAAGCCCACCAGCTGCCCCTCCGGAGAAAGGTGGGCAGTCTCCTCCTGCGCGATTAACTAACTGCCTCTGAAAACCCCTGGAGAGTCAACTGTGGCTTGGACCGACTTGACGGCACACGGCCACCACATTTTGGTTAGTGGTCGAATGCGCTTGGCCACAGCGATGCTGCTGCTGGTTGTGCAGTGTCACCATGGCTGAAAGTTGAGGGACAAAGACTCACTTTAAAGTCAAGTTTGAAAGGAAAGATAGATAGATAGATAGATAGATAGATAGATAGATAGATAGATAGATGCCTTATTTAAATGTGTGCTTTGGTGAAAGCGGACTGACGCCCAATTGCATCCACTTGGGCGTCCCCACGAAGGGTCCACGTTCTCGAGCTTTGCTCTCCTGCTCTACTTTCTCTTTGACAGGCCCCCTCCCTGCATCCTTGCATCTTAGTGTAAACTTCAACCCCCCCCCAAAGTAACAACTTTTTAAAAAATTTATTATTCATTTCAATGAAAATTTACAGAGACTTCAGATTTCCATCCATTCATTGTTGCACTTTTCTCCCCTCCCAA